>NC_073303.1:58226373-58596373 GCF_027595985.1 Sorex araneus
AATTACAAATACATTTTCCTAACTCAGCAATCATAGTTGACTATTTCTCAGATTGAATAACAAACTCCTCAAGCGATTGTCATTTTGACTCTGATGAAAACTAGCCCTCTTATTTCTCTTCCTCTGTGATGACATAAATCAGAAAGGAATTTGTTTGTTGGGAAGAGGAATGACATAGATTACTTACTACCAAAATATTCCTAAAGCTAACTTCAGAAAATATTTTCCATGGACTATAAACAAAATGAATTTATAGGCATAAAGTTCAAAATATACTTCCTTTTTCACTTTAGATTATGTCCATTGAAAGGGGGGCATTCTCTATGGTGATTGATAACAACTGGGCATATGTGCTGAGGACCTTGCAAAGTTTTAGAAACTAGCTGGAGAGAGATCTCAGTATTTAAGCTAAATTCTACTTTCTAGCTGATGCTCAGAAGGACCAGGGAATCATTCCAGTTATTCTCCATCAGTTTGGCCAGCGGTTCAATTCTCTGGCCTGGCAGACTGTGCTTCTCTGGTGCTGCAGTACCGGGATTTCTTTCTTCTTCTTATTTTTTTAATAAATAGATTTTATTTGGAGGGTTCCTTTTTTTTGGGAGGGGGAGTAATGCACTCAAGAGAGAGTGTAGGCTTCACCTAGGGTGGAGAGAGCCTCTAGACACATCCCAGCATTAGACACGAAAGCATGAAAGTGCACATCTCAAGAGGGGAGATGCAGGCGATACATGTGCTCAGGCACCACATGTGCTTAGCCATGTGGGCGCAAGCAGCACATGGGCAGCATATGTACCTGCAGTACAGGGATTTCTGACAGTGCTTGGGGCCTCTAACAACCCCTCTTCCGCCGCCCCCCCCCCCAGATGCTCCAGTTCCACACACCCAACAGTGCTAGTTGGATTATGAAGTGCTGGGAAACAAACCAGACTTGGTCATTTCTAAGGCAAGCATCTTAACCCTTAGACTCTCTCTCTGAGCCCCAGCAATACATATTTGAGTGGCTGGAGAGTGGGATAGAATTCCTGAACCAAATAGGTGGCGTAGCTCATTAGAAGCCGTGTCTAAAAGCTATAGAGAAAGCGGCTTTGAAATGTGTGATTCTGCTTCCAGATGTTGTGCACAGCAGAGGAAATAAGGAAATGATATGTATGTGGAATTATGGATGGGGAAGTTATGATAATAAAGAGAAAAAGAAATTTTATGAAAATTATCATTTTTTGTTGAGAAATATATTGTTTCTCTATTTTTATTTGGGCACCATAATTTATAATCTTGTTAATAATAGCACTCGATGTGTACAGAGTTGCAACACTGTCCCCACAACCAGTGTCAGCTCTCCTCTATCAGTATCTCAAGGTCCCCTTCCTTGACCTAACCCCATGTTCTTGGTGAACTCATCTCTCACAGTAGACTAATATTGGCCATTAATTTTTCTCTTACTATCTTCCTTATATCCTACATACTAGAGAGATCATTCTGTATGATCTCTCTGACTCCCTCTGACTGACTTCACTCAGCATAATAATCTAGTTTCATAGTTGGGGAATTATATTGTTTTATCTTTTCTGATGAATATTCCATTCAGTATATATACACCTCTCTCTCTCTCTTCCTCTCTCTCTCTTTCTCTGTGTCTGTCTCTCTCCTTCCTTCATTTCTTTTCTTTCTTTCTGTCTTTCTGTCTTTCTTCTTCCTTCCCCCAGTTAGTGGATTTTTTTGCATGATATAATACCCTAAAATAATCAAAAGTTACTCTTGCTATATGGAACCTAATGCTTATCAAGTTCTTCTACTAGGAGTAAGAGTCTCAGCACCTCTTGGAGGTGGATTTGATTCTGATAGGATGATATTGAAGACTTAGTGCTATTGCCTGGGATATAAAAGTGAGGAATATGGCAGGAAAAGGACTTGGGTTGTGAGGATTCTGGGAGAGATAGCTGACTTCACTGCCACAAGAGTAAAGTCCAGGAATCACTGTCCGATAAGGTGGCAATTCCCTCTAAAATCACATTCTATAGGTCTTACAGGAAACTTCTTAAAAATTCTACCTATAATGGACTTGACACTCCGCTAGGTCACTCTCCATGTCCTAGTTTAATGGTTGCTTCTGATTGTAGTATCATTGAGAAGAATAAAATGATCATTTCCCACTAGAAAAATTGCATAGACTTGTATCCATACTATTCTATTTATCCATACCAATTACTTTATCCACCAATTACAATGACCCAGGCATCTGATTCCTAGCTATAAACTATAAGGTTAAAAGAAAGAAACCATTTGGATTGAGTAGTACATAAAAATACATCACTTCTTATATATTTTAGCCTGCTGATTATACATATATAAGCCATAAATCATATTAGTCCATGGAATTCAATTGTGAATTACTTAACTTTGATAAAGTAGAAAGAAATATGAAGTGGAGCAAGGAAAGTCCCTTCAACAAGTGGTTCTGGGAAAACTGAGCAGCTACATGCAAAAAAATGAACTCAGATCTCTTTCTAATGCCAGTCACAAAAGTCAGATCAAAATGGATTAAAGGCCTCCATACCAGACCTGAATCCATAAGGTACATAGAGGAAAACATAGGTATAACTTTCCATGATATTGAAACTAAAGGCATCTTCAAAGATGAAACACCACTGGCCAAGTAAGAGGAAGCAAAGATAAACAAATGGGACTACATTAAACTAAGAAGCTTCTGCACCTCAAAAGAAATGGTGACCAAGACACAAAGGCAGATCTCAAAGATACGTGAAGCACTGGTAGAACTTTTCAAGAGAAAGCCATCCAACCGCAGCAAAAAATGAGAAGAAATGAACAAAAACTTTCTCAAAGGAGAAATGCAAATGCCCAAAAGGTACATTTAAAAAAAAATGCTCTACACCAGTAATCACTAGGAAGATGCAAATCAAAACAAAAATGAGATATCGCCTTATACTACAGAGATGGGCGCACATCAAGAGACTGGCCCACATCATAAAGAACAATCAGTGCTGGCACAGATGTAGGGAGAAAGGGACTTTCATTCATAGTTGGTGGGAAAGCTGACTTGTCCAGCTCTTTTGGAAAACAATATTCCTCAAAACACTAGAAATTGAGCTTTCATATGACTCAGTAATACCACTTCTGGGAATATACTCAGGGGCCAAAAAAAAAAAACCCACTTCAGAAAAGCCATATGGACTTCTTTTATCATTGCAGCACTATTCACAATAGCCAGAATCTGGAAACAGCCCAAGTGCCAGAGAACAGATGACTGGATAAAGAAATTATGGTGCATCTACACAATGGAATACTATGCAGCCACCAGAATAAACAAAGTCATGAAATTTGTTTATAAATGAATGGACATGGAGAGTAACATGCTAAGTGAAATGAATCAGAAGGACCAAGACATACATAGAATGATTACACTCATTTATGGTATATAAAAAGTGATAGTATGTGACTAATACCCCAAGAGAGCAGAAACAAGGACTGGGGGACTGGCCTATGGTTGGAAGCTTGCTACAAGTGGTAGAAGGGAAAGGACAATTAGGATAGAGAATTGCATTCTGACAGAATTACATTATGATAACTGTAAATGATCACTGGACAATAACCAATCACTGAACGTAGGTAAAGAGACAAATATGATAACCTTTCAGTATCTGTATTTCAAACTATAATGCCCAAAATGGGAGAGAAGAAGGAGAAGAAGAAGGAAAAGGAGAAGAATAAGGAAGAGGAGAAGAAGAAGAAGAAGAAGAAGAAGAAGAAGAAGAAGAAGAAGAAGAAGAAGAAGAAGAAGAAGAAGAAGAAGAAGAAGAAGAAGAAGAAGAAGAAGAAGGAGGAGGAGGAGGAGGAGGAGGAGGAGGAGGAGGAGGAAGAGGAGGAGGAAGAGGAGGAGAAGGAAGAAGAAGAAGAAGAAGAAGAAGAAGAAGAAGAAGAAGAAGAAGAAGAAGAAGAGAAAGAGGAGGAGGAGGAGGAAGAGGAGGAGGAGGAGGAGGAAGAGGAGGAGGAGGAGGAGAAAATCATTCCACAGAGGCAGTCTGTGGGGGGGTGCGGAGGGGTGGCAGGAGGGAAACTGGGGACATTAGTGATGGGAAATGTGCACTGGTGAATGGAAGGTTAATGGAACATTGTATGACCAAAATCTAATCATGAATAGCTTTGTAACTGTGTAAATCACAGTGATTCAATTAAAAAAATAAGAAAGAAAGGATGGATTGAGTGCTACATAAAAATATATCACTTACTGTGTATTTTATCCTAGTGGATGTACATAATATTAGCCTATATTCAAATGTTGTTGTATAGCATTTGAGCACTTCTGATTTTCCCAAAACTTATCTCAGTCTTTTCAAAGAGGTGCTTAGGAAATCTAACTTTACCCTGATTCTTAGCTCTTCATCACTCACTTGGCTATGCCAATTGATACTCTGATTTTAATATTTAAGCTATGTCTGAGACTCAGATTTCTGCTCCAACTGGCACTTCATCAGTTATTTTAACTCCTGATTTGAATCTTAGTGTCTCTGCTCAGGTACCTGATCTTCCTAGAACAAAGGCCTTCTGGTCTCAGTTTGTCCCTCTCCTGATCCTGAATTTGGGTACACTAACTATGCTTAGTGTCTTCTGTAAAAATTTTGGTCAGTTACAGAATCATTCCCTGTGTTTTATTATTTTTTAGAAACACAGAAAACACACTTGGACACATTAGAATTAAAGTTTTTAAATTTGCAGAAACTTAAGAACTTTAAGTTCTTTGTGGTATGATTTTTTACATTTGTTTTAATGTTCAGCAAACATTTCTCCATTATTCCTTTGGAAGATCTTCTGGAGCTAGGTTTTGAGTGATGTTGAAGTCCCCTCTGCCACTGGGATCGTCACTCAGTGGTGTAAACATATCCCAATGCCTTGGCTAAGTGGTTCAGATTTAGAAACGTGGTCAAACATGGACCAATAAGAGAAGAATTAGAATGTTGTTGAAACTACGGTTGAGAGTAGGGGGAGAATTCTTTTCTGTTGATTTGGCATTCAAAGATGATATTAGTTGGTAGTTACCAGTTTGTCTCAAGTGGCTAGAATGTTTGCCTGATAACGGAGTAAAGAAGGGAGGCAAGGAAGAGCTGCAGAGATTCTGGTCTGTTGACATCAATTGAGTCCGGTATGCAAACCAAGCCTAATGACCTTGCTTTTACTCCTCTAGGCACACTAATTTTGACCTTATCAATTGAGTTGTGTTTTCAGATATCTAAAAATTATTGACCATCTCATGTCTAAGTTTCATTATGACATGGTGTGTCTCTTCTTACAGTTGTTGTACTGTTCTTGGACTTTCTATTCTGTCACATCCATGCTATAAATATAGGGCGGAATGCGAGTCACAGGCTGGCCACAATCATTGCAAGATAAATTATTCCAGAGACTAATGTTTCAGACTGTCTGCTAGAGTAAAACGAAGAAGAGAATCTTTTTTTTCTCTCTCTCTCTCCCTTTGAATGTTGAGAAACTGGAGCCCCTCCTTATCCTGCTTCCTCTTCCCAGAAACGGTATGTCTGGAATAATGGACAGGGAATGGCAGAAAATATGAGACATGGGGCTGCTTTCCCCATTAGATCATAAAAGCTCCTTCAGGAAAAGCACTCTAGCTCATTTACTACTGTATCCCCAAAATACACGGTACCAAGGACAGGGAAAGCATTCAGAAAATGTTGGCAGGCTGAAAAAAATATAGGAAAGTCATGAAAATGGTGCCTCTTGTAGACAGATATCGCTCCACTTCTTCCCTCTCTCTGCCGTTCATGGAAAGTGCTCTTCCCTGCCTGTAGGATCCATGTGGTAGTCCTGTTATATGTTCCTCAGTGACACTCACACCGTAGAAGTTAGGACAGCAAGGATCCAGTCAAGTCCAGGAAGGAATTTTCGAAGCCACTGTTCCCTATTCATGGGATCCGGGGGTCAGTCTTGTTGATGTGAGAGGCACTGCGTTGCTCTGAGACAAGCACTGCACTGTTCATCGATTTGCTCGAGCGGGCACCAGTAACATCTCCATTGTGAGACTTGTTACTGTTTGGCATATCGAATACGCCCCGGGGAGCTTGCCTGGCTCTGCCATGCCCTGAGTCAAACCCTAATAAAATGAACACAGCTCAGAGGTCTGGCCGGAAATGAAAGGCTTTGACTCTCATTTGTCACAATGGAGCCAAAGCTTTCCTTCCTTTAGAATCTTGGAATATTCTCAGGATCCTGGTTGCAGAGTCGGTCAGTTTCAGGTGGAGGATGAGGTGGAGACGAGGATGCTTCACAGAGAAGAGGAAAGAGCATGAGGACTTACGTGCTGTACAGCAGAGAAGGCTTCTGCAGGAGAGATTACTGTGCTGGCACAAGACGTGTGAGGTGACGTGCAGAAAGCCTGGGGCTGGGACCCAGCCTGCAGCTGGGGCAGTGGCTGCATCCTCTGCGTTCAAGCTTTCATGGCAAATCATCCAGTAACTCTGTCAAACCAATCACAATGTTCCCTGGGTTATCCACATGGATAGTGGGGCAGAACTAATTAGGCAAGCACAATCTCCAGGACCCCCAAAGACTTCAGGACCTGGAGGGGCTATTATTGGCCCCTTCTTATCCCAGTCACTCTCTTGAATCTGGCGGTACTGAAATAAAAACACAGAATCCAGGACACAGGATGCTGAGGGGCACGTTTGGGAGGGGACCAGGCCCATAGCTGCTGTGCAGGGAGGTCAGGAGCAGTTTGAGCTGTTCAAGAAGATGTGCCTGGGCTTTTTGTGTGATTGCAGGTAAAAAAAAAATAAAATTAAAAAAAAAATTTCCTCTCATTCCCTCTCCTCCTTCTGTGTCCTGGCAGCAAGAGTCTAGCAAGGCAAAGCTTCAGATTATTAGCAAAGACTTAAACAATGGCATCCATCCAAAGCAGGATGAAACCCTGGGGAATCTTCAAAATGAGCATCTTTTCCAGTAATCAAGTCACTCTTAGGACTGGAAAAAATATACCCATAGAGCAGCTCTACTTGTTTCTAACTTACAGAATCTCCGCTTAAAAGTGAGGGTGATTCCACAAGTTGCTCTGAGACCTTGCTCTGTTGTACTAATGACAAAAAGGTCTGTTCTGGATGTCGCTGAGGCAGTGCTGGCTTCTATCTTGCTCCACAAATATAAACTGTTCATACAGCGGAGGCGGGTTCCAAGACAATAACATAAATGTAAATGGTAGAGGCAGACAGGGGTGGCTGAGCTTCTCTTGCCAACTCAATTTGTCATGATGCCACTTGCAACAGAATAGAAAATGCTCATTAAAAAATAGACAGAGAGATAAAAGAGAGAATAAAAGAAAGAGATCCAGATAAAGGTGGAAAACTGGAATCCAGAAAAAAAGCAAGGGAACAAGAGAGATATGGCATGCATTACATTTAATGATGAGATAGGATGTGAAAATTAGAAATTTTTTAATACCTTATGAACAATTCTACCATGGCCCACTGTTATGACAGGAATTTTTGGTGTATACTACATTTCACAGAAGGATGCAGAGCAAAAACTAGTTGTCAAGGCAAAGGATTAGAGTAAATAGAAGCATCATTGATTTTGAACCTCGTTATCCAATTTTCCTGGACTCTCTGCAGGAACCGTGTATTATAAATTGGTACCTTTAACCCCTCTATTATCTCTCTGGCCTCTGAATTTTTTTCTTAATATTTCTCTGAATTCCCTTTTGATCCCATACCATTTTAATCCTTGACGCCTGCTGTTTTCTTACATTCTTTCCTTTGGTGAGTATATACATACTCACTAATATTTGATTATTTAAGCCATGGGCAGCTATTTTATTTTTTTAATCTAGTTTTCCAGTTACTTCCTTTTCTCTGTCCAACTGCCCAATAGACCTTTCTGTATAAATGTTTGGCTGTTATCTCAAATCCAGTAGGTATATGACTAATTTACCAATCTCTTCATTCCAATCCTCCCATCTTCTTTGTTTTTTTTTTATTAATGACTGAATAATATTCCCTGTCATTCAGCCTCAGAACAAAGGAAGCAAAGTTTTGACACTCCTTTTCAATCCCTTGCCAATCCTTATTTCCTTTTAGCTTTTGTGCCTTTTCTTCTATTTCTTTCTTCTTTCCTACTGCTGTCCCACAATCTGACAGTGAGTTATTAAGATGAGTAATATGAAACTGACATTCTTCTTGGTCAACAGAGTCAAGTAGAGTAACTTCAGATCCATCCTAATATGGGAGCTAGTCAGAACTCTAGACTAAAAAAATTTTTTAGAGGCTCATCCTATAGGAATAGATCAGCATTCTCTTTCTTTCAATATCTGTAGCAATTCTTTTTTTTTGTAGTCTAGTTTTCAGCATTTCTCAACCAGCGATCATATGGATCCTGGAGGACCACAAGATGTCCTAAGGGGCTCACAGGTCAAAGTCAGGTAAACAGGAGTCCAGGGGCTGGGACCAGCCGGTAGGGCAGAAGATCACAGGAAACAAGCAGGGTCAAAAGGATGCTCCTGTGAGGAAAACACAGAGAAGCGTTGCTCTGGAGTCCAGAGAACATCACCTTTCCGGCTGTATCTACAGATTTTAGGGACTCCTGTGGCCCCGTGTCTTTTTCTCCCCTCACGTCTCTGGGCTCAGTTTTGGGGCAGAGGCCTGAGACTGTATTTCCATGATGCCACTTCAAATCCTCTTCGGAAGGAACAGTAGAATAAATTTTTAATCAGTCATCCAGGGCTTTAATGCCTTTCTTTGCTTACTTGCTTTTGCCAGGAGGGAAAAAAAAAATTTCTGAGGAGGGCAGAGGACTCCATTTATTTTGCCCTCTGCTCTGCCAATCTGCTGGTCTTCAGGGCACAGCTTCAGGCCCATCTGTTCAATCAAGATTTTGCCTGATTGACATGGGAGAACCATCCAGGTGAGGGGGTCCCTGAGACTATTATCATGTTCTCATTGTACTTGTAACCGAAGACCCTTGGAGCCGCAGCCTCCTGTAAGTGACCTAAATGAAGGAGTGCATAAACAATGCTTTCTGTAGCAATTATATCTCTGCGCAGAAAAACCTCCTCCTCAAATCCTTTGTGGAACAAGTCATCACATAAATATATACATAAATAATACATTTGAATATTCCAAGTAGCAGCTTAAAAAAAATTCTGTCTTGAGAGCGAAGTCTCTTATATTTAAAGCAAGCATTTCTATACTTATTCTATTTGGAAAGATAAATAAGATGTATTTTCAGCCTCAGGATTTTGAAAGTTTTGTTATTCAAGCATATATAATCATTGAGAGGCCAAGAATAATGGAGCCTCAATATACCCGTCATCTGGCTTCAACAGTTATCAGCACTTTGCCTGTCAAATCCCCAATTTTTTCCTTAGGATGTTTTGAAGCACACTCCATTTAACCTGTGATAATTTCACTGTCGAACTGGAGGTGGGGAGAGCAGTATTTAAAGGGCCAAAGAGATAGTATAGGGGATAACGTTCTTGCCTGCAATCCTTGTTTGATACCAGCCCCTCAAGCTCCTCAAGAAGTGATTCAGAGCACAGAGCCAGGAGTATGCTCTGGCTCTACCAGGTATGACCCTAAAACTAACTCTTCCCCTCCCCATAATACTAAAACAAAATTTAACCACTCCTTATAGTTTCATAGCCATGGATTAATGTGTCAAAATACCCAGTTCACATTCAGGTTTCCCCAATGACCTCAAAGTTCTGCACATGGCTAGGAGTCCTGCCTCCGAAATCCTTTTGATTTGTTAATAATGCTACCTCCTTCTCCCCATGGCATTGAGTCATTGGTTTCTTTGGGGGAAAAAATTGAAAATTCATTGTTTTCACAGCAATTCCCACTCCCTCTGAATTTGATTAAGGAGTTTGTATGGTGGTGTTTACCTGTTACTCCCTCCCCTGCTCAAATTTAGGCACATTTTTATACTCAGGTTCCTTCTTTCCAATAAGAATATTTTGTGAATGATGCTGTAGGTTTCCTATTTCCTCATCTCAGGAGGAATATAGTATCTGGTTATCCTACTTCTGTTGCAAAGACCAATCAGAGAAAATGTCAAGACTTCTATTTCTCATCCTTCGCAATGACTGAAGTGTCTACATGAGGATTCATACCTCCTTGTTTAATAGTTAATTAAACAAAGATACTCTATTATATTTTCACTAGTGAAAATATAATAGAGTATCCTGTGCTCAAAACTTAGGGACAACTGAGAGGTCTAATGCCGCAATTTGCTTTAATATATTTAAATCTCTAACCTATGTATGTCATCTAAGGAAATAAAGCTGATGATCAAACAAAACAAACAAAAAAGTAAACCAGTGGACAAGGGAAGGAGGTGGGGAAGAAAGGCTCAGGGTGCTTAGGGGACAGTAGTGACTATTAATTTTGTTTTTCAATTATTTGTGGTTTTGGGGGACTTACTCCTCAATTTGTGCCCAAAGATCACTCCCAATGCATTTGGGGTTCTTACGTGGTACCAGGAATCAAACCTGGGCGAGCTGTATACAAGGCAAATGCCTTACCACTATACTACCTCCTTGGCCCCATTTTTAAAAATGAACAAGTAAAAATATTTAAGCCACCAGACAGGTGGAGAGACAGGGAATAATGAGACTTGTAAAGGAAGTGGCAGTGTAAGCTTTAGAAAATGGTAGACATAAGGTATATATGAGTCACAGATGTTTACAGATGTAATTTGGCATAGAAGAAGAAAAATAGAAGAAAGAAACATGGCCAGGCAGTTTCCCTAGAGAATTGCTTCTGAGCTAGATGGAAAGGATTTTCAGAGTTTACCAGCAGAGAGGAGACATTGGAACACACAATACCCTCGGTGAAGACCAGTGGGGAGGCATACACAGGGGTTCTTTGGGTCGGAGTGTTTTAGTGGAGTTTGTTCCATTAACACCACTTTCTCATTAACTCTGTACTTGGATAAGTATCTGTGTGAAAAGGGACTCAGCAGGTATCTGTAACAATGATGGCTGTCAGAGTCAAGTGCACTTGATGTCAGGGTCACATGCTTTGGAGGACAGGACGAGAGGTGGCCTCATTTAGGGCAGGGAATTCCAAACTCTGAAAGCTTGTTAAAAGTAGAGACTCCTAAATTGACACTCGGGGATTCTGTTCCATGGAAAAGCCAAGGAATAGACACATTTTACAAGCATCCTAAGAGATTCTGATAGCCGTGGTCTAGGACTACTATGGATATGAATGCCCTTTGGAAATGGCCACCAGGGCACCAGGCACATATTCTGAGCCTGCTTTCACAATGATGATCATCTGGAGCGTTAGAGGCAAGAAGTCACAGCTAATATTTCACATTACATTCTTGCTCAACACCATTCAAAGAGGTAGGTGCTGTTTGGACTTCCATTTTGTAAATGAGAAGAAGGCTTAGAGGAGGCAAGATCCCAAAGGGAGGGAAATGAAATTTTAAATCTTGGTGTACCTGATTTTAGAAGGAGATTTGTCACTATAATTCTAGTTTATCTCAAAACACAAATATTGACAACGTTTCTTCTCTTGGTCTAGTTTATGCCAACATTCTAAGGTAGTTCACCAACTCCCCCAGTACCACCAATTTTGCTTCCCTCTGGCAAAAGATCCTGTTTAATATTCTCATTTGCAAGGTGAAAAGAACGGAGGTGGGAACACATGGCAAGACAGAAATGTGAATGCTCAGTGAAAAGTGCATAATGAAACAAAACATGAGCTGGCCGCTTGTTCACCAGCAAAGAATTGTCCCACTTTTGCCTCCATTTCTTGCTTCTTTGCTGCTGGATATACAAGCCTGTGCTCTGTTTTCCTTGAAATAAGAGAAAAGCCACGATTTCTGTGGGGGTCCACCAAACATTAGCTCAAAACCAAGTGTTTTCAAAAATTAAACTTATTTTTTTCCCAAACATGACTTTACATCAATGAAGCTGGGTTAACAAGTGTAACTACTTCAGAAAATGAAATGCAATTTTAGAATTTCATGGTATCTGCATGACTTACAGAGTGCATTTTGTGTGCATGTATCTGTGTGTGTGTGTGTGTGTGTGTGCATGTGTGTGTAATTTTTAGGTTTCTTTTAGTTGTATAAAAATTGCAAAGAAAGGGAATCCTGTGTCTTTGCAAACATTTCCATTTCAAGGAATTGTTTAATTACCATTTGTGCAGCCTTGAAATCTGGGGTACAGTGGCAGCATTTGGAGGGAAAGGATTAGATGACTCCTGGCAACTTCCAGAAAGATATTTGGGCAGGAGAAGAACAAACAGGCTGAGCTGCTTAGCTGGAATGAAATGCTGTTGGGTTTACTGAAAGCAAGTTATGGTTTTATTTATTATTTCTTCAATGTATCCAGTGAAAAAAATAGGCATTTTGAGGAAGTCATTGATTTTCCAGGGCGGGTTGGATTTGCTCTTTATACAAAATAGGAAGATGCTGTTGAACTGGCTGGCGCTGGCATCCCGTACAGAGAAATATACTTTAACTACAAAACAGCATGTTCCGAGTCTGTGTTTCCTCTGGATAGTAGAGGAGGAACACAGTGTTCATTTAAATTAAACCAGTTCCTTGGATAATAACAAAGTAATTAAAGAAACCACCAAGGAAAAAGAGCCAATTTATTTGAATCCTGTTCATAAAAACTACATCAAGAGCCTGAAGGTACAAAATAATGTGGATAAGATGGCAGATTGATGATTTTTAAAATTCTGCGTGGGATGCATCTTCATATTAATTCAAATGAGTGTTCCTCCTCTGAAAATAATACAAGATGCAAAATGTTATCCTTCTTAAGATAAATGAAATTCTATTAAAATACCCACATAAGAAATTGCTCCATAGTTTGAAGTCCACTTGACCTCTAGTAATACCTTCTGGTAATACCTTAACATTCGTGCATTATGATTTATTCATATTTTCTACATTCCCATTGGAATAGACAGGTCTTTGTCTTTAATGCTTCAAGAGTTTGAAATTCATACCGATTTATCCTGGATGATATTACCTAAAGCACAAGGAGATATTTTCAGGTATCAGAAATGTTCTTCTTTCTCATTACAAAAACCAATGAAATTAAAGGTGAGTATTGTGTTATCCCCTTATCATTAAACATAGAAAGTTATTGTAAAGGAAAAACATACCAGTAAAAATATTTCTTATAGGGCTGGAGAGATAGCACAGCGGGTAGGGCATTTGCCTTGCACACGGTCGACCCGGGTTCGATTCCCAGCATTCCATATGGTCCCCCGAGCACCACTAGGAGTAATTCCTGAGTGCAAAGCCAGGAATAACCCCTGAGCATTGTCGGATGTGACCCCCCAAAGAAAGCAAAATATATATATATATATGTGTTATATATATATATATATCCTAGTTTTGCACTCCATTGGTGTCAGTAACAAAAACAAAACTCTAAAACCTCAACTAATTCTGGTCCCCTCAACCCCAATTTTACAATTGCTCCTTGTGCATTTCAGTAGAATAACTACTGCCACCAGTAACGTCTCCATTGTGAGACTTGTTGTTACTGTTTTTGGCATATAGAATATAGCTTGCCAAGCTCTGGCGTGCAGGTAGGATACTCTCCGTAGCTTGCCAGGCTCTCCAAGAGGGACGGAGGAATCGAATCGAACTGGGGTGGCGCGTGCAAGGCAAACGCCCTACCTGCTGTACTATCGCTCCAGCCAGGCCAGTTAAATAGGGGGAAAAAACAGCAGTTAAAATGTTAAGTGTTAAGAAGAGAAAGTAAACAGGTGAGAAAAGATGAAAAGGGGGGAAGAGGGGAGAATGCAGTAGAGAGAACAGACAATGAAAAAGAATAAGAAGGGATAATCTGTGAGAAAGAGGCCTCATGGTACAGAGATATTCTGGGATTTTTATGTATTCAAAATCCTCTCTGAAACTGTCCTATGTGATTTGCCATCTCTCAGAGTACTTGACGGATCCCCTTTGAGACCTCAAATTCCTGATCTTCAGAATCTCTCACACCCACTGGCCTGCTCATTGCTCCTTGGGCTCTCTCTTCACTGAAGGGGCTCCTTCCAGCAAACCATGGAAAACTTCAAAATTGATCTAAGCTCGGTGTTTGCTATCAAACTTTTCCCTCCCAATGTAACCCCCTGGATTGCTTTGGTCTCTCTTAAAGCCAAGTTAGTTTATATGCGTTTTTAGAAAATGTATTCCAATTGGCATAAAATTCTGTTAGAATAAGCTCTGAGGCCTGCTCATTCCTTAACACTACACATTTTTTAGAGTTATGGCCATTTCACTGAAAAGAAGTTCCATGTTAGAGAGCTCTGCTAATTTTTGGTAAGTTGTTTCTGTTGATTTATATGTCCACTGAAAAAGGGTAATATTTAACGGGTAATAATCTTCTAGTTATTTCTGGTTGAAGATCCTAGAATTGTTTTACCTCTCTGAATTCTGAAAGTATATTTATCATGGATAATGATTTTTGGGGTTTCTTTATTGTTTCTTAAAAAACAAACTGAACATCCTGTTGTATTCTAGAAATCTCTGATGAGACAGAATTAAGCATTATGGATACACTCATAACCTTTTTCTTGGGTAAGAAAGAAAATTGAAAACTTGCCTTACTTCTAAGATGATTGTTGAGAGCATAATGAAATTATAGTTTTAGAGCTAATGGAAAGAGATCCCAGAGTCTTCAGAAGAATCTCCTGAGAAGTGATATCACGTCCATGAGATATTTTTCTGGATTGCTTAGTCAGTGAACATTTAATAAAATCCTAAGTTCCACCAACTGAGCTGAATTCAGGAAACCTAAATCTGAATTTAAAATACTCCTTAACAAGAAGGATCTTATTATCAAGTGAAGGGTTATTTGAAGGCTCATTTAAATTCATCTAAACTACCATTTTTTTTTAACATTTGTTATATGCTAACTCAGGCTTGTGTCTGCAACTTAATTTGCCCACACTAACCTTCACTTCAGTACTTCTCCAAAGACTGAATTAGAATTTTAATAAGTTGTTCTTAGTGTGACAGCTTGTAGCAAACATTTTGCAGTATACGGACAAGATGAAACCCTGATTCTGCATCTGATTTTTTTTCCCCATGGCTGTGGATGCAACATTCCTGGCATAGTGATGAAGGTCAAAAGTGACTGGGCTGTCAGCATGAGAAACTTTGCAAAAGATGGAGAGCAAGCAAGGAAAGCTAAATAAATCAAGCAAGTCATATACAATGCTCATGGTTTTTAGTTGATCGACCACTTCTGATTAAGAATATTTATCAGGATGTATAGACAGTAGGTTATATACATTCAGTTCGATGGGCACAATTACTCATGCATTACACAGTGAAAGTTAATACATGACAAGTGAAAAATACCACTTCTATGATCTGATGTACATATGCTACCGATTTCCACTGTAATCCTGGGAAAGACTTCTAATGCTTCTGTGCCTCAGTTTCTTCATGTGTAAGATGGTTAAGACATTTGGGGGTGGGGATGGGAGTTGGTAAGATATTTAAAGTCAAGAATTCCCCCGCGTCCCGTGCCCCCCCCCCACACCCCAGCCCCGCCTGGCAGGTCTCAGTCATTCGCCCACAGCGCCTGACCCCTCCCTCCCGTGTCCGATAGGTTAGGGGCGTGTCCTCTCGTTAGGGGGAGTGGCCTCAAAGTGGGCGTGGCCTCTTTCCGGAGCACAGGCCGCTAACGCGGCCGCAGTTATTTTTTTTTACCATTCCATGCATTGTCCTTTGGCCACAATTGATAGAACCCATTCCTCCGAAGAACTCCCTGATCATCTTAGTCACTATATGTTAATACTCAACTAACCTAGCCTATCCTAACTTCACGAAAACTGTCAGTGAACACATCAACTTGCACAGAAAAGTCCTTTGTCAAAAGAGCATAGCCCCAAATCTTCAGTTGAGGTTCCTCCCAAGCCCAGGAGAGCTCCAGATAGTAAAGCCCATAACAACATGAAGAAACAGAGAAAATCCCCACCACCAGGAGAGAGCCAAGAAAATATCTCACTAACCTCAGCAACGACCTCCCAGAAATACAATCTCCTCTCAGATAAAGAATTCAGAGAGGAAATTGTGAGGATGGTTCACCAACTCAAAGAAACTATGGAACGAACTTCCAATAAATTAAGGGAGGATATGGATGCAGCATTGGAACGCTCCACCAAGATAATCCAGGAAGAAATAAGAGCAGAAATTTCAAAGCTACGAACAGAAGTCACACAACTAAAAGAATCAGTAGATGAAATTAAAAACTCCGTAGGAGCCCTCAATAGTAGAATGACTACAGCCGAAGCCAGAATCAGTGAGCTTGAAGATGAGCTACACAAAGCATATAGGCAACAACAAATAATGGCAAAAGACCTCAATATGGCTCTAGAGCGAGTTAGAGTCCTAGGGGATGACCTCAGGAGAAACAACATAAGAATCATGGGAGTGCCGGAACCACATGGAACAAATCCAAATGAAAAAAACACCATTAAAGACATCATTGCTAAAAAATTCCCAGAGCTATAGAATGCGGACATCCAGATACAAGGAGTCCGAAGGGTGCCAGCTAAAAGGGACCCAAATAGAAAATTCCCAAGGAATATCATAGTCAGAATGATGGAGGCCGTGGATAGAGACACAATACTGCAAGCAGCAAGATCAAAGAAGGAGATTATATACAAAGGCGCACCCCTTAGATTCACAGCAGACCTATCAGAAGAAACCCTCCAAGTCTGAAGACAATGGAGGGATATAGTGAAAAAACTTAATGAAATGAACGCCTCACCAAGAATACTCTACCCAGCTAAACTCTCAGTTAAACTTGAAGGAACCATACACTATTTCATGGACAAGCAACAGCTCAGGAACTTCATAGACTTAAGACCAAATTTAAAAGAAGGACTCAAAGGGCTACTATAAGACAAGGAAAAAACCTACAACAACAACAAACCCTACAGAAAAATGACACAAAATCCCATGATAATAATTTCTCTTAATGTTAATGGTCTAAATGCACCAATCAAGAGGCACAGAGTGGCAAAATGGATTCGGAAACTAAACCCCACTTTCTGCTGCCTACAAGAAACACATCTGAATAGTCAGAACAAACACAGACTCAAAATCAAAGGATGGAAAACAATCCTGCAAGCAAACAGCCCCCTCAAAAAAAAGCGGGGGTGGCCATACTAGTATCCGATTGCATAGATTTCAGGCTGAAAAAGATCAGAAGGGACAGCAAAGGTCATTTTCTATTCATCAAGAGATATGTACAACAGGAAGAAATCACACTCCTAAACGGATACGCACCTAATGAACGTCCAGCTAAATACTTAAAAGAACTCCTAACAGAATTTAAGGAGGACATAACTAGCACCACGATAGTAGTTGGAGATTTCAACACTGCCTTATCACCTCTGGATAGATCGACAAGAACAACACTCAGCAAGGAAATGATGGCCCTGAAAGAAGAAATGGAGGAGACAGGGCTAATAGACCTATACAGGACTATACACGCCAAAAAGAAAGAATACACATTCTTTTCCAGCGCACATGGAACATTTTCCAAAATAGACCATGTTCTGGGCCACAAATTATACCTTAATAGAATCGGGAAGATAGAAATTGTATCAACTATCTTTTCAGACCATGATGCACTGAAGATGGAAGTTAATCACGCACAGACGCGGAGAACCAAATCAAACACTTGGAAATTAAACAACTCACTATTGAACAATGAGTGGGTCACGAAGGAAATCAAGGAAGAAATCAAGAGATACCTAGAAACAAATGAGAATGAAGACACAAGCTACCAGAACCTATGGGATGCAGCTAAAGCTGTGTTAAGGAGAAAATTTATAGCTCTGCAAGCCTTCCTCAGAAAGGAAGAAAGGGCCTATATAGATAGCTTGACTTCACAGCTCAAGATCTTAGAAGAGGACCAGCAAAAGGAACCCAAACCAGATCGAAGGAAAGAAATAATAAAACTTAGAGCATAAATTAACGATATGGAAACCCGAAAAACAATCCGAAAGATCAATGAAACAAAGAGCTGGTTCTTCGAGAAAATAAATAAGATTGATAAACCGCTAGCAGGACTCACAAAGAAAGAAAGAGAGAAAACCCTAAAAAACCGAATCAGAAATGAAAATGGGGACATCACAACAGAAACCAAGGAGATTCAAAGGATCATCAGAGACGACTTTGAAAGTCTGTATGCCACGAAACAAGAGAACCTAAAAGAAATGGACGAATTCCTTGACTCCTACAATCTCCCAAGACTGAGCCAAGAAGACGTGAAATACCTGAATAGGCCCATAAATATCAAGGAAATCGAAACTGTAATCAAAAGTCTCCCCAAAAACAAAAGCCCAGGTCCAGACGGATTCAATGGCGAATTCTTCCAAACATTTAAAGAAGACTTGTTGCCAGTTCTCCTCAAGCTTTTCGAGGAAATTGAAAAGACAGGAACCCTTCCGAACAGTTTCTACGAGGCACATATCTCCCTAATACAAAAAGCAAACAAAGACACCACTAACAAAGAAAACTATAGACCAATATCCTTGATGAACACCGATGCGAAGATCCTCAACAAAATACTAGCAAATAGAATCCAACAACTCATCAAAAAGATCATACACCATGACCAAGTGGGATTCATCCCGGGGATGCAAGGATGGTTTAACATTTGGAAATCAATCAACATAATCCATCACATCAACAAAAGTAAAGATAAAAACCATATGATCATATCAATAGATGCAGAGAAAGCATTTGACAAGATCCAACACCCATTCATGATAAAAACTCTCACTAAAATGGGTTTTGAAGGAACTTTTCTGAAGATAGTCAAAGCCATCTACCACAAACCTATGGCAAGCATTATTATCAATGGAGAAAAACTTAGGGCTTTTCCTCTAAGATCAGGAACAAGACAAGGATGCCCACTCTCACTACTTCTCTTTAATATAGTACTGGAAGTATTAGCAATACCCATCAGGCAAGAAAAAGATATTAAGTGGATTCAGATCGGAAAGGAAGAAATCAAGCTCTCACTATTCGCAGATGATATGATACTATACCTAGAGAAACCTAAAAGCTCTAGTAAGAAACTCTTAGAAACAATTGACCTATACAGTAAAGTCGCAGGCTATAAAATCAATACCCAAAAATCCATGGCCTTCCTATATGCAAACAATGAGACAGAGGAAAGGGACATGAAAAAAACAATCCCGTTCACAATTGTGCCCCAGAAAATCAAATACCTTGGAATCAGCTTAACTAAAGAAGTAAAGGACCTCTACAAAGAAAACTATAAAACGCTACTGCATGAAATAAAAGAGGACATGAGGAAATGGAAAAATATCCCCTGCTCATGGATAGGGAGAATAAACATTGTCAAAATGGCAATACTCCCAAAAGCATTATACAGATTTAATGCGATCCCTATAGGGATACCCATGGCATTCTTCAAAGAAACCGAGCAAGCAATCCTGAAATTTATATGGAACAATAAACACCCACGGATAGCTAAAACAATTCTTGGGAAAAAGATGATGGGAGGCATCACCCTCCCCAACCTTAAACTCTACTACAAAGTGGTAACAATTAAAACAGCATGGTACTGGAACAAAGGCAGAACTGCAGACCAAAGGAACAGGGTGGAATATCCCCACACACAATCTCAAATGTATGATCATCTAATCATGGATAAAGGTGCAAGAGATGTGAAGTGGAGCAAGGAAAGTTTCTTTAACAAATGGTGCTGGCACAACTGGACAACCACATGCAAAAAAAATGGGCTTAGAACTCGACCTGACACCATGCACAAAAGTCAGATCAAAATGGATTAAAGACCTCAACATCAGGCCACAAACCATAAGGTACATTGAAGAATAAGTAGGCAAAACCCTCCACGAAATTGAAGATAAAGTTATCTTCAAAGATGACACGGAACTAAGCAATCTAGTAAAAACAGAGATCAACAAATGGGACTACATTAAACTAAAAAGCTTCTGCACCGCAAAAGATACAGTGACCAGAATACAAAGACTATCTACTGAATGGGAAAGGATATTTACACAATACCCATCAGATAAGGGGTTGATATCAATGGTATATAAAGCACTGGTTGAACTCTACAAGAAGAAAACATCCAACCCCATCAAAAAATGGGGCGAAGAAATGAACAGAAACTTTACCAAGGAAGAGATACGAATGGCCAAAAGGCACATGAAAAAGTGCTCTACATCACTAATCATCAGAGAGATGCAGATCAAAACAACCATGAGATACCACCTCACACCATAGAGACTAGCACACATCCAAAAGAACAAAAGCAACCGCTGTTGGAGAGGATGTGGGGAGAAAGGGACCCTTCTACACTGCTGGTGGGAATGCCGGCTAGTTCAGCCCTTCTGGAAAACAATATGGACGATTCTCAAAAAACTAGAGGTTGAGCTCCCATTTGACCCAGCAATACCACTGCTGGGAATATATCCCAGAAAAGGCAAAAAGTATAGTTGAAATGACATCTGCACTTATATGTTCACCGCAGCACTGTTTACAATAGCCAGAATCTGGAAAAAACCCGAGTGCCCTAGAACAGATGACTGGTTGAAGAAACTTTGGCACATCTATACAATGGAATGCTATACAGCTGTTAGAAAGAATGAGGTCATGACGTTTGCATATAAGTGGATCAGCATGGAAAGTATCATGCTAAGTGAAATGAGTCAGAAAGAGAGAGACAGACATAGAAAGATTGCACTCATCTGTGGAATATAGAATAATAGACTATAAGACTAACACCCAAGAATAGTAGAAATAAGTACCAGGAGGTTGTCTCCATGGCTTGAAGGCTGGTCTCTCATTCTGGGCAACTCAGAGAAGGGAACACCAAGTAAAATGTGGTTGGAGGTCATGTGGGGAAAAGATGATGCAGACCGAATATAGACTAGAGACTGAACACAATGGCCACTCAACACCTTTATAGCAAACCGCAACACCTAATCAGAGAGAGAGAACAAAAGGGAATACCCTGCCATAGTGGCAGTGTGGGGTGGGGGGAGAGGAGACTGGGGAGGGCGGGAGGGATGTTGGGTTTACTGGTGGTGGAGAATGGGCACTGGTGAAGGGATGGGTTATCGAACTTTGTATGGGAGAAACATGAGCACAAAAATGTATAAATCTGTAACTGTACCCTCACGTTGACTCACTAATTAAAAATAAACTATTAATTAAAAAAATAAATAAAAATAAAAAAATATTTAAAAAATAAATAAATAAAGTCAAGAACTAATTATGGACCATAAATGCTATAAATGTATGTTTCTCCTCTCTTGCTTCAGTTCAAGTTGAAATTCTGTTAAATCTAGGGTGGATAATGAGCATTTGAAATTATGCATATAATGAATAATTTTGATTGTTATGGGCAAATCATAGTGTCCTATATCTGCTATAACAAATACCACAAACTTAGTTACTTAAAATACTTTTGTATGTGTACATGAATACAGGCACATGTGTGCACACACCACACACACACACACATATACACACACACACACCACACACACCACACATACCCCATATAATTTTATGGTGCCAGAGATCAAAAGTCTGAAATTAGTTTCACTGAGCTAAAAATCAAAATGTCAGCAGAAGTGTTTTTCCACTGGAGGTTTTCAAGTAGAGTCACTTTCTTTGCCTTTTTTAGTAGCTGGAGATGGCCTCGACATCCTGTCATCAAAGGCATCAGATTCTAGGTCTTCTTTCCCATCTTCACTTGTAAGTAATTGGGAAAAATCAGGTAATTTGGGATAATCTCATATTATTTTATTTAATGACATTTTCAAAGTTTCTTATTACCAGCAAGGTATTATAAAACAGGTTTCAGGATTAGGAAATGGGTATCTTTGGGAGACTATTATTCTATCAACCTTGTATTCCAGAATTCCATGTCTGGAAGAATGCTCATCCACTAAACACACACACACATATACACATATTTACACACACATATATATAATTATAAAATTGATTTTTGGGGTGTGCACAGTCAGCTGTGTTCAGGACTTACTTCTGTCCTGTGTTCAGGGGTCACTCTGATGGTCCTAGGGAACCATATGTGGTGTTGGGGATTGAACCCAGGTCAACTGCATGCAAAGTAAACTACCTGCTTGCTGTGCTACCACTCTGGCCCCTGTCGAACTGTATGAATTTTATTTATATAAGGTGGGGAAAGAATTATATGGAACAGAACTCTTTAATTTGTATTATTTTAACATTTTCTATATGTATAAATTACTGTCATCATTAGCTCATTCATTCAATGCATAATTCCTACCAACTTCACTTGACCTCTTTAATTAACAGAGTTAGCTTTATTTTCAAGTCTACTTCAATAATAATCAATAGACAATCAGTAGCTGATTATAATGATTCAAGGGTTTAGTTTCTCAAGGCAATTAAGCTTATGTGTCATATTTTTATTTTGTGCACATCTACTGCTGATAAATCAATTTGAGATAAATTCAAAACAATCATGAGAATCTCTGAATTTTGAGAAAAATAGAAGTACAGTAGAGCCAGGGATGAGACTGGCCCTCCTGTAGATCATGTGACAAATTTGTGAGGCCTCGAGTTTGATCTCTGTCACCAAAAGCAAAACAAAATTATGGAAGAGTGTTTGCTTGAGATACAAAAACAAAAGAAATTCAATATTGTTGACTTTTAATTGTTAGGTGCTTGAGAAGATACCACTTAAGTATTTCCAAGTCAGGCAAGTGTTATCACCTTGGGGAAAAATTCAGCAGGATTAACTATAGTAGCACTGTCCTCCCATTGTTTATCAATTTGCTCGAGCCCCACCAGTAACATTTCCATTGTGAGACTTGTTGTTACTGTTTTTGGCATATAGAATACGCCAGGAGTAGCTTGCCAGGCTCTGCCGTGTGGGCAGGATATTCTCAGTAGCTTGCCGGGCTCTCTGAGAGAGATGGAGGAATCAAACCGGGGTTGGCCGCAGGCAAGGCAAAAGCCATACCTGCCCTGCTATTGCTTCTTGGCAGTTAATGAGTACTTAGATTCAAATACTAGAGTGAAAAGTAGGGCAGCTTGCAGAATGAGGTGCCTTCTTCCCAAGAAGACCAGTTATCCTGATTACATAAGGCCCTGGAGGGGGAGGTTCTCACTGGGGCGGGTTGAGTTTTGTGTTATGTGAATCTTACTTTCAGTACCAGGTAAGTAGTTTTATTTTAAAGAGGCAGTGCTTCCTTCTACCTGGTGACCAATCCAGGCGGCATGGTGCTTTAAGAAATCAGATGCTCTGCCATGTCCTTTCGATATCTGAATTCATTTGAATAGGAAGAACAGTTAAATATGGATCATTCACAGCTTATTCCAAAAGGCAAGACCTTATTATTACCAGCCGGCATGTCACTAGATGCTGAGTGACACTACGTATCACGTTTCCTGGAAGGAGAAGGAACACTCCTTTGTTGTAAATTCATTCAGACACTCTTGGGAAATTAGGAGACAGAGCAGATGTAAATCAGCCTTTAATCCAAGTCCCAGTGTGGACAATGGAGAAGAGAGAGGTGGTAGGGGGTCTTGGGGCAAAGAAAGCTACAACAGGGGCTGGAGCGATAGCACAGTGGATAGGGTGTTTGCTTTGCACACAGCCGACCAGGGTTCAATTCCCAGCATCACATATGGTTCCCCAAGCACCGCCTGGAGTAATTTTTGAGTGCAGAGCCAGGAATAACCCCTATGCATCACCAGGTGTGACCCAAAAAAGCAAAAAAAAAAAAAAAAAAGAAGAAGAAGAAGAAGTTACAACAGTGCCTTGTATCAATGTCTTGATTCGTGGTCAGGTTGGGGCCTTTCTATGTTCTTTGGACACTGCTTCCTGTGTCCACCGGAGAGGTTCCTCCTTCATCTTTCCACACTGGCGTCCAACTGGGGACTGACTCAAAAGGCAGCGCTCTCCAAAAGACTTTTACAGTGTAAGACACAAAGGCTTCATCTCACCGAGGCCACTTGTTCCGAAGCTGTTTTTCCAGGATTCTCTGTCTCCTAGACGCAAAATTCCTGGAGGCCAAGGCAGTTGGCAGGATGTAAAAGAATGATCTGTAGGATCTTTTAAAAATCCCTTTGGGTTCTGCACATCCAGAGGCACACAATTCCCCGTAGACTAAGCATCCTCTGGGACCCGGGGACGTGACGTTCGCTTGCGCTCTTTCTGTACATGTCAGGAAACCTCTCGCCTCGGCTGCAGCTGCTTCTTCGCGAGCTCCTTCCTGCATGAACCTCTCATGAGCCAGGTAGAGGGGAGATAGTGATGCTTTACTGCTTCTGTTCAGCTGCGGGCTAGATAGTGGGCCTCCAGCGCGGTGCCTGGAGATTCCCAATGCCATTCTATTAGTCTAATCACAGTATAATTCTACTTGGAGACAAAATTAGCAGCAGAATCATGTTTTACTTCTCGCCTCTAATTGGCAATAGTCACATGCTTTTATTAAACTATTCCAATCAAGTCTTCCCAGCATCTTACATTTGGCTTATCAGGGGGCCCACCTGCAGCCAGCTCTCTTCCTCTCCTCTTATCAGCAAAGCCAATTACTTTCTCCTGTGCTTGCTTTGTGGTTTTGCTTATAGACTCACCACACCTCCATAGCTAAGCCCAGAGGGTATTAGGCAAATTCTATTTCTGATCTTGCCTCTACACCCTTCACGAGTTCCTACCTTGAGGTGGTGCGAGTTCTGCTCTTTCTTCCTTCCCACAAAGAAGGGTTTACAGCATCACTTTTAGTTCATGCTTTTCCGCTTTGGGGGCTGAAGTCGAGGAGGGGGGTTCCTATCTATTGTTTCCCTCTCCTCATTGAAGCTTCTTTCTTTCTGTTTCCCTGTTTCCCAGTTAAGTTTTCAAAGCCTTCCTAACCCTCATTAAGAATGATTTCATAAAAATGCAATAATTCCTGTCCTAATAAACTCTGCCTTTTTATTAATTGATGTTTCTAGGAGGCAGTATTAAGTAATGAGAAAAAAGCACTCACGTTGGCATCAAATGGAGTAGGGTGCATTATTTGCTAGGTGGATACATTTAGAGCACTCATTAGCCTATCTTGCTCGAAGCTTCCTCTCTCTCGCGGCACAATTCTGTAGCACCATTCTGTCTATGCTTGAGCACTGACTAGCTTCTGAAGTGGGAGCACCTAGACCTGTGAATACTTCCTGTGTTCACTTTCTTTCCTCTTCAAGGGCTAGCAAGTGCTGGCTTCTTTTTTGGATTTTTGTTTGGGAAGGGGATTTTTTTTTAAGCAATCAAGTAGATATAGAACTAAGAGATTTTGGAGGAATGCAAAGATGAATGAAATGAAGCTGTGACTTGGAGAAGTTTATAAGTTAGAATTTGAATAAAAGAAGCAAGAATTAAAACCTTGAACCCAGAAATTAATTGATTGAAATTTCAAATATGCCATAGCAGAAAAGAAGAGCACCTTCCAATAATAAAATTATGCAACCAATTATTCACTCCCATTTCCTCTCTTCTTTTTACCTGCGATACACCCCTCAAGAAACCATACAATTAACAGCAATAGTATCAACAGACACCTAATTAATATCAGTGAAGCACTTTGAGGCAATAAAGTGGCATAGGAAATCAAAATGGTATCTATGTAATATTCATATTAAATTTAATAACTATTTAAATATTTATAAATTATCTGGCATTTTATATTTGCAAAATGCTTCACAACCACTTTTTATTAATTATTAGATACCACTTATCCCTTGGCACTCAAATTTCCACATGCAGCAGTGCTGATTTTTTTTTTTAGGCTTAAAGAAACATTTAGCTTTATCAAAGCATTTTCTAAGTTATAATGTCTAAAGGATGCAAGAGACTGACATTATCTTTGCAGCATCTGATCTATTGCCCTTGTGAAGTGACTCACCCATAGTCACAGGGGCAGCCCTATTAATGGCTGAGCATTCAGAAGTTGGGGTTAGCCTAATCACTGAGATTTCATTCCTGCAGATTTCAGAAAACTGGGGCTGTGCTAACTAGATTAGCTAGGACTTTAATTTGGTGACCAAATCTGAATGCCATGTCTAAGAGCTGATTAAATCAACTCTGTCTGGCGAGGACTGCTAAGGAGAAGGTCATGACTTTTAGTGTCGTGAATGATGCCTTCAGTCAGCAAGAAAGTTTCCATACTAAACGCTCTTCCCAGCATAGTCTGTGATATCTCAAATAATGGGTCTTCTTCATGACTTTCTCCCCATGTTTATGCTATCAAGTACCTGTCCTCCAAGTGCATTTGAATATCAGTGATGTGATGGAAGTATGAGTTCTGTTGGCCTCCTCATCGCAGTGCGAATCACATAAAATCAGGACTGTATTTTCCTGGCTGGCATGTAGAAGAAATTGCAATATTTTTTCACTACAATATTGGTATGTGATAGATCTCAGCAGTAAAGCAGTTTTCTTGTTTTATTAATGGAGTGGTTGGTATTGGGTCACACCTGGTGGTGCTCAGGGGCCACTCCTGGTTCTGTGTTCAGTCCTATGGTGCTTGGGGACCATAGGCAGTGCCAGAGCCAGCTGGGACCAGTGATGTGCAAAGCAAGTATTTTAGCCCCTGTACTGACTCTTCATCCTGGGAGCAGCAGTCTTTCTGGAATCTTTGTTTTTAATCTCTTTGAGTAAGGTTTAGTGAATGGTTTTTTATGAATAAAAGGAAACAATGAAAGACATCTACTTCTTTTGATACATAATTTACCTTTTTTCATATGTAACTATAAATTCTATAATGATGTCTAATGAAGATCAAGAAACTGAAGACCAATTTTCTAGCATAGAGTGGCTGAGCTTACAGTTACAAAACCAGGTTTCAAGCTCTCTTTTGCACATTCAAATGAACTATAATTTTACTTAATTTTTAAAATCAATTTTTATTGTGTATTAATTCCTCTGTCGGTTCCCTCATGAGTGACATAGGAACCCAGGTAAGCAGGACCTGTGGCTGTGATCTCCAAGCCTGCTTGAATCGGGACTGGACCTCCTCCACCCAGATCCCCTGTTTTCCAGTAGGTTGGCAGCCACACCCACAAACTGCCCCAAGTGCCATGTAATCTCATCAATGGCCAAGATCTAGAGACTATAAAACAAAGCTCCCAGAAGAGAGCGACGCACAATCTCACATGGCAGAGCCTGGCAAGCTACCTGTGATGTATTTGATATGCCAAAAACAGTAACAACAATGGGCCTCATTCCCCTGAAACTGAACACGAAAGGACAAATGAGACATTACTGGTGCCCACTCGAGCAAATTGATGAGCAATGGGACAACAGTGATAACAGTGATTGAATATGCATGAGATAGACCATTACAAAGCTGTTCATGGTTGGGTTTCAGTCATACAATGATCGAGTGATTTTGGATTGTGGGAGCAAGCGGTTTCCAGGGGCTTTGCTTGGGCAGACACCTGGCTGACCCACCCCCTCCGATTTACCCTGGTCTGTTCACCCATGCTCAGGTCTGAGATCAACAATGGTTTTTGAGATCTATGTATGGGTCTCTGAAGCAAAACCAATAAATGAGTCTGTATAGCTGAGCTATAGGTGGTTTGTAAGTGTGGCTCCCACATACCTAACTATTGGCCATTTAATTTCTTGAAAACTTGGTACTGAGTTTTTTGGGTCCATCCAGAAGCACAGCATCAATTTGGGGGGACCAGGAAGCCTGAACACAGCACCAGACTGCTGATGCACTCACCCTGTGGGTACAGATTAATCTGCTGGCAGCACTGCACCTCCAATTTTAGTTAATATTTTAATATGGAAAAATACAAATACTATTAAACTGACCAATTTAATTATTGTAAAATGGACAGTAAGCCTGTGGCAGTAAGCCCAATCATGGTGTTGGGCAAACATCAGCATCATTAGTTCCAGAAATCCAGCTTCTGTGGCTTATAACTCTGCTGTTTATTATACTCATGGTGAAGAGAATAAATACCATAAATATAATCCAGAAGTTAAAAAATATAGGCGCTTGGGCTAGAGCAATAGTCCAGTGGGCAGGGCATTTGCCTTGAAAATTGTTGATCTGGGTTTTATCTCTGCCAACACATATGGTTGCCCATGTCTGCCAGGAGTGATGTCTGGGCACAGAACCAGGAGTAAGTCTTGAGTATGGCCACCCCCAAAATAATAAGAATTAATCAAGTCACAAAAGTACAGTATTTGATTTGTATCTGCTGATTGTGTTCTACCTTTACATTAAATTGGAGCCTGACAAGAGTTGTGGAATTAAGGGGAATAGAATGCCCAGGTTCCCAAGAGTCTGGAGAATGATGGATGCATCAATGCAGTCTTACTGCTTTGACAGAAGCTTCCTACAAATGACACCTTGCACCTATGAAGACTACACACCAAGCAGAAAGGCCACTTAGACTACTGAAAAGCCTAACGTACCTGCAGTCATTAAGAACAATGCAAATATATTGCACAAGATATTGAAGTGAACAAGTTGCCTTACAAAAAAGAGATGGGGCATGGTAAGAGAGAAGAAACAGAAACCCAAACATGAACAACCTTATACCTCTGTTCTCATGGTGATTCAATAAAAATAAATATAAATAAAATAAGCCACAAAAAAAGGGGAGGAGAAACAATACAGGTTAGGATGCTATGCTCTTAGGATGCTTCTAACTATGCTTGAATGTTGGGACCTTAAATATAGTGGTTATTGAGGTCTAAGGACGCCACTTACCTTTATCAAAAACATTGTAAGTGGAATACTATGCAGCTGTTAGAAAGAATGAGGTCATGACGTTTGCATATAAGTAGATCAGCATGGAAAGTATTATGCTAAGTGAAATGAGTCAGAAAGAGAGAGACAGACATAGAAAGATTGCACTCATCTGTGGAATATAGAATAATAGACCATGAGACTAACACCCAAGAATAGTAGAAATAAGTACCAGGAGGCTGTCTCCATGGCTTGGAGGCTGGTCTCTCATTCTGGGCAACTCAGAGAAGGGAACACCAAGTAAAATGTGGTTGGAGGTCATGTGGGGGAAAGATGATGCGGGCCGAATATATACTAGAGACTGAACACAATGCCCACTCAACACCTTTATTGCAAACCACAACACCTAATCAGAGAGAGAGAACAAAAGGGAATACCCTGCCATAGTGGCAGTGTGGGGTGGGGGGAGGCGGGACTGGGGAGGGGGGAGGGATGTTGGGTTTACTGGTGGTGGAGAATGGGCACTGGTGAAGGGATGGGTTATCAAACTTTGTAAGGGAGAAACATGAGCACAAAAATGTATAAATCTGTAACTGTAAAAAAAATAAAATAAATAAAATTAAATTAAAAAAAAACCTATCTTTAGGTTTCACTTAAGCAGTAAAAATTATTGTGGGTTCCTAATACATACCCAAACAAGAATTCCACACATTTTATTAACATTTGACTTCAGCATAATTAATTATGAAATGAACCAAGATTCATCACTCTGAATGAATGGAGTTTTTTCCTCAGATGTGCTTAAACTAATTACCTAATAAGCACTATGTTTGAGAGACCCTATGCCAGCTAAGAAAATACTGGTATTTCTCATGTACCTTTACTTTAATCTAAGAGAGGGCAGAATTTACTCAAACATCTCGTTTTAATAAATGGTGTATCTAATAACTATATTCAAAATAACTATCTATATGCACATATCGTAGACATTCTTCAAAAATCAAGGACCAGTTTCCAGTCTTTATTGGAGTGGTGAATAAGCTCCATCCTGAATTTCTTTGCATTTCTTTACATTAAAGATTCTCACTTTACAGAAGTTGATGAGGGTTTTACTGATAAGCAATTTCATTGCCGCTGTTGAGAAAAAAAACGTAATTCTTAACTTTTAAACTTACGTATCACCCAGGAAGCTTATAAAAATATGGGTTCTTAAGAATTACACACAGAATGGCCACATTTTTACAGCAGAATCTTGAAAGATTTTTTTACCCCCACCTATTTTTCTTTGCAAAACAATAGGGTGAACCCATTACCAAAAGCTTCAATTGATGTATATATTAGGGTTTAAGGAACATGGTTACAATTGAGTTATATTTTATGTATTACTGAATCAAATTGGACTGGAGCAATAGCACAGCGAGTAGGGCGCTTGCCTTGCACACGGCTGACCTGGGTTTGATTCCTCCATCCCTCTCAGATTGTCCAGCAAGCTACTGAGAGTATCCCACCCGCATGGCAGAGCCTGGCAAGCTACCTGTGGTATATCCGATATGCCAAAAACAGTAACAACAAGTCTCACAATGGGTACATTACTGGTGCCTGCTCGAGTAAATTGATGAGCAACGGGATGACAGTGCTACAGTGCTACTGAATCAAATTACTGCATTTAGTTTCACATTAAGTTTCACAAGACCCTCTAGCGATCTCACACAGACTTTGGATCCTTCTTGTCCACCTCTTGCTTTCCCCTCTGCTCAGTAACTTCAGTTTTGTAATCAAAGGTTAATGGCCTGTCGTCACTTGCTATGGTCTATTCCCTGGCTTTGTTTCTATATACACAAGACTTGAGTGAGATCATCTGGTATCTCTCTTTGTCCCTTTAATTGACATAGGTTAACCTCCCTCAGCGTTCCAGCAAAATGCATATTTTCTCATAGCCACATAGTTTTCCATTGTGTACATATTCTACAGTCCTTTCACCCACTTATCTGTCATTGATACTTTGCCTGCTTCCATATCCTGGCTGTTGTAATTAGAATTTCCATGAACACAGGTGAGCAGATACTTTTGCATTTGAAAGTTTTTGTATTTGGAAGATGGGTGCCAAGAAGTAGAATTACTGGTCATATGGAAGTTCTATTCAAACTTCTTATAGTAAAAATTAAAATCTCCACATTTCTTCCTGAAGCTTTTTTTGTAATTGCATCTATGCACTAGTATTTCTTAAAAACAGGGTGCTGTGATTATACAATGAAAGATGGTACTACCTCAGTAAATGTGGGGTAGAATCATAAGACCTGCAAGTTCCTAGTTTCTCCACATAATTCTAATATGTTTTCTAAAGACCATAGTTTCAAAAGTAAGATATTGTATTTTTTGCCAACATGCCAGCACTTTCCATGCCTTAGTTATCAAAGTTACATGAAAGCTCAATTTTGCATATTTATTTCTTTATACCTAGACCCTTCAAAAATTTTCCATATTGATAACCTTGTTCAGATAAAATGTTCTCCTGTACAATGGAATATTACCATCCCTTCTGAGGGTTTATAAAGGGACGAAAATGTTTAACTTTCAATGAAGCATCATAAAATAGCCGGCATTCTCATCATCATCATCATCATCATCATCATCATCATCATCCCATTGAACGTTGAGCAGTCTCAGTAACATCTCCATTCATCCATTCATCCAAGCCCTGAGATTTAGAAGCCTCTCTCTACTCATCCTTCCAACGATGCTGTACTGGAGGCTCTTTCAGGGTCAGAGGAATGAGACCCATCTTGTTACTGGTTTTGGCATATTAATACACCATGGGGACCTTGCCAGGCTCTCCTATGTGTGCAGGAAACTCCCAGTAGTTTGCCAGGTTCTCCCAGGGGGAGAAGTAGGCTATAAGATATCTTTAAAGGAAACAGTTCATCAGCATGAAATCACCAAAATGTGTTTAGGGAACTGATCATTTCCATCCCAATTTTCTATTCCCTTTGCCCTCACCGGGGAGGGAAGGTCACTTGAGTTCAAATTGAAGCTCATTAATCCTGCTTCCACCTCATACCTGACACACCATTTGAATCTGTGAAAATTATGCGGGGGCTTCTGATTTCTTCCATTCAAGATGGAAAAGCAATGTGACTTAAATATTTCACAAAGATAAATTAAGAACGTGATCTGTGTCATAAGAGCACTCATTTGGGGAGATTTCTGGGTGGACTTTCAAGGCAGAAAAAAATACCTTTTTAAGATACAGATGCATCAACAAAGTCTGAAGTATTGTCCTAACATTGCCTTTGAATTTTGAATGCTTGATATAACTATTGATAAGTTCTCATGACCACACCCCCTCTCCTTACTGTAACTTACAGGGTTTTTTTTTTAAATCTGTTTTATTTTTTTCTTTTCTTTTATTAATGAATCACTGTGCGGGTACAGATACAGGTTTACATATTCTCGTGCTTGTGTTTCAGTCATATACAGCTTGAGTATCTATCCCTCCACCAGTGCCCATCCTCCACTAATGACCCCAACATCCCTCCCATCCACTCCTACCTCACCCCCCTCCCCAACCCACCTCTTTGGCAGGGCATTCCCCTCTGTTCCCTCCCTGCCTTTGAGTGTTATGGTTAGCAATGGAGGTCTTGGGTGGCCAATGTGTTCGGTCTATAATCTGCTCTGAGTATGCCTCTCCCATCCCGAGTGGGTCCTCCCACCACATTTTTGCTTGGTATTCCCTTCTCTGAGCTGCCCTTTCCCCCACCATGTGAGGCTGGCCTCCAAGCCATAGAGCAAATTTGGTACTTATTTCTGCTATTCTTGGGTGTTAGTCCTCTACTCTGTTGTTTTATATTCTGCAGATGAGTGCAATTCTTCTATGTCTGTCTCTCTCTTTCTGACTCATTTCACTTAGCATGATACTTTCCATGTTGATCCACTTGTATGCAACGTTCATGACTTCATCTTTTCTGACAGCTGCGTAGTATTCCATTGTGTAGATATACCAAAGTTTCTCTAGCCAGTCATCTGTTCCTGGGCATTCGGGTTTTTTCCAGATTTTGTATATTGTGAGCAGTGCTGCGATGAACACACATGTGCAGATGTCATTTCGACTATATCTTTTTGCCTCTCTGGGATATATTCCCAAAAGTGGTATTGCTGGGTCAAATGGGAGCTCAATTTCTAATTTTTGAGGAGCAACCATATTGTTTCCCAAAAGGGTTGAACCAGTCGGCATTCCAACCAGCAGCGTAGGAGGGTTCCTTTCTCCCCACATCCACGCCAACAACGTTTCTTCGATTCTTTTGGATGTGTGCCAGTGTCCGTGGTGTAAGGTGGTATCTCATAGTTGTTTTTATCTGCATCTCCCTGATGATTAGTGATGACGAGCATTTTTTCATGTGCCTTTTGGCCATTTGTATTTCTTCCTTGAGAAAATTTCTGTTCATTTCTTTGCCCCATTTTCTGATAGGGCTGGATGTTTTCTTCTTGTAGAGTTCAACCAGTGCCTTATATACCCTTGATATCAACCCCTTATCAGATGTATTGGGTGAATATCATTTCTCTTTCTGTAGATTGCCTTTGTATTCGGGTCACTGTGTCTTTTGCGGTGCAGAAGCTTCTTAGTTTAGTATAGTCCCATTTTTTTTCTGTTTCTACTTGATTGCTAAGTTCCATGTCATCTTTGAAGATACCTTTGGCTTCAATATCGTGGAGGGTTTTTCCAACCTTGTCTTTAATGTACCTTATGGATTGTGGTCTGATCTTGAGGTCTTTAATCCATTTTGTTCTGACTTTTGTGCATGGTGTCAGGTCGAGGACTAAACCCTTTCTTTTGCATGTGGTTGACCAGTTATGCCAGCACCATTTGTTAAAGAGGCTTTCCTTGCTCCACTTCACATTTCTTGCTCTCTTATCAAAGATTAGATGTTCATACAATTGGGGTGGTGTGTAGGGATATTCCACTCTGTTCCATTGGTCTGCGGCTCTGCCTTTTTTCCCAGTATACCATGCTGTTTTAATTGTTACTGCTTTGTAGTAGAGTTTAAGGTTGGGGAGGGTGATGCCTCCCATCATCTTTTTCCCAAGAATTGCTTTAGCTATTCGTGGGCATTTGTTGTTCCATATGAATTTCAGGATTGCTTGGTCTATTTCTTTGAAAAATTTCATGGGTATCCTTATGGGGATCGCATTGAATCTGTATAGTGCTTTAGGGAGTATTGCCCTTTTGACAATGTTAAGTCTTCCTATCCATAAGCAGGGAATATGTTTCCATTTCTTCGTGTCTTGTTTACTTCATGGAGTAGGGTTTTGTAGTTTTCTTTGTAGAGATCCTTAACCTCTTTAGTTAGGCTGATTCCAAGGTACTTGATTTACTATAGCACAATTATGAATGGCACTGTGGTTTTTTTTATGTAATTTTCCTCTATCTCACAGTTTACGTATAGGAAGGCCATGGATTTTTGGGTATTGATTTTATAGCCTGCAACTTTACTGTACAAGTCTATTGTTTCTAGGAGTTTCTTAATGGAAGTTTTAGGATTCTCTAGGTATAGAATCATGTCATCTGCGAATAGTGAGAGCATGATTTCTTCCTTTTCTATCTGGATGCCCTTAATGTCTTTTTCCTGCCTAATCACTATTGCAAGTACTTCCAGTACTATGTTGAACAGAAGTGGTGAGAGTGGGCATCCTTGTCTTACAGTGTTTGGCAAAGTAATTACTGAAGCACAAGCAGCAGACCACTTCCTTGCTAGCGGCGTGTGGAAGCCTATTGACCTCCACGTGTATATATTTGAAAGCAGCGAGTATGAGCCGGCTCTGAGCAGAGCTCTGACCAGTGGGGGCTGTAGAGAGGTAAAGAGAGTCGCTAGAGACGAGTCACTCTTTCTTCATATAGACTTCAGTGTCTAAATGTCTTATTACATAGTCATCTCTTATGGTAAGAGCCGAACTTGGGTCTGAGGAGTGAAACCACTTGATTCCCCATCTTGCTGCCACAGCCCAGGTTAGCGAGACCACAGAATTTTGCAAAGTGACTGGTTATATAAAAAAGTCAGTTATTTGGATCAAAGTATTTCACACTCTGACCTTAGAACAACTCCAAGGATTTCACTTTCACTTGTTATAAAAAAAAAGAACATAAAGTTACAGCTCTAAGATTCATAAACAGTGCAAATATCCAGGAAATATAACCAGGAAAAGAAAGAGATTTCTACTATTCCAACACACTGAGCCCCAACTAAGATAGCATTCCCTTCCTTCCTTCCTTCCTTCCTTCCTTCCTTCCTTCCTTCCTTCCTTCCTTCCTTCCTTCCTTCCTTCCTTCCTTCCTTCCTTCCTTCCTTTCTTTCTCTCTTTCTTTCTTGATCTCTTTCTTTCTCTTTCTTTCCTTCCTTCCTTCCTTCCTTCCTTCCTTCCTTCCTTCCTTCCTTTCTTTCTTTCTTTCTTTCTTTCTTTCTTTCTTTCTTTCTTTCTTTCTTTCTTTCTTTCTTTCTTTCTTTCTTTCTTTCTTTCTTTCTTTCTTGATCTCTTTCTTTCTTGATCTCTTTCTTGATCTCTTTCTTTCTCCTTCCTTCCTTTCTTCCTTCCTTCCTTCCTTCCTTTCTTTCTTTCTTTCTTTCTTTCTTTCTTTCTTTCTTTCTTTCTTTCTTTCTTTCTTTCTTTCTTTCTTGATCTCTTTCTTTCTTGATCTCTTTCTTGCTCTCTTTTTCTTTTGTTTTTGGTGCACATCCAGTGATACTCAAGATTTATTTCTGAATCTGCAATGAGGAATCAAACTCTGGATCAAATCAAGCAAGCCCCTCCCCTGCTGCCCTATCTCTCTAGCCCATCCACCTTTTCTTTTTATGATTTTAATACCTATGCCAGCATCCCTTCATGACTTTTGCCCAGGTTTGTTTTCCTGATTTTTGAATATGAAAGAAATTATAAATATATATTTTTCTCTAATTTGTTTCATTCAGTATTGTTAGTGGAAAAAAAGATTTTTGAAGATATAGTCGATTTGTTTTTACTGCCTTATAATATTTCATTGTTCCTCAAGTCTATTGGGTGGGAGGCAGGCAATTGGAGATGTTCAAGGGCTATACTTGGTCGTGCTTGGGAGGATCATAGGTGCTGGGATTTGAACCATTGTCATGGTTGTTTCTTCATGCAAATCAAGTGCTTAACCTCTGTGCTATCTCTTAACTCAGTGAGTTCTACACTTAAAGTATTTCTTTTGTGCTTAATATATTTATTTGTTAGATATTTGTGTGCATATTTATGTGTGTGTCTGTAAATTATCTATACTTGAATCAAAAGAAAGAAGATTTTATTACATATGATGTCACTGTTACTTGTGATTCACTCTTGTGACCTGGGATTAATTAATGTTGCTTTTTTTGGCTGGTTTCACACCCCAATATTCTCAGAAATTACACCAGACTTGTACTAAGGTATCACTCCTGGTGGTGTACATGGGACCATATTTGTGCCAGGGATCAAACTGGAATCAGTGTTATTTAATACTACTTTTCTGAAACATATTTGAATTCAAAATGTTGAATACTGTCGCGTGGCACCAATGTTCTGTAGAGAACATTTTTGGATAATCTGATTTCGAGTTCCTCTTGTTGGACATTGACATCATACACGAACAAGTGGAAAAACATGATTAAAAAGCTTCAAAGGGGATATAGCTATGTGGAAAATAAGGTAATTAAAGGTTGAAAATGGAGTGATTGTGAATAAGGCAATTAGAGGTTGCAAACAGAATAATGGTGCATTTAGCCTGGTTCGGTTTCTTTAAATATTAGTTATTTTAAAAACTAATACATAATAATTTGTTGTAGAAAATGATTATAAAGGTTAGATTCTCACATCAGAAAGTGGACAATAAAATTTTAATTTAAAAATCTATAAATGGTTCAGTTATTTCACAAATCAGATAATTAGGAGTTGTTCTTTAATGATAATTTATGTGTGTGTCAGGTGTGTATATGTGTGTCTGTGAGAGTATATTGTAGAGGTGAGATGGAAAAAGGTCAAGATTTTTAACGTAAAAAGAAAAAATGGAGTCCAGCTCAATTCGAGTTGTTTGGACTTTTTGTTTCAATGTTTTAGTGAGATTTTCAGTTTGGATATGTACAATAATTTGATTTTCCACAACTTTTTATTTGTAAATAACAATTTTTGAGATGGAAGTGTTAACATTCTACTAAAAAATCACCAGTTATTCTACTCAAATGAAAAAAATGTCCATAGAGATTAACTGCTTCAGAATGTCATTATTAAAAAAAATGGGGACAGAAACCTTGTATAAGAGGTAAGGTACTTTCCTTGCATGTGGCCTACACCAGTTAGATACCCAGCACTGAACATGGTCCCCTGAGCATATCCAGGAGTGATTCCTGAGCATAGAGCCAGATGTAAATCCTAGACTCCTGGCTATAGCCTAATCCAAAGAAAAAAAGACAAGAAAGAAAGAAAGAAAGAAAGAAAGAAAGAAAGAAAGAAAGAAAGAAAGAAAGAAAGAAAGAAAGAAAGAAAGAAAGAAAGAAAGAAAGAAAGAAAGAAAGGAAGATAAATAGGGAGAGAAAGAGAAAAAGAGAGAAAGAAAGAGAAGAAGAAAAAAGAGAGAAAGAAAAAAGGAAGGAAGGAAGGAAGGAAGGAAGGAAGGAAGGAAGGAAGGAAGGAAGGAAGGAAGGAAGGAAGGAAGGAAGGAAGGAAGGAAGGAAGGAAGGATGGATTGGTCAAAATGAGAGAAAACATTTTCTCTTAGTATGGAGAAATTTTCTACTACTGATATAGTTTACTTATAAAAGCTGGAGAATAGTGTAATTTTTGATAAACAACAAAATGAATGAGGTTACCAAATTTGCCTTCTCCGCCTTACTCTGTTCCTATAATGCACCTATATCTTCTTAAAGCACCTATGCAAATGATGTACACCAAGCCCTTGTAATAGGAAGGATTAGCATCAACCTAGGAGCAATCCACTTTGACTGATAAGTGATAGGAGATCCTGTACACTTATTGCTGTTAGCCTCAAGGCTTTTGGCTTCCTTTGCCCATCACTCAGGGCAATGGTTAGTTACTGTCAGAACACAGTTATAATTGGGAGAGGCACTTGCTAAACATAGAAATTTGAAGGAGGTGAGAATTCATATCCAGCCTAGTGAGTCTGGGAAGTTTTCCAATCCTCCAAGGCTGTATGAAAATATGAAAGCAAATTGAATTTTATTACTACGGTAATGTCCAACCTCAGTTGTACATGGAGATTCTGTGACAATAACCTTCTTAATAAACTAATTGCAATTAAACAACTCATTTCACCCCAAGCTGTTTTCACATTTACATTTCTCTTATTGCCTTTCATTTAAATGCCTTACTATTTCATAGAAAATTTTAACAAAAATATTAAAATTACATATTATTATTAAGAAGAAAACTTCTGTGATATAAATATTCTGCAGCCATCTGGAAAAATAAAAGTAAAATTAGAAAGTGTAACTAAACTAAATGTTGTTAATGATGTTAGTTACTAAAATTGATAAGCCTGAACTTTCAAATTTGAAAACTTTAGTGTTTGTCTTGCTACAATGAGGGATATTTTGAATTTTGAGACTAGGATTTACATTTAAAAGTTTCCCACAAACTATTTTTATCATTAATCTTCAACATAACTCCAAGATACACTTAAAAGCCATTTACAAAGATCCTTTATTCATCCTAATTAAATATTTGTGAACATTAATTTATATCCAGTTACTTTTTCCCTATTATTTTGCATAGGGCTTGTTACAACTAGCAGAGTAGGGAATTCTTTATACCTGTTTCTCTTCCTCCTTTTTAAAGCAATTTAAAGTCTCATTTTTTTCTGTAGTAAAACTTTGTAATTATTCTCTGTAAGCCCCTTAAAAAATAATTGGATTTTTAAATTTTTAACATATGACCCTATTTTTGCTAAGCATGTTGAATTTTAATCTTCTCCATTCATCTTAATTCAGTTATCTATCCTTTTGCCTAAACAAACCAGTCTCCACCTACCTGTGCCTCATTGTCCTTAAATAACTGTTTAAATTAACTGTTTACACACTCTTGGGCTGGACATGTAATGCGATTCAGAGACGATCGCTGAACTAGAGCTGTTACCGACTGGATTCCATGGGATGTCAAAAGACCGCGTGGCCACCCACCAACGAGATGGTCAGACTTCTTCGTCAAAACCCTGAATAAATGATTTGGGACTTTTCCTGTTCCTGGAGCGAGCAGATACCATTGGGCTACACTAGCACATGACAGGGACAAACGGAGACATTACTGGCGTCTGCTCGAGCAAATCAAAGATCAACAGGAAAACAAGTGATACAAGTGATACAAGACACACTTGCCTCTGTTCATCAGAATAAACTTATTGCACACAAAAATTATGTTTTCCAGTGTTGAGTAAGAGATCATTTTTGATAAAAGCTTGCTTAGTAAGATAAGAAAATATCCATAATAAATCATCTAAGCAGACATCCCGCAACTGAAACCAGGTAAGCTTACCCATTGGCCCAGCATCACTCACAATTGACTCGATTAACTCACAAAAGAGGTCAACAAGCTGCAAAAATCCGTGGGCACAAACCCAGTCTCCTGGCTGAAAACTCTGGGGGCATCTTCCAGAAGTGGGTGGGCCCAGTCCTTGCTCTGACAAGGCCTGACAACTGCTCTCACACCCTCACAGCTGCCATCATGCCAATGGCCCAACTCCACAGCCTCACAACTTATCACTGCAGAGACTCCAAACGGGCAGAAATTGCAGGTATGCCGGTCTTCATGCTGAGAACCGTGGAAACTTCTTGGCATGGGGGTGGACACCTGCCCCCATCCCCTTGTACCTCTGGAAGCCTTGACAGCCACACTCACACCCCACAGCCACGGCCATGAAAAATCACTTCTAGTTTAATATTCCGGAGTTTCTGGATTGCCCAGTGTGAATCATAGTAGGAGCATACCAAATTCGGTGGGAAAGTAACATAGAGGCCAACTAAGCTCAATAAATAGAAACATGAACACAGAAGGCTCAACGAGCAACTTAGTAAACTCTCAGACAAGGACTTACCGAGCCATGGTGAGATGTGACAATTTTCACAGATTTTTAAACATTTGTTTTGATAACTTCATTAGCCATTAGTTGTAACAAGCATATAAAATGCATTATTTTGTCCCTGGTAAGGGGATAGACTTGGAAGGTGGTTGGAGAAATGGGAACAATGGTGGAAGAGAGGTCACACTGGTGGTGGATTGGTGTTGGAATGTTAAATGCCTGTAACAAATGCGTGATGAACAACTTTGTAAGCCACATTGTTTAAATATAGGAAAAAATAATTTGAAAGTATGAACTGAGTTGGATCTAGAGAGATAGTACAGTGGGTGGATATTTGTCTTGCATGTGGCTGACCCAGATTCAACATCTGATATCTCATATGTTCCCGGAGTCCTAGCAGGAGTGAGCTCTGAGCACAGAGCAGGAGTAAGCCCTGAGCACTGCTGCATGTGGCCCCCCAAAACCAAAAACTCAAAGCAAAACACAAGTCTGTAATTAGCAGCTCTAGCTAGACTCTGGTTTCCAGGTCACTCTTAGCTTATTGGTCTCTGTCTTCTTTTTTTTTCCATGAAGAGATTCATACACAGTGTCTAAAATTTCTAACAGGTTGCTTAGGAATGCTTCCAAATTTAATTCACAAAAGCTCTTGCTTTAGTTAATTTTTAACTGAACTTTGCATTTTGTTTCTCTGTTTGACTTTGATTTTGGTTTTGTTTCTTTGACCACACCCAGCGGTGCTCAGGGTTTACGCCTGGCTCTGTGTTCAGGGAGCATCTACAGGTGCATCTACAGATGCTGTCCTATAATTTAGAACAAGAGTTAAGTTCTAAATTGTAGTGGAACTTCCTGGAGTGTTTCAGTGCTTGTTGGGTGCCAAAAGCAGATCTCCGCAGATCTCTAGAAAGGTTTTTCCAGAGCGATTCTGTTTACAAAGCATTGTTGCTTTTTTTGTGGGGTTCAGGTGCAGGAGGCAAGAGTTTCTTGGGATTCTCTTCCAACTGAGCAGTGCTGCCCCAAAATCTGTGGTGCCGGAGACATCCAGGCCACGGTGGCAGTGCTCTGAGGCCACCACGACCACGCCTGCTGATGCATGTGGCCCCCAGAGCTCATTCTCAGGGTATGATGCAGTTCCTAGGGATAAAACCCAGGTTGGGCTACACTCTCTCCCAGCCCCATAAACTATCCTTCTTAATCATGTATCTGGATCCTCTCACCTTCCTGATTGGAGCAGCAATATTACGTTAGTCAAAGACTTCAGACAAAATGAAGCAACCATGGGAGGTCAGCAGGTTATAAGACGAGCTATCGTGGATTCAACCCACAGAAGAGTTCATATTGACACACCTTCTTATTTTTCGGTTTTTTGAATGCAAAGTACATGGAAAAACTTTATGTGGAGCTTAACAGAAGGAAAGAGAATGGGCGCCAGAGAGATAATAGAAATGATGCCGGGGGAATGTGCTTGTCTTGCACGTGGCAGACCTGGAGTCAACCCTTGGGCCAACATGTGGTTCCCAGGGCACCTGGGATGGTCCCTGAGCACAGCTGGGTGTGGTGAAAGAAACAAAACCAAAATCAAAGTAAAACAAAGAAACAAAATGCAAAGCTCAGTTAAAAATTAGCTAAAGCAGGAGCTTTTGTGAATTAAATCTGGATGCATTCCTAAGCAACTCATTAGAAAGTTTAGATCCTGTGTATGAATCTCTTTTCATGGAAAAGAAGACAGAGACCAATAAGCTAAGATTGATCTGGGAACCAGTGTCTAGCTAGAGCTGCTGATTACAGACTTCGGGGCAATCATGTGGCATTAGATTTAGAAAGCCTCCAAAGAGAATCACTCATGTCTGTTTGTTTGGGGACCGTATTTAGTGGCGATGGGAATTACTCCTGCTAATCTCAGGGGTGCCCAGAGACTCATGTGCTGCTGAAGATGAAATTCAGGGCGCCTGCCTGTGCAACATGCACTCCAGCACTTCGAGCCATCTCCCCAGGCCCCAAAAGAGTCATATTGTAATTCTCATAGGAATGAATGGGAGACCCTTCCGTGATCAGGCCCTAGGCGCATCCAATGTAGAAACCCACGGTCACACCTTAGGCTGGATACGGAACTCTAACTCCACATATGTCGTGAATGAATGTTGAGGAGATGGAGCGGGTGAGAGTCACAAACATTTGCTTTGAAGTAAAGTTATGATTTATTATGAGAGTTTTATTTGTTTACTATTCTATGTATTCATGGTCAAGTGAAAGTTTCTTGGTTTAAAAAGGACCCTGAGTGGAAAAATGTTAGAGGCTAGGATTTAATTCGGGCATTTAATGGAAAGAGCTGGAAGGGATCTTTCCATAAATATAAAGGTGAACTATATGACAGTCTTTTTTGGTTTGAGTTCTGTGTGGAAAATAAATTTCTGCTTCCCAGATATTAACCTTTGGGTCAAATCTGTAAAATTAGACATGCTCCAAGATGGCATATGAACATAGCATTTCTGTCAGGACAGTGGTGGTTCTAGAGTATTTTGCAGAAGTAAGTAAAACATTTGTTTGGAGTGATACTTCTTTATTGTAAGAAATAATGTAAAAAATCAGAATTAACAAAAATACCTTTGAGAAGTAGCTATCTAGAGTGACATAGAAGACACATGAAGAGATGGAAACAGAAAAATATTAAAACAAGCATAAGAAATTTCATGAAGAATAACAGAAGGGGCCTTGGAGAGATGGTATAGTGGGTAAGGCACTCACCTTGCATACACATGACTTGCGTTTGATCCCCAGGACTGCATTTTGTTTCCTGAGCCTTCCTAGGAGTGATCCCTGAGCACAGAACTAGGAACAGGCCTTGAAAAAATATTGGATAAGAAAACAGTTAAAAAATTTTGTAGTTCCTTCACTTCCAGAACCTCTGACCCGTCTATCCACCTTTCAGTGGTGAGTTCCACTCATACAATTTGAACTTCTAATATGAATGCTTACTTTGCTTGCTCTGGCACCATTATTAATGAGAAAATTATCACATATGGGTGGCAAACAAGCACATTAGAATGTGTTCATTTTGACTTATTTGCTTCTTAATGACTTGCTTGCTCTTTCAAGTCTGTGTTCTCTTTGGAACACGTAGCTCTCTCTATCTTTCCTCTATCTTTCCACTCTGCAGAAGCTATGTTCTCTCTTGAAGACACACTCCTCTTTTGCTTCCTTCACATCCAAGTAAATTTCTTTCAATAAAAAAAATTTTGCTTAACAGGAAAGTGTTCATTAATCACTTAGAGTCAATAAAACATAACTCAAAACTATGACAAGTGATAATTTTCCACACACACACACACACACACACACACTAACCAGTTTTGGTGGAGGTGTGGTGAAAAAGGCACCTTCATTCACTGTTTGTGGGACTGTCATCTGATTCTTTGGAAAACAATATGGAAATTTTTAAAAAGAAAGAATGCAGCTCCCAATGACACAGCTAGCCCACTTCTAGGTATCTACTCCCCAATCACAAAAGACATCAATTTGCAAAGACACATGCAATTATTAGTACAATAGCCAGAATGTGGAAGCAATTGATATGTACAGTAACAATTGAATAGATAAAAAAGTTTGGGGGCATAAAGAATCCTGGCCAGCGGGCACCACGATGCCTGAGAATGCTTCGACCCCAAACCAGGCCGGTAACACCGGGGTTCCCCAGATGGAGAAGGTGCAGTCTTTCCACCTGCTCCAGATGGAATCCGGTGATACTGAGCTTCTACTAACATGGCTCCAGTATGTGGGGACCAGGACTATTTCTCCAAACTGCTTATGCGGCCACATGACCTTTTCCAATATACAAAAAACGCTCAGGAACGGCTCCCCTGCCCCTGAATGGCCATGATCCCAGAGGCACACAAACCAATCTCTGAACACGATGGCTGCTGGCAGAATGCTCCTGGACTGTGAACTAAGCTACAGCTTCATGCAGCCCCGGGAGGGTAAGGGTTTTTGTCCCTCGGCCTTTTCCCCTTTGCAGCAGCAAGGTGACTGCCACCATTCAGAGCCAATTGGACAGAGAAGTAGGAGCTTGCAATGATGGGATGCATGGGGAATCTCACAATGGGGGGGGGGCAGAACTGGCCCTGCTCCCCGGCCAAATGAGACCCTGAGACCCCGAGCAGCTGCCCACAAACAGCTCCTTCCGCTCCTAACAGCCATAATCCCAGAGGCACACAAACCAATCTCAGAATGCAGGGGCTGCTGGCAGAAACACCTCTGGACTTAATTACTAAAATACCAGGATTCCAAAACTACTCAGCCACTATCACGGCCATGAAACATCATTTGCTCTTCAGTATCAGCAAGAGAAAGAAATGATCTAATGATGCCTTTTCAGCAGATCCGATTGTTGGGGGACAATTCCAAATAATAATAGTGTTTTTTCTGTTGAAAATTTGAACACAATCAAAGTAAAGAGAGATTAAAGTGAAAATTATCTAACACACAGGCAGTGTGGGGGCGGGAGGGGGGTATACTGAGGTTCTTGGTGGTAGAACATGTGCACTGGTGAAGGGATGGGTGTTTGATCACTGTGTGACTGAGATTTAATCCTGAAAGCTTTGTAACTGTTCTCATGGTGATTCAATTAAAAAAAAAAAAAGTTTTGGGTTTATAGACATAGTGGAATACTATGCAGCCATAAAAAATAAAGTCCTATAGTTGACACCAACTTGGGTAGAATTGGAGGGTATCATGCTGAGCAAAATAAGCCAGAAGTAAAAAATACAAGATGCTCTCACTGATCTGTGGTGAGAAATGAAGGATGTCAATAACATCAAAATCATAACAGGTTGGGGAGGTACAGATGAATAGGCTGATGGGAAGTTACACAGAAACATAGGTGGAGGCTCTGGAATACGAGGGTGGTAGCCAAAGGAGGTAACAGTGTGCACCAAAACCACAGCTGTGAACCAACAATTCATGGGGAATGGAGAGGACGGAGAGGAAGGCTAGGCCAGAGTGACAAGGTGAAGTGGTCATAGGCACTTTAGAGCAGTGGGGAGCAGAAACTTTTTACATCAATGCCACAAACATGAACACCACTGTAACCTTCTTGCTGAATCTGTAATAAAAAATATTATTTAAGAACTAAAAAAAAACCAAAAAAGGCAATCAAAGAAATAAACAAAGAAACAGTCAAACCAATTTTTAAAAAGCAAGAAACAGTCAAACCAATAAAAAAAAAATCAAACAAAGAAGGAAATTTTTTCAAGGTTATTTGATTTTCCGGGTTGACTTTTAATAACAACTGAAAATAATCAGTCTGCTTAGGGCAGCTACCAGTTCTCAAGCTAGAGTTCTTATTTAAATCCATAAAAACAAATTTCCACCTTAAAGTATAAATTTTGTAACTATAGGAAAAACATTGATCTCCAGATCTAGAAGTTTGAGGCATTATAAATCTTGAGAAAGTCCCCATATTGGACACAAATCACAGAATATCAATAAGAAAATACTAAGAGTTTAGTAAGATAAGTAAGTGATGAGCTTATTTAAAAGGGAATGGAACTTATTTATATTGAGGACTCTCATTTAATGACATAGGCCCAAAGATATGAAACTGTATCCAAATGTGAAGACGGCATTACTATTATATATATATTAAGTTGCACACTAAGCATATTATTCTCCAATAATGAGATGAAAAGGAAAATATCGTTAGGTATACTAATACTGGCAATGGACACTAATGAAAGAATCGCTAAAAGTAAGAGATTGATTTAATTTGTTTGGTTAGGTTTGGGAATACCTAACTGTGCACAGGCATGGTCTGACTGTTCTCTGTGATCACTCTTAGAGAGCACACGAGGTGAGGGATTATACTGGGGTCCACTGTGTGCAAGGCAAGTGCTTAACCCCTGTACTATCTCTCTGATGTTAAAACAATAAACTTTAGGTAGATGGAAATTAATCCCCAAAGTCAGGAAATAGGTAAAAGAATAAGAAAAAGCATCTTGAAATAGATATGTGATCTTAAATGCTCAATATTATGTAAAAACAAATTCTATAAACAAATTAATTATATATATGAATAAAAATCTATAACACAGAGCATAAATAAAGTAAACACAAGCTAGCACTTAAATAATCTATGGGGGTACAAATTGCCACAATGCTCATGAATTTCACTTAAAACTACTTGCCCTCAGCCAAAGCACATTCCTACCCTTTACTCTGTCTTTCTGGCTCCAGAATTTATGTTCATCTTGCAGTCAAAAAAACTACCAGCCTTTTTCCAGTCAGGAAAAGAGTCAGGAGCTATTCCAACATTTTGCCTCTTAATCACACTTCTACTTGTACTCTTGTTCAGATACGTTCAAGTAGACAGTCTACTTTTTGGAGTTGGGTTCCAAGTGTCTGTCCTTAAGTGTCTTCCCTTCAATGGCAGCTCTCCAAGTTGGCACAGACCCCTTGGCGGTTCTTGGACACTTTAGAATGCTTGAGATCTTCACTTAAAATGCAGTGACTACTGAATAGAGAGAGAATAATGGAAGGCTTGATCTATTCATTTGTGAAAAGGCTCTCAAATATTGTATTGGCTAGATCAGAGGTTCCCAAACATATTTAACTTACCATCCCCTTTCCAGAAAGTAAATCACTAAGTATGCCTTCTCTAAGACAACAAATAAAAAGCCTCCCCCAATTGTACATGGGGCTACCATTGTCTCTATGGACCTTCAGTGTGCCACAGTTTGACCACTTTGGGAAACACTGGGTGAGATCAAAAACAATTTTCTACTTTTTTATGGCAATAAAGATGTACTTGGATAAACCATTGTTATAAGTAGCTCCAATTACCCTCTATATTGGGCCTGGGGGGGGCTGGAATGATAGCATAGTGAGTAGGGAGTTTGCCTTGCACGCAGCTGACCCGGGTTCAATTCCCCTGCCCCTCTTGAAGAAGCCGGCAAGCTACTGAGAATATCTCACCCGCATAGCAGAACCTAGCAAGCTACCCATGGTGTATTCGATATGCCAAAAACAGTAACAATGAGTCTCACAATGGATATGTTACTGGTGCCTGCTCGAGCAAATCAATAAGCAATGGGGTGACAGCGACAGTGATTTGTGTGTGTGTGTATATGTGCGTGTGTGTGTTTGTGTGTGTATGGGGGTGGGGGCAGTTGTCCTAGATAACCTCATCTTATTCTGTTTGAGACATACTGATACATTTCCCTGAAGTGACTAAAATTCTGTGTTATGAAGCAGTCAAAATTTTTAAACCACAAGAGTTAGTGTTGCTTGGAATGAATTATTAGCCAAACATGGGGTGTAATCAGGATGAAGTTTAAGAAAACTTCTAACTCCACATGCGCACACATATTTGTTAAGTAAAGTGTGCTGAGGCTATAACAAAATGGCACAGCAATTATGAAAAACCATTAAGCAAGTTGGGATGTTGAAAATGTGTAAAACCTGGACCAGAGAGAGAGAGAGAGTGCAGCAGATAGGACACTTGACTTGCAGGCAGCTAACCGGGGTTTGACTCCAAGAACCACATCAGCACATTTGGTCATGGAGCCCCGCGAGGGGCTCAGTCAGGAGTGAGTCCTGAGCTCACAGGTGTCTCCCCCAAACAAAAGAAACAAAACGGAAAGGCTAAGCCCGGCCAGTAAGCACTCTTCCGCTATCCCATACCGTCTTATAATTAGACACAGGAAAACTCTTTTTAAAAGCTTTGAATTGAGGGTCTGGGGAGATAGTGCAGGATGTAGGACACCTATCTGGCACACATCAATAGCCATTCACCGTCCCTTACACATGGCCTTCAGCACCACTGGGTGTGACCCTGGAGTCCCAGTGCTGATGGGTTCGGCAAAGCAGAACCCGAGTGGTACCACCTCCTGGCCGCCCTCCCTCTCCCCCACCCCAGCACCAAACCGTCCAGCGCCGTTGGCCTGTGTCCCTTCCCCCACCCTCGGGTCTTGCTTGGGAGCTCTCTATCCCCACCCAAAATGAAAACAAACAGCAGTTTTAAAACACAGCAACAAGCACTATTAGTCTCTCTATCTTAACATTTTACATAAACATGACACAACTTAAGAATTTTGAAGCAGGAAATGTTCAGCGAGAGCCTAATATAGACATTTCTATAAAAATATATGCATTTAAAATACACAATTCAAAAAATTATTAAGCACCAGAGGGCATCATCACCTTGTAGCCTTTCTTCACCCAGCAGTCAGCACCCAGTACGCCTGGCCCAGGCAGTCCTCCCTTTCGTGCTGGGCACATTCCCGCCACAGCGAAAAAGCGGGAAGCTTGGAATTCATGCCATCATCACTCTCTGTACTCGTGCAAATTTTATAAATGTGTGACTTAGTTGCAATTTCTGTTTCCAAAGAGACCATGCATGATTACAAGTAAAATAGAATGTTGAAGAGGAATAGGAGAGCATGGGGGGGGGTACTCTGTGTGTGTATGTGTGTGTGTGTGTGAGAGAGAGAGAGAGAGGAGAGAGAGCAGGGGAGGGGGAGAGATTTCATTCTTACTGCTAAGTTACAGGCACGAACAGCAGGGAACGTATAGACTGAAGTTTAAAGACTAAAGAAAAAGAAAATATAGGAATCAAACAGGGTTCCCAGCTGGCTGCTACATTTCCCTGTGGAGCTAGCATGTTGGAACCAACAATGATTTGGAAGAAATGAGAATTTTTCTCACAAAGAAATCAAGCTCTTAGGTCTTCCATAGTGGACATAATAACAATAATAATTATTGTCTGCTCTCTGAAAACTTTGCATCTATGGATCTCATGGTATTTTTCTCTCCTATTAAAATTCAGCCTATTTCTATAGCTGAAGAAATGAATTACTGTATTTCATAGACTGGTGAAGCATTCTTTTTCATCCAACATTTTTGTCTACTTTCCCTATGGCTATAAATGGAAAGAGACACCGTCGCTTCTTTCTATTTCTAAATTAAGTTCACCAAAGTAATAACTAAAGTAAATGAAGTGAAATAAGATTTTTTAATCTATGTGACATAAAATTATGAATGAGACATTCAAGAAAGGGATCATTCTTTTCCTCCAGTGAATTGACTAAGCACTTTAAGATATTTTTTAACGTATGAATATTTTTCCACTTATATTCAGTTCTGAAGACCAAAAAAATTTCAGAAAACATTTTTATCTTTCTGGATTTGCTGAGCTTGACCATTTTTCCCCTGTACTTTTATTACTAAATTAAAAGGAAAAGAAAATTAAAAAAATAAGTCTTATAAGAGTACTTGGTATTTTCTATAAATATTGGAAGCTAATATTTATTTAGTAAGAAGAGTGCATTTCAGTGTATTTTTTACTAAAGTGAGTTGTACTCTCAATATGTAACCTATACCTAACTATATTCTTCCAAGTTGATTCAAGTATTATACATCAATAATAGCAGCAACAGTGATAATATTGGTAAACATGGTAGATTGTGCTCCGCTCCTTGTTATCATGTTAGAGTTCTCAGCTCCTGATTCATTCTAACCTAGAAAGTAAGTACTGTTACTGGTTGGCAAATTGCTCTTGTTCAGATGCTCATTACACCACTTGTTTGAACTCAAACCTGGAATAAATTCTTAAATTTCACTTGCTTTTGGTTCCCCAGCCATACCAAGATGATGAAAGGTTATTTTGAGCATTAAACGACTGATAGGTAGGTGAACCTTAGAGAAGTTCCTGATACATGGTGAAGGGCTCAATAACCCATTAACTATGACACTGCTAAGAATAGTACATCTCAGGACTGTTAAGTCACCTGGTCATTGGTATAGTAAGAGAGTCACGATTTAAAAGCACATCTTTCAAAATTCAAATTCTGAGTGGTTAACTACTACTTTTAAAATATTGCATTCAGCTCTAGCAGTTGTTAGCTATTAAGATTTGCCTTTCTTCAGGATGAGAAATTTTACTTTTGTATTCTTATATATCTGTTTCATCGAAGTGCATTACTTCTAATTACACCATTGTATTGAATTCAGAATTAAAAAATAAGGCTATATTTGTATATTAACAAAAATGACAAACTTTTAACCAAAAGGGTACGTATTGTTATTTTGGGCTGTTCTCCCCATTTTTGGTTTCTTTGTCTATAATAACTTGAATGACCTAATGACAACTATATAAAGGTGAGAAGAGAACTAGGCAGAGCTGTTTTGCTTCCATGCCATTACTACTATGCATGTACCTTAATTTAGTACTGAAGGTGTCACTGATTATTAGCCATTTCTTCCAAACAAGAAACCTTTTAATGTTACTTTTATATGGTATTGAAATCTTTTATCTTTTGCATGAATTATTTGAAAATAATGTTCCTCTATTTATTGTTCATAGCAATCTTGACATTTTTCTTCTTTCTTTTATAAACTCTTTAAGCACCGGCCAAAGAAAATAAAGAAGGTAGGAATTCATGATGGTATTAAAGCTCTATTATTTGAATAACATTCTGAGAGAAACTTCAAAACATCAAGCGCTTATCTCCTAACAGGAAAAGTGGAATATAAATTATCCTGGAGGGATGTGTATGCAATTGATTAATAGAAACATTTCTGCAAATTCCCTCAGACATTTGATTCATCACTAATTGTCAAAAAGCTATCATTTGTATCTAACCTATAATTTCCATTTTCATATTCTATGGAAGGGAAATGAATGTTGCCTAAACCATTCTTTGGACTTGAATAACCATTATAAACATATTATTACCAATAATCCAATCCATTTTTATTATGTGTATACTGTAAGACATTTTGTTTTGGAACGATGGCTTTTTTAATATGTCTAAATTTTTTATGGTTAAGTAAAAATCTGACAAAAAACAATAACAAATAAAATCAACAATAGAGTGGCTGGAGCAATAGCACAGCGGGTAGGGCATTTGCCTTGCATGCGGCAAACCGAGTTTCATTCCCAGCATCCCATATGGTCACCTGAGCACTGCCAGGAGTAATTTCTGAGTGCAGAGCCAGGAGTAAGCCCTGAGCATCGCTGGGTGTGACCCCAAAAGCTAAAAAAGAAAAAATCAACAATAGATGAAATGACTAGTCAGTACATATTTTTAAAGTACTTACCTCAGTAAGTACTTGTTAAATCCATCAGTAAAATGGATGCAAATGGCACTTTAATATTAGGTCAGAAGAACACTGACAAGAAAAAAATGGAAGCTATTTCATTCCATAGAGAGATATTAAAAATGCTTCAAGAGAATTACTTCCACCAAATTGATCTAAAATAATTTTTCAGTTATACAAGTTGAGTTGCCATTTTTTAAATTGCTAAAACTTAGAATTTTACATTTTGTTTTTATATTGTTTTAAATTACTTCAAAAATTATTTTCTGGCATGTATGCATTTATTTTAAGCATGCTTTTTTGATCTGACATAGAAATAGGTGGCATTTAATAGCTACTCTATGATGTCATAGATTGAGCTTATAATAGAAAGCCTGGGCCTCTGTATTGTATGTCTTATCCGTCACCAACTAGTGTCCTCCATTTTTTTTCCCTCAACTACCCCTGTGTCCCTCGCCCACCCCTCACACTTTTAATCTATAAAATCATGGTTTGTCTTCATGACCTGTTTGGTTCTTTCTTTTTTTTTTTTTTGCTTTTTGGGTCCCATCTGGCGATGCACAGGGGTTACTCCTGGCTCTGCACTCAGGAATTACCCCTGGCCGTGCTCAGGGGACCATATGGGATGCTGGGATTTGAACCAGGGTCGGCCGCGTGCAAGGCAAACGCCCTACCTGCTGTGCTATCTCTCCAGCCCCCTGTTTGGTTCTTTCTAAACTAATTATAATATCTTCAGAGATGAATTCAAACATGTTCTGCAATATCCAGTGAGATAAAATCAAACTTATTTCCCTAAAATCCAATTTGTTGAGTCACTGTTTTACTGGGTTTATTATGTAGAATGGACAACTCCTCTTTAATTGAAAATATCATTGAATTTACTTCTCAACATCTTTGCTTATGTGCTGCCCTCAAACTTAGAGGGTGCTTTCCCCTTGATACTTTGAAATTCATATTTATTTTTTCAGGTTACAGGTCAAATATGTTTTCAATTCTAACATCTAAAATTTTGCAATTAATGTACTCTTAATGACCCATCTCAAAAACAGACTTTAAGTGTGCTTTGGTATTCCCAGCAGAAATACAGACCTTTAGACTCTAGAGATTCAGATTAGGCAAGAAATAAAACAATCAGATGATTTGTGTTCTTAACTATTGTGGGTTTTTGTTTGTTTGCTGGTTGTTTTGCTTTTTGATTTCCTTTTATTTCTTTTTTTCATCTTTTGGTTACACTACATACCGAAAGGGAAATGTGGCTATAGTTATGGAAAATGATCTTCAAAAACTCAGGCCCTGTATGTTTTCATCTTTGGGTCACTATTTTTCTTTTTTTGTTTTTCTATTGGGCTGGGCTGGAGCAATAGCACAGCGGGTAGGGCATTTGCCTTGCATGAGGCCAACCCGGATTCCATTCCTCCATCCCTCTTGGAGAGCCCAGGAAGCTACCAAGAATATCCCTCCCACACGGCAGAGACTGGCAAGCTACCCATGGTATATTTGATATGCTAAAAACAGTAACAACAAGTCTCACAATGGAGACGTTGCCGGTGCCCACTTGAGCAAATCTATGAACAACAGGATGATAGTGACAGTGATAGTGACATTTTTTATTGAATCACCATGAGATACAGTTACAAAGCTTTTTTGTTTGAGTTTTAGTCATACAATGATCGAACACCCATCTGTCCACCAGTGTGCATTCCCCACCACCAATGTCGCCAGTACCCCCCCATCCCAACCCTCCCCATTTCTCTATGGCAGACAGTTTTCCCCAACTCTCTCTCTACTTTTGGTCATTATGGTTTGCAATACAGATACTGAGAGGCCATCATGCTTGGCCCTTTATCTACTTTCAGCACACATATCCCATCCTGAATGATCCCTCCAACCATCATTGACTTAGTGATCCCTTCTCTATCCCAGCTGACTTCTCCCCCAGCTCAGGAAGCAGGCTGCTAACTATGGAGCAACATTCCTGGCCCTGTCTCTACTGTCATTAGGTGTCAGTCTCGTATTAGCACTGTAGCACTGTCCTCCCATTGTTCTTCGATTTGCTTGGGTGGGCACCAGTAATGTCTCACAACAAATTGTGAGACTTGTTGTTACAGTTTTTGTCATATTAAATAACTCATGGATATCTTGCCAGGCTCTGCTGTGCGGGCGAGATACTCTCAGTAGCCAGGCTCTCCGAGAGGGGTGAAGGCATTGAACCCAGGTCTGCCGTGTGCAAGGCAAGAGCCTTATTTTATATTCCACAAATGTGAGTCACTCATTTTCTGTTTTCAAACACTACTCTGGTCAGATGACTTTACACAGAAGTCTTTCTCATTAAATCAAGCATCATGTCATGGGGGTAAAACTTTCATGGAGATGCCATAAACACATACACACTGAGAAGTTGCTGCTAAACTTTCTTATGGGATAAAAAAAAAGAAATTAGAATTCTGAAAAGAATATTCCTTCCTCATTATGCCTGAAAAGACAGAGGAGTAAAGAAAAGAGTGACTACAGTCATGGAGTAGGGGTTTGCGGGATTGTATTACAACCCTTGACCCACAAAAACATTTGAGAGGCTGAAAGGTTTAATGTGTTCTGGTACTAGAGAGACCCCTAATCCTGCTCTGTGTTCTACTAAAGTCTATGCTTCAAATCAAGGATCGTTTTATTCTCCACGCTACCCTGCATCTGGTAGAATCTCAGTAAGTACTTGTTACATGAGGAGTTCTCAGGTCGAAGTCTCCCTGTCAAATTCACTTATGTGAAGATGTGAACAGGCTCTCCTTTCCTTCTTTCCAGTGAAATGATTTCTAATGGTAGTTCTAAATATCTATTGCTCTTTAGCTCGTAAACTTCTAAGGAGTGGTACACAGACTTGGTCACACATGAGTGATGCCTGGGGAGATTTAAACACTACCAATGCCGATACTTCAGCAATTGATATTCTGATTTAGCTGATCAGATTATGATTTAGTTCAGCTTGAGCATCAATTTTTGAGTATGAATATTTACAATTCCCCCATGTGATTCTGATGTTCAGCCAGGGTTGAGAACAGATGTGCAGGAACAACAGTGGCAGATAGTTCCAGCATAAATCAGAGGCAGAATTTAGTAGCATCAGCTATTCGTAGGCAAAGCTTTGCAGAGAACTCACAGATGAAAACACAGGACACTTATGTGGGTGTTGTATTGTCAGCATCGGTATCAACAAGGTGTTCTGTCTACTATCATTTGATTACATCCTGAGTCAGAGACACAAAAACTTGGTCATTTTATGTCCTTTTGTGACTATATTGGTGATGATACAAGAACTGGTTATTTCCCACTGTTCTGTAAAACATAAACAGTTTCTTCAAAGAAGTGAAGGTGAGTTAGCCGAATTATTCTCTGATCCCTCATCAGTAAATTTATGTAAAAAGAGTCAGACAGTCACCTCTCAGACCTGAAATGTCAAGCTTGTAAAAATAGTATTCTTGGGAGTTATATTTGATCATTTGTTAAATATGGGGATATAAAATGTAGAAATCCATGTGTAATGCTTCAAATCCCTAATCTGGTTTAAAAGGTCAGTTGAAGCCTAAAAGGACTTGACATTTTACCTTTAAAAATCTGACTTTTGGACTTAAGACTTAACAACATTTCAGCCTGAATGACCTGAAGGATAAATACAAAGCTGGTTTCAATTGAACTATTTAGAAAGCAGGGGATCTTCTAATTTGTAAGATAGCATTCAGAGAGCTTTTTCCATTAAGAACTCAATCGACTGAAAAATGATTTCCTTGGGTATTCCACAATCTTCCAATGCTTGTGTAAATTTTACACAGGAGGTGGGTGATGTGTGAGGCTCAGGATATAAACACCACGATACAAAGGAAGAAAACCACCTCATAGCCACGGAAAATTGGTGATCACCCGTGAGCGACATACTTTGCCTCGGTTTATGTGCTCCTCCCCCAGGTGAAATACAATTCACATATCAGAAATTCATTATACTTTTATTTCTTGAACCAAGTTCAATGGCTTTTTCAAATGATCATTATCATCAATTAATATTTATTGAGCACCCACTGGGTACATATTATAGAAGGGCTGGTAGGCTATTATACAATAAATGTCTTACTGTAAATTATATTTTATGTATTTTTATTATATTTTCATAGGACCAAGTGACTGTCTCTCATTTTTTATGGGGTTTAGGCTAAAATATCACTCATGTGAGAGCCACTGCTGGTTAAAATTGGAATTTCAGAAATACCGTTTGTATTTGCTTGTGTACATGTTCATGCAAATTCAGGTGTGTGTGTGAGTGTGTGTGTGTGTGTGTGTGTGTGTGTATATACAGCATAAAATGTTGGCCAACATTTATTGGCACAGGGCCCAGGCTAATGGCATAGAAGATAAGGCACTTACCTTTCATGCTGCACACCAGGTTGAATTGAGGGGCCGGTGGTGGGCTGGGGCCTGAGGGCCAGGCCTGAACTTTGCTTGGGATAACCCCCCGTGTCAAACAAACAAACAAACAAACAAAAAAACCAAACAAACAAACCCTCCAAACAGATATATTGTGACAATGTTAATTTTGTTACATTATTTTAAAATGAACTTCCAATTTATTTTTTCTGTTTCTCACTGGCTTTCCAATTAATGCTTTGGGTCATGGGGCCACTCTAAACAACACAGGCACCGGGGCCAGATGGTCCATGCTAAGGCACAAGGATTTGGAGCCAGTGGGCCTTGCAATACCCAGGATCACCAGGGCCTCCCTCATGGTGCTCGGGAGCCCCCCTGGGGCGGGGCTTGTGGCACTGCAGTGCTGAGGTGGGTCACGCACGGGCTTTCACACTGCCAAGCTCTTCTGGGCCCTGAGCCGGGCCTTTCTCTAGCTCAGTGATAAAACCTGCAGGTAGTCATTTGAAAAATCAGATGAAGAGAGAATGAACCAAAGAGAATGATGCATTATCAGAGATGTTTAGAGTGCTGCTTTTCATAATATAAAAAAGGAAGTTCTTGATGATTGGGGATTTTACTTCTATCAAGGCCACTTTCAACTGAGGCTTCCCTAAGGATTTTTCCAAGGAACATTCAAAAGTCTCCCATGTCCAACGTTTAAATTTGGCCTTCTGGAACTGTGAGTTACTATTGATGGTCTTGGTCAACATGATGAACTCAGACAGTCTCTCACCCTGTTCATTCCATTCTAGGCCATGGGTCCCAATGTGGAGTTCTTTGGGCAACCATATCGGTCCTATCTTGGCATTAAAATCACCGACAATGACCTTGTAGAAGGTGTGGTCTTCTTTCCAGAACTTCTCCAGCTCCATGTAGAACTTCTCAATTTCTTCTTCATTGTAGTTGGATGTTGGTGTGTAGATGATGAAGATAGAAACTGCCAGCAGTGAGCCACATCTATTCGAGTAATCATCCGATTTGGGTTGTTAGGCATTTGAATGAATCAATGCTCATGGCCAAGTTCGTGTTGACAAGGACACCGACACCACTGACACTTCTATTGTTGCATGTTCTGAGTAACAGTTCTTCTCCAGTGTCGAAAATGCATGATGTGATCGATGACTTCTGTCTCAGTCAGACCAATGATGCCGTACTTGATCTTCTCTGCTTGCACCATCAGGTCCTCGATGGATGCTTCCGATGACAGCGTTCATACATTGAAAGTACAGTCATTTTAGTCTTTCTTCGTTTTGGCATTCTTGTTTGTCCCTGAGATTTTATCAGCCTCTCCTTCCTCATCCTTGCTAACGCTGCCGTATTGGGAGCTCTTTCAGTGTCAGGGGAATGAGGCCCATTGTTGGTACTGTTTTTGGCATATGGAATACGCCACAGGTAGCTTACTAGGCTCTGCTGTGTGAGCGGGATATTCTTGGTAGCTTGCCGGGCTCTCTGAGAGGAATGGAATCTTTTAGGGTGGCCTCCAATCTCCCTTACAGGTGTTCTCACCATGGTTCACACCATATTAGAATCCCATCAAATATGGTGTGGTAATAATAGAAAATGGGTATTAAGTGTCTTATGATGTGGAAAGCGGCCTGGAGCATGGTGGTGGCTGGGTAGTAGAGGTAGTGAAGGTCAGCTGATGAGGTATTTTTCTGGTGCCAGTAAAGTGGGCAGTTTTGGTGTGATCCCTGGGGTGCCAGAGATTGGGGGAAGCAGGCAGAGGATCTCTGTTTCCGGGTCCCATTGAGCCTGGAGTACAGGGTAACAAAGTTTGCTTTACTTGGTTCTGTGGGGCTTCACTCATGCGTGGGGCTCGGCCCAAGCATGTGGAAAGCAGCCTGGAGTATGGCATTGGTTGGGTAGTGGAGTAGGGAGTCTCCCGGTGGACAGTTTCACAATGAAATTAACCACATCATATTCAATCGATGGTTTTGCTTGACAGATGTCGCTGTTGTCCCAAAATTTAAAATGGGATCAGACCACTGTCCCCTTCATGCAAAATTCTACTTTACAGAGTTGGGAGAAAGGACTGCAAAGTTTAAGTTTAAGAAGAAAACTCCCAGAATGACCACCAACTTCCCAGTTGGCACTATTGTGGCAATGTGGGAAGATGCCATTGTTGGCAACATCTACGAGGAATATGATCCACTGGTTCAGCACCTCCATGACTGCATGAGGAATGCCAAGAGTGGGAAAGCCACAAACAGACGCCTGTCTTTGGAAACTCTCGAGCTCATTCTCCAACGTGGTTTGTCATGAGCCTCAGCCAATCACAAGCTAACATCCAAGCTCACAAAGCTGTGCAGAGAAGCAATAAAGGGAGACCTCAAAGAGAGAAGAGCAGCAGTGCAGCAGAAGCTGGGAAAAGTATTCGCAATGCTCACTTGTCCTTTGCCAACTACAAGACCAAGATGACTACCCTCCAATGTCCTGTTGGATCTTATCACATCTTCTAGGAGGGCAATGGAGAGGATTACTCACAACTTCTACTAGGATCTCTTTGATAGCCACGTCCACCTGCTCACATACCAAATTCCACAGGATGGATATGTCGTTCCCAACGTTCTCCCTTCCGAAATCCAGCATGCCATTTTGCTGGTAAAGAAGCATACAGCACCCAGTCCAGACAAGGTCAGACCCAAACACCTGAAGAATCTGCCACCAGCACTCATCAATACACTGGCTCAGCACTTCACACACTACCTGTTTGAATGCAAGGTTCTGTCCCAATGGAAAACCAGCAGGACCGTTCTGTTGTACAAGAAGAGAGACATCCACAACATCAGCAACTAATGCCCAATCTGCCTGTTGTCTGTTATCCACAAGTAGTTCACTCAAGTCATCGTGAATAGAATAGGCAGAACACTAGACAAAGGACAATCATGTGAGCACGCCGGGTTCCGAAAAGGATTCAGCTCGAATGTCCATAACCACATGGTGACCAAGATCATTGAAGTTTCACAAGAGTTCAAAATGCCGCTGTCTAACATTCATCAATTTAAAGAAGGCCTTTCAATCCATTGAGACGGAAGCAGTCATCGAAGCCCTAGTTAACCAGAGCATTCAAAGTCAGTACATCAAGATCCTCCACGAATTGTATTATGGATTCACCACCAGGATCTCATCATTCTACAAGGAAGTTATCCATTGACATAAAGAGAGGGGTTCGGCAGGGTGATACCATTTCACCAAAACACTTCAGTGTCACCCTCGAGAACATCATGCGACGACTGAAATGGGAAGGAATGGAAGTGAAGATAGACGGTCGGCAACTCCACCACCACTGCTTCACTGATGACATCATTCTCATAATGCCAAACATTAGCCAAGCGGCACAAATTCTGGCCGACTTCAACCGCGAGTGTGGAAAGGTCGGACTGCAGCTGAATCTCACCAAGACAATCTTCATGAAAAATGAGCTAGTCCCTGATGTTCCATCTGCTGTCAATGGAATGAACATATCTGAATGCAGCAGCTATGTTTACCTGGGTCGAGAACTCAACATGAGGAACGACTTTGTACCAGAATTGTGCAAGAGAAAGAGAGCAGTGTGGAACACCTTCAAGATCGTCGAAGAAGTGGTTAAGAGGAAGAAGGACCTCAGATTCTGGGCACATCTTTCTGATTCCACCGTTCTTCCTGCACTAACATATGCCTCAGAGACCTGGGCCCTAAGAAAACAGGACAAGAACACTATTTAGGTATCCCAAGGAAGAATTGAAAGAGTTATGCTTGGAATATCACATTTCACTCAAGTGAGAGAAGCAATTCGGAGTTCTGATCTTTGTCAACTATCAAGAATCAGGGACGCTGTCTCGTTTGCCAATGCATCGAAAGTCAGATGTTGCCAGACACATAATGCAATTTAGAGATGACCACTGGACTAGAGCTGTTACCAACTGGGTTCCATGGGGCGTCAAAAACCATGTGGCCGCTCATGTACAAGATGGTCAGACTTCTTTGTCAAAACCCTGAACAAATAGTTTGAGGCTCTTTATGTTCCTGGAGCGAGCAGATAACCATTGGGCTATACTAGCACAAGACAGCAACAAATGGAGACATTACTGGCGACCGCTCGAGCAAATCTGACATCAAGGGGATGACAAGTGATATAAGTGATCCAAAAGCCAAACTAGACCTGTGGGCATACTTCTTTCGGTTTTATTCAAAGAAATTCTTCGTCTAGACTTCCAAACTGAAAAAACATAGAAACAAACAAACAAGTCTATATGGGAAGGTGTTGAGGGGGTTGGAATGTAAGGGGCTTTGCTCATATATTATGTAAACTAATAGACATTTTTATTTTATAAAATAAAACATCTGCTTATGTCCCTTTAGTTACTTATTTAATGACTATACTGAAAATATACTATATATTGTAGAGTGTTTCAGAGATAAGACACCAGACTGGACATTTGCATTGCATAAAGCTGGCCCAGGTTTGATCCCCAGCACCCGTATATTCCCCCGAGCCTCACCAAAAGTGGCCCTGGAGAGTGGAGCCAGGACTAAGAACTAAGCCCTTCTGGGCATGGTCTGAAAAATCAGAAGCAAAACAAACAAGCAAATGAGACTGTATACAATTCCCCATGTACTGACTCTAGGTGAATATAAAGATAACTCAAATATCTATTCCTTCAGTGTAGTTTTCTAAATTACTATGTTCTACAATTTCCACACTATTTTTATATTTTTAAACTCTATTAATCTGGCAGCCCTTTATATAAAATTACTGAGACATCTATAATCTTTCACATGTGGAAAGTGCTAACTATTAATTTGTAGCAAAGACAAATTATAGAGGCTTGAGTTGGCCAATGTGAGGCTGTCCTAAGTGTTATATTTTAAGTTGTACAATGCAATAGGAGTAGAGGGCAGTTGAAGTGTATTGTGTTTTCTCCAATATGCCAACAGACAAATGCCAGTGGTGTTGTGGAAGTACTGAACCTCTCAGAGAGTGAAGGACCCTAAGCTCTCGAAGATATGTGCGCGCTCATGTAAGAGAGAAGGAAAGATACAGCCTTGCATCCTGAATGGACAGAATCACTACTACACTCTCTCCAGTGTAATTCAGAATCACAAATAGGGCTGATTAAAGCTCAGATGCTGAGATAGTGAGAAAGAGAAACAGATGGATAGAGGTTCTCTGTTCTTATTTCTCTCAGGGCTTCAAAGGTGAGTGCCAGAAGTCCTAAAAGGACAAACAAAGATTGGTAAATAAATGCTTAAGAAAGAAATTGGACCATAGTACATCAAATTCTATTTTTAAAAATAATTATGTCAAATTCAGTCCATTGTTGTAACAGAAATAAAGTCATTTTAATAGAGCATTATCACAGGATCAATGTCTCTCACTTTCGAAAAATAACCATTTCCCCTTCACTTCGACACTTATTTTTGATAAATGCTTCAGATTTGCCTCAGTATTAATTTCTCAGCCAGGTACTATTATGCTGTGACAACCTTCTATTCTATTGTCATTGTGTCAGGTTATTGAAAAGGATAATAGGTAGATGTATTTGCCTTTAAAATGTTAAGAATTAAATGGCATTCTTATTCTTTATTTATCTACAGTTCTTAATTTCAGAAAATGATAATTACTAGATTTTTACATTGGTGGGAAACTGAAGCATAGTTAATAATAGTACAATTTGATATTCATAAATTGTTTTCTTCTATAAACATTAAATTTAGTAATCACCATTAAGATTGCTCAATTAAAATCTGATAACAATCCGTGATTGCTTTGAATAGTCTGGCCTATTATGTCTTAATTAAGTAAAATAATGAAATGTTAAAATACAGCAAATAATCAATATTTTCTATCTATGAGTGATAGTTTCAACATATTAAAATTTTCCAGTTCTATATCTGACAATTTTAGCAAACTAGAATACAGCATAAAACAATCTTCAAGTTGCATTAGTATGTATTTGAAACTTGCAAAGTTCAATAAAATAATTGTGAGGCAAAAATTTTGTTGGCTCACAAATAATTCAGGTGAAGAATTTTCATACGTACTTGAAAAAGATGACTAAGAGTAGCATTCAGTCATGTTGTCAAACTATACATCTTTTTTTTTTTTTTTTTGCTTTTTAGGTCACACCTGGCGATGCACAGGGGTTACTCCTGGCTCTGCACTCAGGAATTACCCCTGGCGGTGCTCAGGGGACCATATGGGATGCTGGGAATCGAACCCGGGTTGGCCGCGTGCAAGGCAAACGCCCTACCCGCTGTACTATCACTCCAGCCCCCTATACATCTTTTTAAATAACTTAAAACATAGAAAAAATATCACGCTCAATGTAAAACTTCAAAAGTTTAATAATACTAAATTGTGACAAAGCTGTGAGGAAACGTAAGTTTATAAATATAATTGCGTGAAATTTGAGTGAGAAATATTTTTGAAATTAATATAGTAATGCATAATATATAAGATAAGCATACTGCTGAAATAAAACTAAATTTGTACATTTCAACATTAGTAAATTTTAAAATAACATGTAGGAAAACACTGTAGAAGAAGAATAACCATAAAATACAATGCAGTAATATTATTTAAGATACTTAATGCTATGTATAATTTGTAGAAACATTTTTAAAAATTGTTTGGAATGATGCATTTCTAGAATAATGTATTTGAATTTCAGAGTAATGCTTAATAGGGAAGAGTACAATGTTATTGGTGATATAAAAGGAACTTAAACACTGTCATATTCCTTAAGAATAAAGTAGCACTGTAGCACTGTCATCCCCTTGCTCATCGCTTTGCTGGAGTGGGAACCAGTAATGTCTCCATTGTGGGACTTGTTGTTACTGTTTTTGGCATATCGAATACGCCACAGGGAGCTTGCCAGGTTCTGCCATGCGGGTAGGATACTCTTGGTAGCTTGATGAGCTCTCTGAGAGGGACGAAGGAATCAAACCCAGGTCGGCCACGTGCAAAGTAAACTCCCTACCCTCTGTGCTATCGCTCCAGTCCAAGAATAAAGTAAAAAACCAAAATATTAACATTTTACATTTTCTTCTAAGTACATGACTATGTGCTACTATTGCATTTTTCTCTGTTTTCAATATTTTTCATTATAAAAGTGCATTACTAGTGAAGCATGCAATTTTATCTTTTTATATAGTCACCATCAGTTTATTTCAGACTTAGTACTTTGCCTTTAAGATTCCTTTATTAAATAAATATTTATAGGGAATGGAGCAATAGCACAGCGGGTAGGGCATTTGCCTTGCACGTGGCCGACCCGGGTTCGATTCCCAGCATCCCATATGGTCCCCTGAGCACCGCCAGGGGTAATTCCTGAGTGAAGAGCCAGGAGTAACCCCTGTGCATCGCCAGGTGTGACCCAAAAACCAAAATAAATAAATAAATAAATAAATAAATATTTATAAATAAATGTGCCTCTCTAAAAACTGGACTCTAGTGTATATATTCAGCCAAATAAGAGTCTGTCAATTGTCTTTCCGTCTAGTTAATAAACAATACAAAAATTCATATGGATAATGCACTACCTTCTACTAAATTTATTTTCCTTATCTTTGTATGCATTTGCTAATTCAATGTGTTAAACTGAAGGATCACTAATGACTAGAATGCACATTAATACTTGCATTAATTACTCTTTTCTGTCTCTAGGCTGCATTTAGAGCATCATAGCTCCAAGCCCTGAGTTAGTTTTCCTTCCTGTGTTTTTCTCCGGCAGACCCATACCAGATAAGCCTTCAAGGAATATGATCCGTGGCAAGGACAGTGGCTAGCTTCTATCTTGCCTTAATAGTATGCAGCTGCTAAAACTCCACAGAAACATGGATCATTAAGATGCATTTAACATCTTGTAAATTTGCTATATTGTCCATATTTTAAAATTTTTACTGCGAGTCAGTAAAAGTTTTATCATGGACCAACCTTTTGAAATTGCTGCCATAAATAATTCCTATTCTCCTGACTTGAGCATATCATATTGAATGTGTGAAATATTTGAAAACAAATACATTTGCAAAGATTTTTAGCTGTTTTTGAAAAGGAATTTCTTCTTAGTCATGCACAAAATTGCTGTAATGGGGGCCAGAGAGCCAGTGAAGGAGTGAAAGCTACATGTCTTTGACGCATGTTTGTTCCCTGGTTCCTGATTGTTTCCTGGCACCATGAGGTCCCCCAAACATTTCTGGGTGCATCCCTGAGGACCTGTAAACCTGGCCAAGGTGCCTTTTGTACCTTAAGATTGAAAAGTTGACCGCTTGGCATACACTCGCCAGAATGGGCCCCAGGCATCCTGAGAATTGTTTGGGAGATGCCCCCCAAATTGTTGTAATGCTTGCATGCGTGCTTTTCAGTGAATAAGATGACAAAATGTCAAAAACTACTTCTAAAAATATATACACTCCACCCAAAAATAGTATTGATGCTAACACAAGCACTGAATTTATAGCAGGATTTTATAACTTGTAAAGTGCCTACACATTCACTGTATCACTGTATCACTGTCGTCCCTTTGCTCATTGATTTGCTTGAGCGGGCAAACATCTTTACGGTCCAAATCAATTTCAGAGAATAAGAAACTAATTGTTGTTTACCTACTCATTACACATGGGTATTCAAAGGGATCAACGTCACTTCTTCATCTGTCTACAAAATGTAGGAGGCGTAAAAGTCTAGGCAGTGTGTACCATTTCTGGCAGATTAGAAAATAAGTGAGACTAGAAAATTATTAGTCTCTTTTATGGTCAGAAATGTCCCTGAAGTTCCATAGCTTGACATCATAGTTTGAAGTGACCCCATGGCCCAGTGTCCTCTAGAGAATAAACAAGATTCTACCTGCATTGTTGCTCTGAGTCTGACTTAGGCACCTCCTGTGGTTTTCCACAGATGCATCCCTTTGAATACCGGTGGGTAATGAATAGGCAACAATTAGTTTCTTTTTCTCTGAAATTGCTTTTGGACCATAAAGATTCTGATAGATTAATAGAGTTCTAAAGGTAGTCCTAATGTAGAAAAAAACAAACAAACAATGTGAAAAGCAGAAGAAAAATTGCATTCCAAAGAGCTTCATAGAAAAAAAATGACAGAAATGTAATGTGTAAGACTTATCTCCCCAGCATTGCTTTTTGTCTTTATTAAGGATTGTTCAGCCAATGCAACACTCAGGTCCTGGGCGGTTTTTCTCTCGACAGGTAAGCTGGCATCCTGGGAGGCAGCGTGTTCAGGTACATTGCATTCTGAAGCACTTACTATCAAGATCTTTTTGAAGCTTGCCTGGCTCTGCTTTCCTCATTGACTCTTGTTTAGATTAGAGAGACAAATGATCAAACTGAAACTCATTCTGAAACAAAATTCCTTTCTCTCCATAATATACTACAGAAACTGCACTGCAGCCATTGCATTTTTTGCCATCTGGCCCACAGTGTGAGATGATATTAGTAGCATGTCGGGGGATTTCCACCCTCCCCCGCTCTCATTTAAAAAAAAAAGGGAGAAGAAAAAAAATAATCCTAATCTATAGTATGAAGAGTATGAAATGAAACATCTGCCTTGCTGAATGAGTAGATGAACTTTGCAGCCGGCAAGCTGCTGCTGTTTGTCAAGTACATGTTTGCATTGCTGACTGCTGTAAATTTTCAAGATGGTGACATGAAATTGACTTACTAAAATATCTTATTCAAATTTCTTAAAACACATGTTTCATTTCAGTTTTTGTTCTTTTCTTCATCCTTCCTTTAATGTCCTTATTCTTGATGAAATGCATTGCTGTTTTGGAAGAGAGGTTGCTGAGATTCTAGTCAGGCTGAAGCCACTGAATAGTTAAAAGAAAACTTACATAATAAAATTCCAAGAGCTAGTATGAAACTTTTGTTAATGTCGAAATAGAACCCTGGATGCTAAAAGCATCATATAATTTAGGTAAATGGCATGAAAAAAAAATAACCAAGATGATGTTTCAAATATTTTAATGAAAAGACACTTTAAAAAATCTGCTCGATGGCTTAGTATAAACTCTTCAATATTCAGTCTTATTCAAATGAATAAAGAGAAAAGGAGAATGTTTCTGAAATATTTCTAAAATGTAGTCCCTTGGGGAGTGGGAGCTACAGACAGTACAGTAGGTAGGGTGCTGTATATGGCAACACGGGTTCAATTTCTGGCACACCTGAGTCCTGTCAGGAGGGATACCCAAACACAAGGCCAGGAGTAAGCCCTGAGCACAGATGGGTGTGCCCCCCAAAACAAAATAAAAGAAGTGAAATATAGTCCTTTTGGACAAAACACCATACAGCCTTACGAGTTTCACTAAGAACAGGTTTGCTTTCCTTTTTGAAAGTAAATATTCCACTTTCTTTAGCAATTCTAATGTGATCACATACTCCTGTAACAGTTTTTGTTGAATTGTGTAATCAGAAGTCAGAAATATTTATCAAGTTATATCTCTAAAGGGATTAGTAAATTTATTAAGTTCAAAGCGAAAAGATACTATGTTACAATATAGGTCTAGAGAAGAAATTTAAATCAAAAATTTAATATCATAAATCAAGACATATGTATATGCATAGTCTTTTCAGTGTCTAGTTTTGTATGTAGATAAGGATCACCTGTCAATTTCCATTGGAATGCACCTTTTGCAGAAGACTTTTGAATTTCATGACATGCACATTCATCTAGTAACTATTGCTTTTTAATAGTCTTTTAGGCAAGAAGAAATGGGTCTCATTATACTCTACTTCATCTTTCCCCCTGATTTTCTTGCTCCCTCCCTCCTCCTTCCTTCCTTCCTTCCTTCCTTCCTTCCTTCCTTCCTTCCTTCCTTCCTTCCTTCCTTCCTTCCTTCCTTCCTATCCACCGCCTGTCCCTCCCTCTTTCCCTCCTCTCCTCCCATTCTTCCTCCCTTCCTATTCTTATAGGTCATGTACCTGAAAGGACAAGCAAATATAAAGAAAACTAATATGAGCTGCAATAGAGAAAATTATAGAGAGTGGTTGAGTGATTCTAGATTTGGAAGTTGGAGAGTATATTAGAAATAAGAAGTGCCTGAACTCCACAAGGAGTGATCCCTGAGTAGGAGTATTGCTGGGGATTGAACCCAAGTTGGCCAATTACAAGGGTACCACCCTACCGGTTGTTCTATTTACTGGTTTTTCCCTTTGGAGACTATGTTAGAGAATAAGCAGCAAGTTCTAGAAATGGTAAGAGCTATAGTTTTATCATATTAATTCAGAAAGATCAAGAATATAGACATAAGTTTGTGGTGGGATGGGGACAGATCAGAGCTGTGTGAAGGATGTCAACTAGAGTAAAGCCTAGATTGGTAGACTCGAACAACAGAGACAAAACTAAGATTCTGGAATAGCCTTGTCTTGTTATCCCAAGTTACTGCTCGTTAATACTTCTCTGAATCACTTCTTGGGAATGCAGAGATCAGAAACAAGATGTTTCTGATTGCAGACCACTGAGCCCAATAAACCCATAAACATATTGAGAAGAGCCCAAGAATTCTTTTTGTATACCACATGCCTTTCAGCTCGCATGTCATTCTGAGCTGATCATTCTCTCAATCTCATGCCTTTAACTTTTGGCATGCACTTTAATTATTTTTATTCAATGTGAGTATTGTAGCATATCAGCATTTCCCATAAGACTACTCCCCTAAAAAAACAGAGCACTATCTTTCAGTCTCCAATTCCCAACAAGCTCATAAAACAATGACTTCCACTTAGTAGGTACTTAGCACTTGTTGGCTGAATTTTTCATGTCCCTTCAGAAAATGCTTTCTTCTCTATTTTTAGAAGTAGCTTGTTCTTTGCCTTTTCTTATACAAGGAGGCTAACATGCAAAGATCTGAAAAATTGGGGCAGTCACAAAGATGGTGCTGCCCAAGCAAACAGAATGAACAAGGAAATTTGTAAGAAATTCAGGGTTTCTTCCATTCACTTAAGCTAATTTCTTATATTTTTGAAAAGTGTCACTACTTGCAAATATGAGCCAATGTGAAGACTTTGGGATTCTTGAGTTCATCCTAAATAGTAAGCTTTTTTAAAATGTCATCATTATTTTTTAATTTCAGTCACCATGATTTACATCAATGCTAATGCTAGAGTTTCATGCATGCCACATTCCAAGCCCAGAATAAAAAGGATTCCCTCCACCAGTATCTCAAGGTTGCCCCCTGTAAACCCATGCACACACTGCTGCTGTCACACACTGTTGTAGTATGCTGTCGTATGCTGTAGTGCACTAAGTTCTGCAGACTCTGCTAACTTTAGTCATTTGTTATTTCCTTACTTTCTTCATGTCTTACATATGGGGGTGGTCGTTCTGTTTCAGTTTGACTTTACTCTGCCTAAAACCCTCCAGATCCATCCACATAACAAGCTCTATGCTCTCATGGATACGTAGGGTTCCATTGTGTATAGATATCATAGTTTCCTTATCCCTATCATCCGTGCTTAGAGGCTTGGGACTTGAATACCACATGCCGTTTCTGTGCCTTCAAAGAAGAAATTTGAGTATTAATCTCATATTATATTTTATATTCCCCAAATGACTGCAGTCATTTTATGTCTGCCCCTCTTCTTCTGACTCATTTCACTTAGCATGATACCCTCCATGACCATCCACTTAGAAGATCGTTTTATGACTTCATCTATTCTAACAGCTGCGTAGTATTCCATTGTGTAGATCTTTTCTAACAGCTGCATAGTATTCCGTTGTGTAGATGGACCAAAATTTCTTTAACCTACAGCCAAGGACAGTAGAGACAGGGCCAGGAAGGTTTCTCCATGACTGGAAGCCTGTCTTATGAGTTGGGATAGAATGGAGCTGGGATAGAGAAGGGATCACTAAGTTCATGATGATTGGAAGGGTCGCTTGGGATGGGAGATGTGTGCTCAAAGTAGATTAAGGACAAAACATGATGGCCTCCCATTATCTGTGTTGCAAACCATAATATCCATAAGTAGAGAGAGATAGTAAAAGGGAAATTATCTGCCATAGAGGCAGGGATGGGTGGGATGGGCTGTAGGAATACTGGGAACACTGGTAGTGGAATATATACACTGGTGGAGGTATAGCCTTTGATCATTGTATGACTGAAACTCAAACATGAAAGCTTTGTAAATGTAGCTCACGGTGATTCAATAAAAATAAAATAAAATAAAAAAGAAGAACTTTGAGAAAATTAGAAACTAAGAAATTAAGAAATTAAATTAAATCAAGAAATTAGCCCAATGGATTGGAGTGCATGTTTTTCATGCAGAAGATCCAAACTCGCATGTTTGATTTCTGGCACCATCTGGTCCCCTGAACACTGCTAGGAGTGACCTGCCCCAGAGCACAGAGCCTAGAGAACCACTGAGTGTGGTCCAAAACACAAACAAGAAAATAATCCTTAGGGAGAACTTGAGAACATCCTAGAACCTAGAACTAAAGCTTTAGCATACTGCGATCTACAGAGGGAACATAAAGCTAAGCATTCATTGTCTTTTAGAGTCTATAACGGAATTATGCAAGTTCTGAATTCCATTGCTGCTAGTCTATGGCAGAAAAACTCAGACTCTGAATCCTATAATCAGAAAAGTGACCTTGGAAACTAAACTTAACTTCTTGGAATCTCTATTCTTCTGTAAAATGTTTCTGATGGAATTTGAAGAAGAAAATTGAAAAAAATATCGTAAGAGCTAGCACATAATAAACCTTCTAGAAAAAATAGACATCAGTAGTAATGTTGGGAAGAGCAGCATACTTTTAGCTAGAACACAGTTGTTTATTTTTGATTTATTTTATTGAGGCACCGGGATTTACATAACTATTCAAAATAGAGTGACAAGCAATTTTCAAACACCAATCCCAGCCCCTGTGTCAACTTTCCTCTACCGAGTTCCCAGATTCTTCCCACCCCCAGCCTGCCTCCGAAACAAGCATATTGTCTCATTTTACACACTATGGTTTACAGTACTGTTCAGGGTAGTTTCCTACATAGCACAGTCTAGCACCAACTCCCTCCGCCAGTGTCCACTTTCTTCTACCATTGCCCTAATGTCCCCTTATGCCCTGTGGAAGTTCCCTACTGAACCACATTCACACTTCCTGATGCTTTGGGGCACTTGGTATTCCCTCAGTTTGTTTCTTTTTGTCTTATGTATGAGAGAGATCGTTCTGTATTTGACCCTCTCCTTCTGACCAATTTCCCTCAGCATGACACTGCAGATTTCTTCATGTAGCAGAAAATTGCATGATTTTATACTTTCTTATAGTCAAGTAATATTCCTTTATGTGTCTAGCTCTGTAGCACTGTTGTCCTGTTTTTTCATTGATTTGCTTGAGCGGGCACCAGTAACATCTCCTTTGTGAGACTTGTTACTGATTTTGGCATATTGAATACACCACGGGGAGCTTTCCAGGCTCTGCCATGTGGGTGGGATACTCTCGGTAGCTTGCCTGGATCTCTGAGAGGGATGGAGGAATCGAACCCATGTCAGCCAAGTGCAAGGCAAATGCCCCACACACTGTGCTGTCACTCCGGTGTACCATAGTTTATTTATCAGGCCATCTACTATTGGACATTTGGGTTGTTTCCAGATTTTGACAATTGTGAATAGCACTATAATGAACAAAGGAGATAACAAAGCAAATAACTTACCCAAAAAGATTTGAGGCACTTGTGGTCCAGAATTGAAATTGCTGCTTCACGTGGAAGCTCAATTCCTAGTTTTGTTTTGTTTTGTTTTTAAACGAGTGCTATCTGTTTTATTAACAAAAGAGTCAGATCACTCAACATTCCCACCAGCAGAGAATCTGTCATCCTGTTGCTTATCTATTTATTCGAGTGGGCACCAGTAACGTCTCCATTTTGAGATTTGTTGTTACTGTTTTTGGCATACCGGATATGCCACGGGTAGCTTGCCAGGCTCTGCCGTGTGGGTGAGAAACTCTGGGTAAATTGCCAGGTTCTCTGAGAGGGGTGGAGGAATCGAACCTGGGTTGGCTGTGTGCAAGGTAAACGCCCTACCGTTGTGCTATCGCTCCAGCCCTGTGGCCCAATGGATAGCGCATTGGACTTCCAGCAGAGAATAAGAATCCCTTTTTCTCCACATTCTTTTCAACATAGGTTGTTTTTATTTTTTGTAATGTGTGCTAATGTCACTGGTTTGAGTATCTGATTGTTTCTTGATTTGCATTTCCTTTATGATAAGTGATGAAGAACACTTTTTTCACACACTTTTGTCTATATGACATCTTTGAAGAAGTTTCTGTGTAGGATATCATTGGTTTGTCCTTTCTCCCTTGCCACAGAGTTTGGGCTTATCTGGTAATAATCTCTAAACAATTCTAGACTACATTGGCATGTCCTGCTCGCCTTGCCACTAGGAGCTTACGTATATCAGTCACACCCATCAAAGTGCTCCCGAGTCACTCCCACTCATTTGTCTATCAGTAACTACTTCTACCAGTTTATCGGCTCTTCTCCTAATCAGATTCTGTTAATTTGTAAGGTCAGACCTTGCTAGGACAGTGAACTTGTATTGTAAGTTAATATTGCCTTTCTCCTCTCCTTATGTCTTTTGAATAGTTTACTTTAAAACAATATCCTTTTCGTATGGACAAAGAAAGACAATTGTTAATATGCTTTGGTAACATGGGATTTAATTGGCTTCAAATATTATTCACTCCTGGGCATCTGCTTTCTCGACTTAAGCCTCAGCTGCCCTTACTTCCTAGCACCCCCAAAATCAGGGTCCCGACGAGGGATGGGACGGACCCTGGGCAAACAGTGAATTATGTGCTACCCTGGCATCGAGATGGGCCTGGCCAAAGTACCTAATGCTTAACTATATGTTAAGAGCTTGGTCATAGACATGTCATGTCATGATCCAAAAGCACCGACGAGACTAGGACCCTGCTAGGAATAGGAAAGACTAATATAGCCTGAGCACTGTAGTCTGAGATCGAGATGACCCCAGGAGAGCAATTCTATAAGCTTAATGCATCTCTTGTTGTGTCCATACAAAATGATTAATAATATGAATACTTATATGTTAGTCGGACAAGGAGAGGAAAAACACACCCATGGGATTCCGCTCTTGGGCAGGTGTCCTGCTGAAAGAGAATCTGTCCTAGAAGAAGCATCCCCTGAGGGAAAGAATTTTACCCCTATTGATTGTGACCACACCTATGTGTAAGCCCCAACCCCTCATTCTGAGGGATTTAACTAGGCTGTGAGAGTGGGCTGGGGGTCAGTTCCAGGGTCAGCCCTAGGGCCAGTCCCAGTGCGAGTCCCAGTGCCAGATCTGGAGAGGCTAGATCGAGATCCAGATCCAGAGGAGAAGGAGAATGAAGTAGCATGGGGGAGGAAGAAGCAGGAGGAGAATCAGAGGAGAATGTAGATGGGAATGGAATAAACTGCAACTGAGACCAACCAGCCTGGCTCCGGTCCTTCCTTCGCCTGCTTCATCATCACCATCAATCTCCCCAGGGTGGGGGAAGCGGCTGGAGACTACGGAACACAGGCAGCAGGAGAGACAGAGCGCCGCCGCCCTGTGTCCTGAGACAGCAGTGCTGCCCAGTGCCCCGCCTGCCCCTCTTCCCTTTCTTTTCTGTGTTTTTTACACAACTGGCGTCGCCCGCCATTCCTATTTACTTTATATTATTATTTTTTCTTTTAAAGTTTTGCCAGTGCTTTTTTTGTATCCTACGAGTGGTGAGCAAATATTCCTTACCAGTCTATGGGATGTCCTTGGAGTCTGGTCCTCACTCTTTACAGTGCAGAAGCTTCTTCTTTTGGTGTCCTTCCATTTGTTTATCTTTGCTCCTGTTCGCATGGCCAATGGCATTGAACCATTAAAGAAATCTCTAGCTTCCATGTCATGAAATGTTCTACTGGTGTTTTCCTTGATTCACGTCTGATGTCAAACACAACTTTTTTTATTCTGTATTCAGTGTTGTTCTCCAAATACCTCAAGACACCAAGACACAGATATTCCTAATCTTGTAATTTAACCAAAACAAAAATAAGATCAAGAGCTCTATTTCAGAGAAATTGATTCTTTTCATTTTCTTCTCAGGATATGAAAGTACTTTCAAACAAAGAAAGAAAGGGCCTAACAGTGAGGATATAAACAATACAACTTAATATTCTAAAAAACAATTATCTGGAAGTTATGTGCAAGCCTTGGGTGATAGGCATAACTATATTGTTCAGATAATTACTAAGTTATACTGTATGTAAAATAATGTCAGCTTGTTTTTTAAAAATTATACATTTATCTCCATGGAAATAAATTTAAATATTAGATAAATTATAATATGAAAAATATGAACAGTTAAAAGAAATCAATGCATCACTATTCATTCTTCCCAGAGGATTGCAAATTTGCTTACTATTAAATTAATATTGATTAACATAAACCAAAGTTTCTGGGACAATATGAATTTGGGAAACTTTGAAAAATTGAGAAATTCAAAATTTATTCTTGATAGATAACTTATTCATTTTAATATAGAGTATCTAACATTATTTTCAAATTTTAATTAAATTTTGTTCTCTAGGCACATAATTTTTAAGCAATCCAATGAAGAAATATTCTACCTCATGTTTTCAGGACTAAGCAATATGTTTTGTATATCATATTAAAAAAAAGAATCAATTAGGAAAACAGCTTCTATACTGTGAATAAAATGCTTGTACTTTTTTATTCTCCCAAGGAGGGAAAGAAACCACAAATTTGTAGAGTTTATGTATAGTTACAAATAAAATTGGTATAATTAAGCTTTCATTATATAATTAAGTTTTAATTGGTGTAATTAAGTTATTTTAAAACAAATTTGAAATTTTTTTATGAGGCACCAAAAAGAATGTTGTTTTCAAAGCTCTAGTGGGGACAATATTTGGCATATAAAATTTGTTACTCTTAGAAACTCAAGGTGAATCAAGATAAATGATTCTATGTGGCATTTTTATAAAAAAGATATTACTTGCTTTCTGTTTTTTTTGTCTCTACTGTAAATGATTGAGATTTCCAATGGAACTGGGCCCTGTTTCTGTATTAATTTAGTATAGCTGTGACATGTGGGCCCTCACTTTTGGCACTTACTTGGAAATGCTATGTGAATAATATTAAAATATTTAATAATTGAGTAAAATTACTGAAAAAATTGCTTTAGAAACCTTGGTCGTCCAATCCAAGTTTAATAATTGTATATTTGAATGATGGAGATTTCAAGAAAAAATATCTTTTATATAAAATATTCATACAATAATTATCAATGCAACACAAATATCTCACGACTCAGCATACAACTAAGCATATTTTTAGTCTTTGGAAATATAGCAGTGGATAATATAGACAACACTCTAACTCCAGCACCAAACATTTGGTATCAGTGAGAGATAACTAACACTACCATCTAAAGAAAACCTCGCTGGGGAAAAATAAATTAGCGTAAAGAGGTAAAATGGCAGGTCTTCAGTTCCATGGTCCAAAATTAATTACATATGAGTTAAGCAATTCTACTTTGCGAATAGGAAAGTATAAAGGAAAACCTATAAAATGCGTGTGAGTTTTTCAAACTACAAATGTGAATAAAAAGCACAGGAGGGAAAAGATCACCCATCTAATGTAAAAGATTAGACCGTGTGCACATTAATCCTATCCACTTAGCAAATCACTAAATGTAAAAGGGAAATGAGAAAGTGGCTAATATCTGAAACTGTTATGAAAACTAAGTCGGCACCAAACTACAAGAGGCCAGTGGAGGAGACAGAGTGAGAGCACTTCTGGTAGGGCTCTTGCCTCGCAGGTGGCCAAACTTGGTCAATCTCTGGCATCTCATATCTCCCTGAGCACTGCCTGCAGTGATTTCCGAGCGCAGAGCCAGGAGTAACCCCTGAGCATCACCATGGGCAGCCCCCAAACAAAACAAAACCCCAAATAGACAAGAAAAATCTCCAATTTTACACAAAAATAATGAATGAACTGATTATATGAAAAAATTGGTCTCTTACTCTCAAGACGCAGTGCGAGAAATTAATTTTGATATAGAGTGAAAAAGTACAAACTGGGAGGCAATTTGTAAAAGATTTCACAGCCACTGTCTTGAAAGATTCATCTCTGTGCTGACTGAGTTAAGAGGCTCCACAGCTTCATCAGGTACAGATGAGTGGCAGCCAGGTTCCAGATGGTTCTAGATGATCTCAGAACCTCTCCACTTCACATTTCTTTCACCAGCCAAAAGACAAGTACTAAAAACTACAAGACTACATGAGATGAGCACTTTTATGTATATATAAATGTGAGTCCATATCTGTATGGAAAAAAGTGGTATCTGCTAAGACAAAATCCCATTGTCTTTTCTTTGCGGGAGACCCGGGAGGGCTCTGAAATAGTGTTCAAATGACTCACAAACCCCTCCCAGAGATTCTCAGCCAACCAATCTGGAGATTCAATGGGAGGGGCTGAGAATGCAGTGCTGTTTGGTCCCTGCACTGTGGGGAATTACCTGGTCCACATGTGGTGACGTTTGAGAACTTTCAGGGCCACACCTGGTGGTACTCAAAGATCTCCAGGACTGTAGTTCCGGGTGATGCCCATGTATCTATGAGATAGTGGGTTCTAACTAGGTTGGTTGCATGTAAACATTTGCATCAACCCCTATGTGATCTCTCTGGCCCAACAAGGACGTTCAACTTGGTCAAGCACAAAATGTTAAAACAGAAACAAAGACATTATATTGAAATGCAGAGAAAGCGTATTACAAAGTATAAGTATTCTCTGTATTGTAAGCATTCTTAGGGATTTTAATAAGTTTCTTTGCACGTTGTTGAATATTTAATATTTTTACAAAGAACATTTTAAAAATCAGAAATAAAAACAAAGTAGGAAAAGATGTAGAAGAATAAATTAAATGTTAGAAGGAAAATTAAAAAAACATTGATCTTTGCATTAAACCTCTTACATATTCTTCACAAGCCAGAGATACACTCATTTTGGGGACGGTAATAAAAATTCGAAGAAAAAATAAGATCTAGGCAAGAAATCACACTTTGAAAAGTAATTACCAGTACAAAGATCATAGCACTTCCCTTGAGCTAATTTTGTGGATTACTCCTGAGAATGCAGCTATGCATTATAGAAGACTCATTCTGAAAAAGGGTAATGAGGGAAATCTCTTTGTAGGAATTTAGCTGTTTTTCTCATTGTTTAAACTTGGAAGTCTCTCGATAGATATTCAAGCAGCTTCCTTTTGAGTCAGGTTCTACAGACTACTTAAAATCAAGGGTATGTTTGCTGGGGTGGGAGGTGGGATTGTTGGTGATAATATGATGACTTGTAATATTTTTTAATTAAATTTTTATTAAAGTTTTTTTTAATCTTGCTTGAGTTCCCATATTAGCCTCTGAATTCAACTAATATATTATGAATATTTTGTCGAGTTCTAAATTGTCTGGATTTCTTGACTGATGAATTTAGGCAGCTCAAATAGCAGCATAGTCCTTAAAATTGCCCCTGCCCCCCTAGAATTTTATGGTATGTCAAAAAGTGAAGAAATTTCTTCCTCTTCATTGGTTATCATTTACCACTTGAAGAAAGTTTCTTCTTCTTTGCTTGTAAATAGCCAGCGCCTCTTATACCACTAAACACTCTGAATACTCATGATTTCCAAGTAGAGTCTTGACTAAGTTTGTGAAAAACTCAATATACAAAGCAAAAATAAATAAATAGAAATTTTCATGTATTGTACTAAGGAACTTAAATCATGACTTCTCTTGCAAACTAAATATATTTTTGTGAAGTTAAAATGAAGTATCTTCTAAATATTTATTAAAATGCACTCAATAATACATCATCTTATATAATTAAGGAAGAAGACATTCATAGGAATCATATTACAGAGAATTGAGAATAACTGCTGCTGATATGTTAGGTTTTTAAGGCTTATATTTGTGGTCCCTGCAGAGAAAAAGCTCTCCATTAACTGGAGAAATGAAATTTCTTTCCAACCTGGTCTCAAGTTGAGAGTCTCAGAGAAAGTTGAGAATGAGATTTGGGAACTATTTATTTAGAAACTCTTTTCATAACTACTTTAACCAAGGATATTATTCCTCTGATTGTCTTAGTTTAGGGAAAGTTGAGATTTTTAGTTCCTGGATCTCTTCTGGGTTAATCAGGGGGGAAACAATAATGATGAATAAACCGATTTATTTTGTGTATGCAGTTTGTTTTAAGTTCAGATTATCTTTTATTCTTGATCACTTTAGCCCTACCTTCGTTAGACCATTCCATTTCAAATTCAGTTTTCTAGGTTTCACAGATTCACAGCAATAACTTCTATCATCCCACGGAAATATATTTGTTCTTTAAGGAAAATGTTGTATTTATTTATTTATCTACTTATTTTTTACTACTGTTTTTTCAGTTCTTGAAACAGTAAGTACCTGGAACATAGTTTTTAAGTGAATGAGAAAATCTTAGAAATAAGTTCACTCTTTTCTTCATATTATGTATGAAGAACATCTGATTTCAATAGAAAGAAATTGTCCAACATAAAACTTTTTCTTATTTTGTAAAAATAGTTCGACAATAATACATCTCAACAAAATTTTATAAATATTTGTAGCTTTTAAAATCTCATTCATTCTTAGTAGTTAAGCTATGAAAGAATATATATTTTACAATCGCTTTGGAAAACTATATTTTGGGAATGAAGAGAAAAGTAGTTCAACTCTTTTTTTGTTTGTTTGCTTGTTTGGGGACCACACTCAAAAGTTCTCAGGGCTTAGCCCTAACTGTGCTCAGTGACTACTCATGGCTGGCCTGGGGAGACCAAATGTGATCCTAGGGATCAAACCTGGGATGACCATGCTCAAGGCAAACACCTTCTAAGCTGCACTACCACTCTATCAGTCATTATTTCCTTCAAATCCCAAGAGTTGGGCAGAGCCATTGAAAGTTCTTCCCTGCGAACATTCCATTTCTCCAGCAGTTTACAAAGTATTAGATAGCAAATACTTCGCTAGGGGCAGTTTTCTTAGCAATCTCCAATCAAGTGACTCCTGCTCAAATGGTTTATCTAAAAGACACATTATGAGAAACCTCTTCCTTGTGCGGGAATTTTTCTGTACTGTTTACATAGGTATCACAGAGTGATGTGCTCGAAACAAATTGTTTCAGTTGGAAAGAGCTTTGCCAAAGAAAACAGACAGGCAGCTGTTTGCCTAGTGCATAAATTTTTTTCTGTTAAATATGGCTGCACCTGTGTAAACACAAACTTTATTTCCAAGAAGTATCCCTGCAGCTGCAAAGATTTTCAAATGTAACCAGAACAGCTATTTTTATTATACTATGCAATGTGTGTGATAGGTTTGGGTCAGTTGTCAGTTTTGAAAATCATATAAGAAGGTTTGTTTACTTTAATATAGACGTTTTATGACATTTTCCCAAAACTTTAATATAAGATTGACTCTATTTCCTATTTATACTTTATAGTGACTTATTACGAATGTTAAAATTAATCAGGGAACAATGTTCTAGTCATGGAAAGAACATTAGAAAGAGTTGTTTGTTCACTTGTTCATTCATTCACTCTCCATTCGGTTTTACTTTCTTTCATACTCAAAGTACAGTCAAGAAACAGCCATCATACACATGACTTATTGATGCAAACATTATTACACTTTCAAAAAATATTTACTGTTCCTGATGGAGGCGAACCTAATTACCTAAAAGAAATGTACACACAAGATGAGGCAACAGAAGAAAGAACATCCTTCCCTCAGAGCACTGATGAAATTCTCCAGAATTTCCTAAAACATGACTTACAGGAAATGTGTTAAAATAGTAGCAAATAATTTTCTTAGCTTTGCCACATTTGCTTATTAAAATAAATATATGTCATTTTCTTAATCTACAAATAATCCCCTTCATTTCCCTTCCTAAGCACATTCAAAGAAACTGAAACTTAGTCGTCTAAATTTTTAAGAAAATCAACACAAGGATGTTTTTACATGCTTACAAGTGATTTTTATGTAGAAAGAATCAAAGTGTTAATTTAAGAACCAAAAACTCTCTACACATTGTCTGCTTTGAGCGTAGGGGCAGACTTCTGACCTGTATGGAGAGCCTTACCTGCAGCTTGGGAAACAAACTACTTTTGCACACCTCAGAGTGAGGGATGAATTGATGCTCACAGAAACTTCAGAGGTTACCTATAAATTGACCCTTTTGGTGGAGAAGTGCCCAGGAAAATGAAGACTGCTTGAGCCACTAACTACACAGAACAGTCATTGAAGTGATTCTGGCCTTTCAAAGGCAGCTTCTGAGCTACCCCTCAGGTCGTACCCCCTGAATTTTAGGATGGTCTTGTTCTCAGGCTGAGGTGAGGATATGCCACTCTCAGGAAAACAAATCAATCCCTCTCTCCACAGGTTGAAACTCTTCATATTTCATGACTGAAATGAATTTCTGGGAAAGATGAATAAATAAATGAAGCACATAGTCTAATAAGGAAGAGGGAGTTAAGAGAGGGGCAATTCATCAAATTTAAGTTGAAATGCAAATCCTGAGCTCTTTGGAGAGGAGAGCCTCAAGTCCTACCCATCTGCAAAAATCAAAGACCCCACCCAGAGGAGACCCCTCAGAAAAGCAGAAGCTACAGAAAATTGTAAAGGTTGTGATGAGATTATGGAAAGACCATCAACAGTGCTAGGCTTTCGCTGCAGCGTTGCCATAATTAATTTTACTTCTGCAGAGAACTCCAGGTCAAAACCGTTTGGAAGAATGGTCAATAACTTCCTTCTAAAAGCCATTTGGGACTCAGTCTCTCAAGGTCTTTCTAGCTCGTATTGTCTCTTGAACATCTCTCTCTCCCTCCCTCTCTCTCTCTCTCTCTCTCTCTCTCTCTCTCTCTCTCCCACACACACATCTTTCTAAGTAAATTTCTTTCAATAAAAAATTATCTTGGCAGGGGCTGGTGGTGTCAGGAAGGAAACTGGGACCACTGGTGGTGGGAAATGTACACTGGTGATGGAGTGGGTGTTGGAGCGTGTGTGACCGAGACTCAATCCTGAGCAACTATGCAACTGTGTATCTCATGGTGATTCAAAAGAAAAAAAAAAACCTATGTTGCTTCACTATTTCTCCTCCCCAAATTTTGTCATCAAGGGACAGTGACAGGCAAAGAGCAAAAGAGCAAAAGAGCCATTTCTTGCTCCAGCCTGAGTCCACGGCTCCCCAGGAAAGTGGGGACCAGGGATAATCTCCCACTTTAGAACAAACGGAACCCAGGCACGTCTGATGGGCTGGTGGGACTCCAGCATCCCGTGTAACTGCTGGAAGAAGACTTGTACCTAGAAACATCACGGAGTTTGCCTAATTCAAATCTATAATGCCAATTATAAACTTTGAATCAGCTCAGCATTCAAGCTCTGTGTTGACCCAATGACCACTTCTTGAATTATTCACCCGCGCTTTTTCTTTAATCAACAAAAGACTCTGAGAATCTTGGCCAAAGTGACTTAAATGATCTGTAGCAAAATTTGCCCCCCCCCAAAACATGTTTTAGTAGTCCTAGGATTTATTATTTTAATTTTAGCATATTTGATGTATTGACTCATGTAGTTCTTTGTAAGTGGAATTAACAACCTTATTTTCAGGTACAGAGTTTGAACTCAACAATAACCCCCCTGAGAAGACAATGTATCGTCATTCCTGATGAGGGACAAATGACACTTTTGACTCCTGTGGATGGAAAGACCCTTGCTGGCTACGGAGGGCAGGGCATATGTTCTCTGTGATTTTGTTGGCTTCATTTGTACACTTCAAACTCAGCTTTCCCCATAGGAAAGCTTTCTCAGCCCATATAGAGGTCAATAAAAGCCTTTCTATGAAGGAAACATACTCCATATGGTTAAGTGTTATACCCAACATCTTGCCTTGCGATGCTCAGATTATTTCACATGTTAGTCTTTTTTTTTACATTGATTATAATCTAGCAGTTATCAAGTTATCAAGGCGCAATAGTTATTTATGTTTTCATTATCCAATTTTTAATTGTCTCTTTATATCCAAATGTTCTTTTCTTTCTCAATGTTTTCTATTGCTTTTCAGTTTCATGAGCCATTGCTTTAGTCTGATTGCATTCCAGGAAATGTTGCATTATAATTCATTAAAGTCAAAAAAGAAAGTACCAGTGCTATGATTCCTATTTGCTTCAGCTTTAATCTTTAAAAATGTGTTTGAGGAACCTCCTCAATGGCAGTTTATAAGCCTCACTCACATGTATAAGGTTCTGGGGATGATTCCCAGGGACCAAGTACAAAGTATACCTTAGTATATGTACTATAATGGTCTTAATATACCAGTCAAGAGTCACATATATAATTTGTAAGTAAGTATTTGTATACATGGCTTTATGCCAACATTTAATTTCAAAGACGCATGCCATCATAAATATTTTGATATTGCTGTTTATATTTTGTCAATATTTCCTAAATTGGCCCATCCATTTTTGGAATTCTGATACGAACCTAGTTTTTTCTGTCAGAAAAAATTGAAAGCTTTTACAATTTAAGCACTCCAACACTTCACATTTCTAATTATTTTTATTCAGCCTTTTAAGCAACTTGATGCAGTCTTCTCATTCAAAAGAGATGGGACATATTTAGAAGTGGTTGGGATTCTAAGATAGATTTCAAGAAATGCTAAGAAAACCATAAAAATGTCCACATTCTTATAAGTGATAACTATGTGCTTTTCACTTACATTCACTATAGATATTTGTGATTGTGTATGTGTGTATGTTCTTTATATCCCCAACTAAAACATAAATATGATGATTCCATATCTAGCATTAATTTTTCTTTTCCTTTGTATGGGTGTGTGTTTTGTTTTTCTTAATGGGTTATATGCAATGGTGCTCAGGGCTTACTCCTGGCTCTGGCTTAGAGATCACTTCTGGTAATCCTCATGAAACCACATATGGCGCCCAGGATCCACCCCTAATTTAAGAGCAAGCAGTGTACCTGCTCTGCTATCTACCCATCCCTAGTTTTTTCTTATCTCGTACAGTATTTATATCATTGAAAAGAAAATTTGTGTTCCTACAAAGAGTATACCACCCTCAAATATTGTTAGAGCAATCTTGGATTTTATAGAATATATTTATAATATAATATGCAGAGAGTCTCTTGCCCGCATGCCTGGCTGTTTTCCCGGGGCCCCTCGGAGGGGATGGGCTCCAGCTTCCCTCCCCACCCCAAGCAGAGCTCCCAGTGGCCGAAGACCATCGGAACTTAGCTGCAGCCATGCTGGAGGCTCCTCTCTACATGTTCGGACAGGCCTCATGCATGAAGGTATCAGCAGACGAACCCAGGTGTGTGTAATCCCATCAACGGCCAACATCCAGAGAGAGACTTAAAAGCAAGCTCTCAGAAGCGCGCGGCCTGTATCTTTAGCCTACTTCTCCCTCTAGGAGAAACTGGCAAGCTTCTGAGAGTTGCCTGCCCCCATGGGACAGCCTTGCAAGCTTCCCATGGTGTATTCATATGCAAAATCCAGTAACAGGCTGGATCTCTTTCCCTTGACCCTGAAGAGCCCCCAGTGCAGCAACATCATTAGGAGGGCCTAGTCGAGATATACTTCTAAGATCTCAGGGAAAGGACAAATTGAGATGTTACTGAGCCCACCTGAGAAACCGGTGATTAACGGGATATTGTGATTGTGATATTGTGATATTTATAATATAAAAGTGTACTTCCTACCCTGATTTGTGAGAAATTAAATAGTATCATAAATTCTAACATGAAATCTCCAGCATTGTTGGAACAAGAGTGGACTGTATAGAATGTATTTAAAATGTAGAAGTGTTCCTCATAACCTACCTGGTCCTGGCTTACTATAATGAAATAGCATGTAATAGCATGTAACCCTTAGATGCTCTAATGCCAACTGCTACTTTTGCCAATGGAGAAAAGTGTACTTTTAATAGGTTAAGACATTTACTAAAGACTATATAGCACTTAGCAGCAAGGCTAGAACTTACACTCAATTCTTCAGTTCCTAGGACATCATGCTCCCATGAGCCTGGGAATAGAATTCAGAGTATTTTGAGAACAGTGTTTATATAAAAAACACATTTCACTCATAAGTTATTGTTTTGTCACCTGAATTACTCAGTTAGGTTACCTTCTTTTCTCTTACATTTTAGAGGCTAGAAGGGATCTCTTTACCTTACACTATAAAATAGTCATTAAGTGCTCCATAATCAAATTAGTCTTCAGAATATTTTTGAATGTGTGAACAAGACACAGTGTAATCATGAAATGTCCCTGCTATACTGTATTTATTTCTTTAAATTTTGGATCATTCTTCATGAGTCTGGCTCAAACTCTGCCTTTGTTTCTGTTTATCTATTATCAATATTTTGTCAATACATTTTGATTTATTAAATTTCTTGCAGTTTTAAACAAACAACAGCAACAACAAAAATCCCTTATGCAATTAAACAAAATAGAGCCAGAATATTTGGGATGTTTTGAATACAAGTGAAAATACTTCTGTTTTTTGTAAGGAAATTAGATCAATTTGAGAATCCAGATATCTTCAAATTAACCTCTGTAGCCTAACATGAGCTACAATGAAGACAACATTGGTATAGCAGAGATGAGTATTTTCTCAAAGGCTATTTACAAACATCCTCAGTGCTGAGAGAAGGAAGTGGATTGTTATTTATTGAATTTCACATCTCCTGTGATAGGCATTTTACAATGCTAGCTTATAATAGTATTAAGTACTAATAATGGTCTCATTGGGTAGCTTGCTTGTGGAATAAAATGGCTTTTAATGGATTCCCATTCCTTTTTTTTTACAATAATTTTACTGGAAATTCAAGTTATAATAAATGCAGGCTCATTTCTTTTTATAGTTAAAAATACAAAGGTGTGTCCCTGAGCTCACATTTCAGAAGTTTTAAACGACTCTTTGTATCTGATTTTTATTGCACTGTGAACGTTACAGCAATTTTGGTTTCAATATATAAACTGGAGCCTGTTTTATGCATAAAATTGTGTAGCTAAATCTCCAAATACATTGTCCACCCATGCATGATAATTAATTTTTTATTGAATAAAGCGCTAAAATATAAAGCATGGGTTGATTATGTGTAACCAAATGATGTTAGATGTCTAAGGGCAATTACAATAAAATATTAAAGTAATTTTATGTCAAGAAAAAAGATAAAAATATACAGCTACATTCCCTTGATTCAGTAACTTCAATTTTTTTGCACATTAAAAATGCATATGAGAGCTGTCAACACAATTGCTTCCAATTCGAAGTTATTTTAGTTTTGAGAAACTCCAAGATTGCTGAAGTACATCTGAGACAGGAAGAGCCCCCCAAAGTTACTCAGCTGTCGATAAGCCCAGGAAAGCTCATGATCCTTTCTTTAATAATAAATTTAGAATTCTTATTAGAAAATGTGCCACAGTGTAGCACTCGGAGATAAACTATATTACAGTAGTCTCTCCTGGAAAAAAAAAATAGATAGAAATAAGTCGCTTAATAAAGTCTAAATCATTCCTTAGGTTAGCTAATAGAAGCACCCGTGGTTATAAAATTAATCAGTCCCCGCTATTACAGCAAATTGGTGAAGATTGTATTGACACATCTTCATCTGCATGTCTCATCAGAGGTGTCCGTGCCATTTAGCTAGGAAACCCTGGAGGCTTCCCTCCACACAGAATCTTATAACACTTCAATTAAGGGACACCAAGCTGCCAAGCAGACAGCGGCGCATTTATTTCTTGATGACTCCTTAAGTTGTGCCACAGGCCTATCATTAAGAGAATATTTTTCACAGCAGGTTGCAAAGATCCTCGTGCCATTAAAAGGAATTGAAAAAGCATCAATTTGTTGTTTCCACCTAACACAGATATTTTTCATTGCTGGAACAGCCATTAAAAACAATCTGTTTTATTGCCTTCTGAAAAGATCACACGAAGTACACAGAATGATTTATTTTATGGATGACATTAGGATTAGAACCACTGTGAAAATGTAGTATTTGAAATAAATATTTAGAAAAACAAAGTCTCAAACATGCTTTGCTTTTGAAGACACCAGATTATTAGTTGAGATTTATTGGCGCCTAAGAATCAGAGGGCGAAAATGCCCCCAAAAGAATGCCTCTTTGGTGGGGGGAAAACGAGGAAGAGTTTGGGGGGAGGTATGTTGGAGAAAAATGGCATGCCTTAAAGTCTGAAGGGGAAAATTTGGAAACACGTAAACCAAGACTTGTTTGAAAACTTGCAATGCATTGAGAATATCATGGATCCACTGATTTGTTGAGGCAACATGGAGGAGTTTGTGTTGAAGTGTGTGTTTGTAGGGAAAGTTTAATAGATTGTGACACTGTGACTTCCCCTACCCATCTCTTTGTTTCTGCCTTGCCCAGGGGAGCACTGGTTGCTAGGGTTGCACACACTTGGCTATGGTTCTCTGGATATTTTTCACTTTGTTGTGCTACCATGGATCTGAATGACAGCTGAGCAGAATCTTGAAGGGCACGTGAAATAGTGCGAGGGTTGGAGTTTGTGGTCTTAAGTCTCTACGGCAAATACGCTGCCACAGTTTCTCCCGGAACCAGCACGGCCACCTCTTGACCTCAAACTACTTTAAGTTTCCTGAGAAGGAGAGAACACTAGGATTGGATTGTTGATTTATATTGGGACCAATTCTAAGTATGGCTGCCGACGTGAGATTGTACTTTGAAGGGGTGGCTTAATTTAAAATATAATTTCTCAATTCTGCAGTTAGTAACTATTTGATAGTCTGGATCATCAATAACTTGAAATAAAGAAAAGGTTTCAACAAGAGGTAATTCTAGTATTCAGAAAAATGTGGGTGATTTTTATAGGTTAGTTTAAGTTGATGTTTTAAAGAAAAAAACACAAATCTCATGGATTACAGTTAATGTTAAGTAATAGTCTGAAATAATCTAATAATAGCAGCACAATCTGTTATTTTATCTTGTTTTTTATCTCATTTAATCTTGTTGCTTCCTGGAGTTTCCAAACTTGGGATATTCTATGTTAAAATGACGTCATTGTGAGGCTAGAAAGACAGCACAGTGGTTAAATGACTTGCTTTGCATGTGACTGACAAGGATTTAATCCTTGGCACCCTATATGATCCCCCAACACCCACAAGGAATAGTAATCTCTTAGTGAAAATCTAGAAGTTCCCTGAGCATTCAGGAGTTTGTCCCAAATGGAAAAAAGAAAATGACAAAAGGGCAACCCCAAAATTGACCTTGTTGATTGGTGTGGGAAATGTGCACTGGGGACAGGATGGGCGCTGGGTCATTGTATGACTGAAATCCAATTATGAACAGCTTTGTAATGTCTATCTCACCAATATCCAATTAAAAAAAAAAGTAATGTGGAGTTCATGCCCAACTCAATCAGTTTAATCAATAGCTGAATAAATAGCAGTGCTTCTACATAAAAAAAAAATTGATGTTGTTGAAACCTCCCAGGATATCAATATGAAAATTTAGATCAAGAACTAAATGGGAATTGTAACAGATTTTGTTTTCTGCAATTAGATTCCCCCATTCAAGACTGAGACACAAATTCCTCCTGATATCAGACTGAGTTAGTAGGTTTATTTTTTGGCATTTCTGGGGAGGATTTGGCCTTCTAGTTCATTGCTACTGCCTCAGGGAAGCTAGTATCTAACTGTGCCATAGGAGAAAGCATGAGCCTGGAACTTGTGAAATCCCTGTTCCCTTAATGCAGAGCCAGAGAACTCTCCAGGACCATGACAGCTGCAGAGGTTCCTTGTAGGACTTGCAGAATTCTGTGTGGTGTGTCATTCTGCAATTCCCAACTTCCTTCTGCTCAATCCTGTTCCCCTTACCGTAATCTCTGAGGCACATCTTAATCAACTTCTTACAATTCTCCATCTCTTATCTGGTCCTGAACAATGGATCTAAGAAATAATGCTTCATTTTAAATACATGCTCATTGATTAATTGATTTCAAAAGCAAAATATGAAGAATTATGGAGATATTCAGACAACAAATTAAAAACAAAAGCCCCATATTACATTTGTAATGCCCGAAACAGTAAGAATTCAGTTTTGATCAAAGATATCCGTTAAATTATCTCTTTCTCCATTCTCATCGAGGCATTCTGCTCTCCATGTCTCAGGTTTTTTTCAACCCATTTTTTTTTTCATGGCAATAGGATTGCTTTTCAAAAATCAGATATGTTTGCTTCCACTTGCTTGGCCGGTGGCTTTGAATCATTGAGGATTCCCTCAGATTTAATGTTATGAAGACTTCTGCCTATGTTTTCCTCAATATAATTTATGGATTCCAGTCTCATATTAAGGTCTTTGGCCCATTTTTATTTGAAGTTTGTGCATGGCATTGCACAGGGATCTGAGTTCTTTTCTTCTTCTTCTTCTTTTTTTTTTTTTTTTTTTGTGTGTGTGTGTGTGACTGACCAATTTCCCAGAACATTTGTTGAAGAGGTTTTTCTTGCTCCACTTCATGGTCTTTACTCTTCTATCAGACATAAATTGTCCACATACCTGAAGATCTATCACTGCACTTTCAATTCTATTCCGTTGGTCTGACAGTATGGCCTTCTTCCAGTATCACACTGTTCTGATTATTACAGCTTTCATCCAGAGACTTTAAAACCAAGTTCCTGGAAGAGAGCGACTGACTCAGAGTCTCTTGCCCCCGAGCCTGGCTGTCTTCACCAGGGCCACTCAAAGGGGGTGGATTGAGTTTCCCTCCCCGCCCTGAGCAGAGCCCCGGCAGCCAAAGACCTCCAGAACCCAGCCATAGCCTTGCTCAAGGCCCCTCTCCACACATTCGGATGAGCCTCATGCATGAAGGAACCGGCAGAGGAACCCAGGAGTGCGGGACCCAGACCTGAAATCTTCACGCCTGCTCGAATCGGGACTGGGCCTCTTCCTCCCAGATCCCCCATTTTCCAGTAGCTAGGCAGTCACACCCACAAACTTCCCCTGACACCTTGTAATCCCATCAACGGCCAATATCCAGAGACTATAAAACCAAGCTCCCAGAAACAAGATATCTCCCTACATCTGATAGCCTAGTTCTCCCTCTTGATGAACCTGGCAAGCTACCGAGAGTTTACTGCCCACATGGGAGAACCTGGCAAGCTCCCTGTGGCGTATTCATATGCCAAAACCAGTAACAATGATGGCTCTCATTTCCCTGACCCTGAAAGAGCCTCCAATGTGGCACAAAGGATGAGTAAAGAGAAGCTTCTAAAATCTCAGGGCTAGGACGAATGGAGATGTACTGAGACCACTTGAGAAATTTGATGATCAACGGGATGATGATGATGATGATGATGATGATGATGATGATGATGATGATGATTGTATAATTTTAAATTGGAAAAGGAGAAGCCCCCACATCATTTACCCTAGGATTAGGGGGTTTGGTTATTTTGGCAATTTATTCCATATAAATTTCAACAGCACTTGTCCTTTAAAAATATCAGGTAATTTTTTTATGACTGCATTGAATCTACATAATGCTTTGGGCAGGATTAGCATTTTGACAATATTAATCTTTCTAATCCATGAACAAGGAAATGTTCCCATTTCCTCATGTCCTCTTTTATTTATTGTACCAGTGAGTTACAGTTTTATTTGTATATGTCTTTCACTTTTTCTCTTAAGCTTATTCCTAGGCAATTGTATTCCAGCACAATTGGATATGGAAGCAAAGATGAAGAAATAGGGTTACATAAAATTAAGAAGTGTCTGCCCCTCAAAGGGAATAATGATTAGATTAAAAAGACACCATACAGGCTGAGAGAAAGTATTTGTTCATCACTTATCTGACCAAGGGTTACTATGCAAGATATTTAAGGCACTGCTAAATCATTGTAAGAAATAACCAGCCAATACACAGCGGGTAGGGTGTTTGTCTTGCACGTGGCCGACCCAGCTTTGATTCCTCCACCCCTCTTGGAGAGCCCAGCAAGCTACTGAGAGTATCCTGCCCACATGGCAGAGCCTGGCAAGCTCCCCATGGTGTATTCGATATGCCAAAAACAGTAACAACAGGTCTCACAATGGAGACGTTACTAGTGCCTGCTCGAGCAAATCAATGAACAATGGTTCAACAGTGCTACAGAGCTACAGTGCTACTGTTTTTCAAAAATGAGAAAAGAGATAAAAAGAAATTTCCTCAATGAAGAAATATAAATGGCCAAAAAGCAAAGGAAAAATGCCAACGATCACTCATCATCAGAGAAATGCAAATCAAAGCAACAATGAGATATCACATTGTACCAGTGAGATTGGGACAGATCAAAAAGATTAAAAACGATCAGTGTTGATGAGGTTGTGTGTGGGAGAAGGACCCTAAAACACAACTGGTGGGGATGTGGACTAATTCCTTTTAGAGAACAGTATGGCCATTTCTCAAAAAACTAGGGTTTGATTCCCATACGATCCAGCATTTCCACTTCTTGGCATTTACCTCAGGGACCCAGAAATTCTCTTCAGAAAAGATACTTCTGTTTTTTGTTGTTGTTGTTGTTGTTGTTGTTCATTGCAGCACTGTCAACAATAGCCAAAATCTGTAAGAGCCTAAGAACTTATAACAGGATAAGAAAGAAACTGTGGTGCACAGCTGAATAGTACTCAGCTATAAGAAAAGACTAAATCATAACATTTGTGGCTACGTGAGTGGATCTGCTGAGTGAAGTTAATTAGAAAGAGGCTGAGAGAGAACGAGCTCCCTCATATATGGTATATAAAGAAACATGGTGAAGAAACAAATACTGACAGGCGACAGAAACTAAGAAATTGCCTTTAATAGGAAGTTTATGCCTATAGTGGGTCGGGGGAAGAATGGCTGACATTGGGACATGGTGGAGGGAAGTGACACTCTACTGGCAGGTGCTCTGATGAAACTTAACATGAAATCTTGCCAGTATCAATATTGTAAAAAATGGTGCCTAAAATTAAGAAAAATAAAATAAACCTGAGATATGATTTGTGAATTCCCTTTTTTTAAAACCTTCTGGTATATTGTTACAAAATAAATATCAGGGGGTATTCTTTAAAATGCTTCTCCTGACATTTATCATATTTTTAACTACAACATCTTGTGAGCAGGTCCAAGTTATATTGAGTACAATTTTAGTACCTATGTTATAGGCTTAGAATATCTTACTCTTTCAACAGATAGTGTGCCTAAGTCTAACCAATTAATTCTAACATCTTTATTCTCTTCTCTTATTCATAAACTTCTATTGGTCCTTCAAAATACACTCTAATTTTTCATTATCCATTCAAGTATTCCAGGATTTTCCCATTAAAAAACAATAACTCCTGGTTTCATCACCTCACTTTATTTTGGAGCACTTAGCTGTTACAAAAACTATATTGCACTTTGCAATGTTTACATTTCTTTGTATCTTTCTTACACAGTGGAATTTTTAAATTTTTTAATTATGAGTTTTTAATAGAGTTGATGTTTTTGCTTTTGGTGTTTAAAGTTACTTCGCTTCCACCTCCAAAAGAATGCTGAAACTCCTCTGCCTTTTTCCTTGTGTCCTTCTAGTCCAGGCTATTTCTCTCCCCTTAGTGGCCTCCTAGTAGCCTCAGCTCAGTCAGAGTCCAGGTTTCTATTTGTTTCTATTGCTAATTTCCACTAGCTGCCACTGATTATATATCATCCATGAGTGAGTGCTCCTCCCGCAGTGCTCAGTGGAGATAGGGGTAGGTGGGAGCAATTCCCAGAGACAGGTTGCCCATTTCTGTGAGCCACAGCCTCTCTGGAGTTAGGGGTCTCCTGTGGCTCTCTGGGACCCTGGCTGGGGATCCATGCAGTGCTCAGCCATGTACTCCACCTGTGAGAGCCGTGTCGCTCAACCCCGTGACTCCAGGGCCCAGCAATGCCCAGAGTAACTACATAAATGGGAATGTCTTGACTTCAATTTCCCCCAAGGAGTCCAAAGCAAGGACTCAAATACAGGTCATTTATTCGCGAAGTGGATTTTAGAAGCCAGAGAAGGAGGAATGAGACCAAAACAGAGTAAACTTTGCAATGAATTGTTTCATAATGGAGGCGATCACCGCTGAGGAAAATGGGTCAGCAACCACTAGGAAATGTCTTTCTCCGTATGGAAAGCTCCTTTAAATTGTCCTCATGAAAGACGAGGGAATGGGGTCATTTATCAACTCATTCCACCAGGCATTGGTTAAAGGATCCCCACAGGTAATGACTCCCGTACGCTTCCACACTCTACTTGTGCTGAAACTGGTGAGATCAGCAACTTGGGGAAAAGCGATGAGGGAGGAATTGAGAGAGGAACAGACCCAGCCACTACAGTAGAAGCTAAAATCACAGGCTGGCTGAGCAGATGTGGCACAAGACACTAAAGCTACCGGGAATTACTGAGCTACATTTGTGGAATTATTAGTTTTCAGAGGATAGTGCTGAATTGAATGAGACACTGATTTAAAGTGGAAAATGTGGAAGAGACCATTGAAAGGACTGAAAATGCACTTTACACTTAGGAGACCCAGATTAGATCCCTGGCACCACGTGGTACCCTCAGAATCAAGCTCGTAGTAACTCCTTAGCACTGCCAGACGTAGCAAATAAGCTAAGAAATAAGCAAACAAAGGGGGAAGTGTAACTAAATATATTGGTAATGCAACTAAAATAAAATAAAGCCTATATTTATGACATAGATTCTAATTTTAATTTTTTAGTTTTTGTTTTGGGGCCACACTTGGCATTGCTCAGGGATTACTCCTGGCTCTGTGCTCAGGAATTACTCCTGATGGTATTCAGGGGACTATATGGGATATTGGGGATTAAACTTGGGTAGGCTGCATGCAAGACAAGCACCCTAGCTATTGTATCATATTTCTCCAGCCCCTCTGATCTTATTTAAAAACTTTTTTTTTTCTGACTCCTACCTTTTTTCATTCTTTGTTATATCTTACATAGATAATGGACCATACATTAACTTGGCAATTTAAGCATCTGGGCTTCAGTTTTCTCATGTGTAATGAGGGGATGATAATATCACCTAATTATTGTCTATGTAACTAGCTAATTATTTATTCAGTAAACAAATACTATGACTAGCTGGCATATGCCAGTCACTACCATACTGAGAAGTATAAATATTATGTAGAACAACAACAACAAAAAGAATCAAAACAAAAAACAAGTCAGAAAGTCAGTCACTTGAGGAGAAAATTCCCAGACAGTTCTCAGAGGGTCCAAGGATTCCTTTGAGCAGTTTTTCACTCAAGAGGCCAGTGGTCCACTGTGAAGGTCCAAAGATTCGTGTTGCTCAAGCTGTGTGGTACCAGCAAGTACTTAGGCTGCTCTGGTGGTGCTCAGGGGCCTCCATGAATATACCCAGAGATGCCTGGGAGACTGTGTGGTACTAGGGACTAAACCAGGGTCGACCACACATGCACAGCCAGCAGCACAGCTGCTGTACTATCTCCCAGCCCTCAGAGCTAGAACCTTACAAAAAAAAATATCTATAATCCCTGGTCTAATGGATAAAGTGAGGGAGAGAACTAAACACATAATTATACCAATCAATATAATATAAAAATTTGGTTCATGCCAATAAGGAAAAGTACATTTGAAACACTTCCAAAGGGTGTGTGAGAGATATGTACAATTTTGACTAATGTTTACTCATGGGGACGTGGATGGTCACAGCAAGGCTTGCCCAAAAAGTGATCAGGGGTGGTGAGCTGGGGAGTTGCCGCGCAGGGAGTGCACTCTAAAGAAAGGGGAGGAGATGAAACAGAAAGCCTGATGTATTTTGAAGAAGACAGATTTCCGCAGAAAAGGTGAAGAGGCAAGGAGAGTTAGTGCAAGAATGTAAGGCTCGAGAGGTGGGCAAAGGCAATTTTGCATGGGAGCATAGAATAGTCCTCATGAATTAGAAGCTCCAAGGAACTCCTGAAGGGTTTCAGTTGAAAAAGCTAGATGATGAGATGTGTTTTCAGAAGATTGCTCTTATTGCTATGTATAGTACTGTAGCACTTTCGTCCTGTTGTTCATGGATTTGCTTGAGTGGGCACCAGTAACATTTCCATTGTGAGACTTGTTACTGTTTTTGGCATATACAATACGTCACAGGTAGCTTGCCAGGCTCTGCCTAGTAGCTTGCTGGGCTCTTTGAGAGGGGAGGAAGAATCGAACCCAGGCCAGCGCGTGCAAGGCAAATGCCCTACCCGTCGTGCTATTGCTCTAGCCCATAAAGTGAATAAATGTTAGAATCCCAGAAGTGTCAAAAATTTAGGATGATCATCCTAGGAATGATACATTCTTAACTGTTTATTGCCTGTCCAAAGTTGGTGGGGTTTAATTGCATTTGTCTTTTCTTATCTTCTCCCATTTTCTTTATTCCTTCTTTTCCCCCTTTAGTTCCTCCTTGATTTTAATAGCTTACTTTGAGCATCTTATAAGAAAACTTCATTATGAGAACTGTTATGTCATTTATAATCAATGGCCCAGCACATATTCTCTGTCATGCTCCAGGATGATTTGTGCTGCTGAAAAATGGTAAAAGGGGATAACAAGCCATTCTGCTCAGGATTTATTGGGCAAGGAGAAGGAATCATGGTCTTCATAGTGTTGTTAGAAGCGAAGGAGCAGAGGTTAGGAATCATTTGGCAGATGAAATTATGTGTAAAGAGAGGTCAAGGGTGTTGGGTAAACTAGAAAAGGTGAATTAGAGTTGGGAGTAATGATGATTTATGGCACACATTTCTGGATGTTAGAACGGCAGGCAAAGAAGTGAACATATTCAGTTCCAAGGAACTGAATATATTGAGTATAATTCAATCATTTGATAACGGGGAAAAAAACATGAAGAAATTTAGATAATAAATGCTATGATAAAATTATATTAAACTACAATGCCCATGTAAGTGCATAAAATATCAGTTTTAAATCTTATAAATAATTAGAATATAATTAATTATATAAATTATATAAATATCAGTTTTAAATCTTATAAATAATTAGAATATAATTAATTAGAAGTATTTGAAAAAGCATTCCCAAATTTCTATAAGTAAATTTATTTTTAAGAAAAAAGTAGCATATATTCAAGGAGATTGCCAAGCCCAAAGTACACAGGTACCCCAATCCTAATTTTCATAGAAAAATCAAATAGCTTGAGACTCTGTTAAGTATGAGTTAATAATAGCACTTTACACTACTGATAAAATTAATTTTTCATAATTAAAAATTAATTGAGTGTGGGAACAATAGGACAGCAAGAGGGCTGCTTGTCTGGCATGTGGCCCACTCAGGTTCAATCCCCAGCAACCCACATGGGCCCCCAAAATTACCAGGAAAGATCCTTGAGTGCAGAGACAGGAATAAGTCCAGAGCACCACTTGGTGTGGCAAAAAAAAAATGAAACAAACACTGCTTTTCACATATTTGCAATATGCATTATGATTATTTTGACAATTGTGAAACTGTTACCAAGATTAACTGTTACCTGCTATTAATCCAGCTAACATACTCATTCATCAGTATTCAAAATTTACGCATATCCGGGAGCTGGAGTGATAGCACAGTGGGTAGGGCGTTTGCCTTGCATGTGGCCAAACTGGGTTCTATTCCCAGCATCTCATATGGTCCCCCAGGCACCACCAGGAGTAATTCTTGAGTCCATGAGCCAGGAGTAACCCCTGAGCATTGCTGGGTATGACCCAAAAAGCAAAAAATAATTTTTTTAATTTAAAAAGTATACTCGTATTCCCTATGTAAGCCCTCCCTGTACTCCCATCCCTAGTACTTCTGGGCCTCAGTCCTACTGTACATTATAATTATAAATATGATTTTGGGTTCTTCTACCAGTATACTTATTCTGAGATAGATTATACTGTTAATGCATTGTTTATTTTATCACTTAATTGTGGTATATTTTGTGAATATACTATTATTGTTCATCCATTAAGCTATTAATGGACATTTGATTGCTTTTATGTTTTCTCTTTTTTCCAGTAAATATCCTTTGATCATTGGCATGTATACATATATCTTACTAGTCATATATTGTATATATGAATATTTTTTAAGATAAATACTTAGGAGAGATAAATGACAAAGTAATATAGTTGTATATTTAAATTCATTTCAAAAATGTTTACCACATTAATTGTACCACATCACAGCTCCACCAGTAAACATAAAAGTTCCATAGGAGAGTCTTTTTTAATTTAACAATTCTCCTATAAGTTTAATATTTTTTTCATTCTATTAAAAAAGAATTCAGAGATACCATATAAATAACTTGTGGTCAGAATGCTAGTGAATGGAATACTTGGAATTTAAACTTGAATTTTCCAGTACCAGAATGTTGGTTTTCTTTTTTTCCCTCAGAATACTAAGGAACATTTTTATAAATGGAGGACTGATTCTTATTTTAAATCAACATGATTCTCATGCTCTCAGTTGCTAGCTCCTGCTTGGCTTGGATAAATGGAGAGAATGGGAGATTATTTTAGTCTAAATGATGGCTCATTGGTCAGACAAGGTCGAGGCATAGCTTTATATGGTTGACTGGAATTCAAACTTGTGACCTGCCATCAGTTGGAGAAGAAATATGTAAGACTCTCCGATAAACCAACAATCTTCATAATTTAAGACAGCAGCTCCAATTCAGACGAAGTGCTTCTTAAATCACCCACCATAGCCAGGGCTTCATTAGTTTATGGCTTTTCTTTTTATTGTGGATTTTGTTTCCAAGATCAGATAAAAATGCAAGTGCTACTGCAGAAAAGGAAGAAGAAGAAAGAAAAAAAGAAGAAATGCAGAACAAGCAGGGAAGCACAAAGAAGAGCATGCAGCACCTGGAGAAGATTAATGGACGGAAGTACTTTCTCTTTGTTTCCATTTTTAATAAGACAAACGCATTATGTAAAATTTTAAATGTGAGAACTGTACATAGATGTATGAAAAACAACCTACCAGAGACTCTTGTGGTTTTTGATGCTGCTGCTGGCACCGTTTCTTCCAACTACTGACGGGCACTTTGGTTTCTATAATGGTTACTCCCAGCAAAAGCCTCTACGGTAACCTAATATCTAGGAGAGGCAATTATGAAATAACTGCTTCTTTCTTGGGAACATAACATTTTAGTCCTGAGATTAAAACAAACAGAAAAACTCTAACTCCTTTCTCTTTAGAGAAGAATTGGATGTAAGTGTCGTCTGTAGTTAGGATTTACTGAAAACAGGTCCAAAAGTCAATACTAGAATTACTATTCCTGAAAACCTTTAATTCATTTCTCACTAACTCTATCAACAAAAATAATTTTCTAACTGGACTTAGCAAATATAAATATAGGACACAGTACATTTATTTTATGCTAAAACATTTTAGTATAAAAATAACCTACTCAATATTTGGAATATATTTATGCTATCAAAAATTATTTCTTCTTTATCTGGAATTAAAATTCAATAGCATTCCCTGCATTTTATCTGGCAGCCCTATTGCCCATAAATGTTAGCTTGCCCTCACTCTAATATCCCTCATTGCAGTATTAATAAATGAACTGTTCAAGTGGAACATCTCCATTTATCAGAAGCCATTGAGAATGGAAACACTTCATTGTGTTGTTTTATAACATTTAAAAAGTCAACTATGGTACTAAAATTTTTCAATTAAAATATATCTTAAATGTAGCATTTTGTAGATAAAAACTTAAATATTAGATACATATGATAGAATTCTGTATTGTAGTAAGATCGCATTGCATTGTTGCTATGAAGCCCGACAATATAGAGTAATGGCATAAGGTAGCTTCTTGACCTGCGGGCATTGACTTCACATGAGGTTACATAAGTGTAAAATAAATGGTTAAGATGAATTTTTTGATGTTATCAGTAAATATTTTATTTGTATGCAAATTTTCTATACCTATATATCCAAGATTGCATAAAAATTACTTGCATGAAAAGTGGAACAGTTTAGAATATGGGTTTAGAGTAAACCATTCTAAACCCTTATTCTAAACTTTTCATAAATAAGACTTTTCTTTTTCTTTCTTTCCTTGTTCTTTCGTTTTGTTTTTGCTTTTTGTTGTTGTTTGATTTTATGCTTTTGGGCCACTCCCATCATGCTCAAGGGTTACCCCTGGCTTTGTACTCAAGAATCACCCCTGGTGTGGCTCAGGGGACCATGTGTGATGTCAGGGTTTGAGTCCAGGTTAGCAGCGAGCCAGACAAATGCTCCACCTCTTGTACTATCGTTCTGCCCTTTCTTCCCTTATTCTTAAAACTTTTGTACCCCTTATTCTTATATGTAGCTCTAGTGTAGAATCAGAATTGTTATACTTATGAGCCTTACACAAATGTTTCATTTCCTCAGTTTCATTGTTCATAGAATGAGAATATGAATAGTATTTTTGATTCACAAAATATTCATAAAAATTGTTTTTTATTATGGTATGCATAAACTATGATATGTTTAGTGTAGTGGATACATAGAAGATCAGTGTTACTAAATATTCAATTAGATATTTAGTGCTATCAAGACTAGATATAAATTTTCCTGCATAACTTTTACCAATCTAATAAAATGATTGGAACCATTGATTCTATGTTATGTGCATAGGTAGTGCTGTAGTCATAGGCAATTAAATGATCCTATGCTTGTACGAGACTGGATCTTACTCTTACCACCAAAAAGAAACATTGGAGGGGTTGGAGCCATAGCACAGCGGGTAGGGCATTTACCTTGTACACGGCCAACCCAGCATCCCATATGGTCTCCTGAGCACCGCCGGAGTAATTCCTGAGTGCAGAACCAGGAATAACCCCTGTGCATCGCTGGGTGTGACCCAAAAATAAAAAAATAAAAATAAAAACTGGAGAGATAGTACAGTGAGTGGGGAGCTTGCCTTGCTCATAGCTGACCTGGGTTCAGTCCTCTAGCACCATGCAAGACCCCCTGAGGCCCACCAGGTATGGTACAAGCCCAGAGCCAGGAGTAAGTCCTGAGCACCATTGGCGTGGCCCCCAGACAAAAAAGATAGAAACAATAATTGTGGAATGTCAGAGTTTCTATAAATCCACATATGTTGTTTAGAAATAATGTAAATAAAATATAACAAAAATATTATAAGGACTAAGAATATGCTTTATGTTTTGAATGAGGGACAGTGATAACTTCCTGATTCTTTCTAAAATAATATCAATTAAAATAAGATGTAAAGCAGACCTCAAATCATGACTCTGAGGAAGTTGGAAGTTTTTCTAAAAGCAACCAAAAAGATACATTAGGCTAATAGATAAAATCACTTTCATAAATGAGAATAAGTAGAGTGAGATATGGTCTACAAAGCAGTAAAAATAAATGCTATAAAGTGGAAAATTTTCCCCTATTTAATTTTAAATTCAATACAGTACCAGCAAAAGCCAGTATATTTGTATGTATATATCCTCTTAACTTTATAATTACATGATTAGTCATTACAGATTTTTCTCTTCAATAGTATTTTAGAAGGCTAAAAATAAAGGATCACTAATTCTTAAACAAGATTAATCCCCAGGTTATAATCATATACTACTACTTTTAAATAATCACTTAGACTCAAATTTACAATTGTTTCATGAATGTAATAACTATTTCAGTGTTCATTTAAGTGAGTAAGGATTTAATAAGGCCTGTACATAGGAAAATATTTTTAAGATCTATGTGTTTTCTTTCCATTCACTCTTTTTGTTTGTTTGCTTATTTGTTTTATTTTATTTTATTTTATTTTTTGCTTTTTGGGTCACACCTCCCGGCGATGCACAGGGGTTATTCCTGGCTCTGCACTCAGGAATCACCCCTGGCGTGCTCAGGGGACCATATGGGATGCTGGGAATCGAACCCGGGTCCACCATGTGCAAGGCAAACGCCCTACCCACTGTGCTATTGCTCCAGGCCCTGCTTATTTGTTTTATTTCATTATATCTGTTGAAGTAATCAGGTGGTTTGTCCTGTAGAGTTTCTCATAGACTGGGCTTTGCTGAATGTATTCATGGATAATTTGACATTTTTCCTTTGCCTACTGCATTTCCTACAGATGATTAGTTATAAAACTTGGGCAGGAAAGAGATCTGCAGAAGCCTGAGTGTGTGCTTGTAAGAAAGAGGCCTGGGTCCAGTCCCTGGCATTGCATGGTCTGCCAGGAGCCCCCATAAGAACCAGCCCTGGAGTTCACCAACAAAAAATGAAGATTTGAGAAGACCCAGGTACTACTTTATTTTTTTTTATATTGCCTTATTTTGTCTACTCTACATTTTGTTACTCCAGAAGATAAACTTCCATTTGGAAATAGAAAACATCTCTCCAAAATACTAGCTACCATTAGTGAGCAATGACCCAGTTTATTAACACAAAAAATCATTTAGTGATGTTTTAATGCTATAATAATACTTTATTATTCGCTAGAATGTGTCTATAGAAAAAACATTTCTTTACCTAATGCATTAGAAATCAGATAAAGAATTGTTTTTAAATTTATTTTAATGTAGACAAAAGCCACAACTGTTGAAACAATTCTAGAGTTGCTTCAATAATTCTAGGAAACGTACACTGGTGAAGGCATGGTTGTTGGCACACTGTATGACTGTAACCTAAACAAGAACAGCTTTGTAAGTGTCTATCTCACAGTGATTCAATTAAAAAAATATTAAAAGAAATTTTTTAAAAAAAATTTTAAAACTATCAAGAAAATGTTTGAGATTATTTTGATTACAGGAGAGCAAAAATTTTTTTTTAATTTTTTCTTAGTGAATCACCATGAGGTACAGTTACAGACTTACAAACTTTCATGCTTGCATTTCACTGATACAGTGCCCATCCCTTTACTAGTGCCCATTTTCCACTACCAATGGTCCCAGCATCCCTTTCATCACCCCCACCCCATCCTTCCCCCCACCCCCCCAACCTCTGTGGCAGGGCATTCCCTTTTGGAGGGCAAATATTTTATATATCAAGACACACCCAAAAAAATTTTAAAGAAAGCAAGATATCTGTAATTTATATAATCATTTGAGGATTACTATCCAACATATACAAAGAAATTCTCTAAATTAAGAAAAATACCAAAGATTAATAGAAAATTAGAAATAAAAATTTATGGATAGGAAATTCATAATAATAACTTAATAACAAAACCAAGTTAATAACTAAATCTATTAGGAAAGCAACTCAGTATTGAGTAAAGGGTGAACTTAATCTACCTGTGAATTAAAAACTTAGAAAATAACAATTTTTTTTTTTTTTTTTTTTGCTTTTTGGGTCACACCCAGCAATGCTCAGGGGTTACTCCTGGTTCTGCACTCAGGAATTACTCCTGGCAGTGCTCAGGGGACCATATGGGATGCCGGGGATTGAACCCGGGTCGGCCGCGTGCAAGGCAAACGCCCTACCCGCTGTGCTATCGATCCGGCCCCTAAAAATAACAAATTTTTATTTATTTTTATTTCATTGCTTGCTTTCTTATTTCCTTCCTCCCTTCTTTTTTTTCCCCCATTCTTTCCTCTCTTTGTCTAATTGGTTAAGATTCAAATGTGGCTTCCATTGAGATGGACATATTTATCAATAGTTTCTGAATCACCAGGTAGTATTATTCTAAATTTGACAACTGAATTCTGGCTCTATCAGTATTCAGAAAGTTCAAAAGGGAACTCCTTTGAACATCTGTAATATTAATGATGTAATCCCCAACCTGTGTAGTAAATATAAACCCTTTCTCCAAGTATGAAGTATTGGAAGATTCTTTTTTAAAGGGTTGAATGATATTCCTAAACAAAAAACAGTAAAGTGTGATATTCCTCTCAGTTAATTTGATGTGTGATTATTTAAGAAGAAATTTCATTTGTGGATGCTCTTGTTTACTGTTTTCTATTTCCACTCCTGACGTTCAACTAATAGCTATTTACATTTAAAGTGTATTGAAATCCCATCTGAAATGTCATAATTTAAATTTTGCCCAAAATGTTGTTCATTAAAACATATGCAAAGACTAGTTAATTTGTGCATGCTACAAAAATGAGCTTCCTATAATGCAAGTCTGATCTTTAGCCTCCTCTACTCATTTGTAGTCCAGTGTTAATGAATTACTTAAATCAAAAGATATTTTCTAACACATTTTTACTCTACAGTATTTTTTATTTATCAGATATTCATTGAGACTCTGTGATGTATCAGACATTACTATGGACAAATGGATTTCATCTATGGTGGAAGAATTTATTTTTCTTCTTTTGCAGTGGGGGGAGGGGGAAGGAAACACCTGGCTGTACTCTTGTACTCAAGACTTACTCCTGGATCTGTGCTCAGGGCTTATTCCTACTCCTGTGCTTAGAAATCACTGTTGGTAGTACTCTGGGGAGCAAACGTGGCATCTGAGATGGAACTCCAATCAGCCACTTATAAGGCAAGCACTTTACCTGCTATACTATCTTCCCAGACCCCCCAAAAACAAATTTTTATAGAGGAAAAAATTTAAATGGGAGGAATAATCAGACATAAGATAGAAAAATAACTATATATTGTGTCCCCCAAAAAGAAGTTTTTTCAAAAGTAGGATAAAGAAATGTAAGTGCGTATTACATTTGAGCAAAAAATAAGTTTTTGAGTAAGTTAAATTTTGAATAAATTCTTATAGAAATAATGGAGTAAGTCATGCAGGTAACAAATAAATGTTCTGGATTTATTGACAATGGAATTAAAAGAAGTCAATGTTATATATGTTGAAAATCCAACATTTGAGGGATCCATTACAGCATCTGAATAAAAATGTTATGAATCCTTATACTATGACACTATGACAAAGAATATTTTCCTAAGAAGTAGAGATGTTTGATATTTTGCAGACCTTTATATTAATTATAATACTGATTTTATGCCTGGAGCCCGTAAGGACCTGGAAAGACGATTAGAGGCCGCCCCAAAAGCCTCTGTCCCTCTGAGAGAGCCTGGCAAGCTACCGAGGATATCCCACCTGCACGGCAGAGCCTGGCAAGCTACCAGTGACGTATTTGATATGCCAAAAACAGTAACAGTAACAACAACATGCTCTTCATGGTCCTGGAGCGAGCAGACACCATTGGGCTTCACTAGCACTGGACAGGGACAAAGGAAGGCATTACTGGTGCCCGCTTCAACAATGGATGAACAACAGGATGACAGTGACAGTGACAGTGACCACAAAAAACTTAGCTTTTGGGATCAAAGCTGCTATATTTAAATGTTTTTAGTATGAACTTGAAATGAGCCAAAATAAAGGGTCTGATGTTTAAGGTAAGCATGTGACTTACCCATTTTTGCCTGAGGTGATGACTTACACACTCTCTGTGTGTAGACCTTGTGTTCTGCTCTGCGTTCTGTTCTATGCCAGCGATCTGGACACTGGCGTGTAGGAGAGGATTACTAAGTTCCTAAACTCTTACAAAACTCTTCCAGTGGTTCTCCTTTTTGTTTCTGGTTTAGGGGCCACATCCAGCCAGGGCTCAGAGCTTATTCCTGACTCTGAACTCAGGTACAAGAGGTAATTTGAGGATTGGTTATCACTTTTGTTCAGATAAATCAGCTTTTTTCAATAACCCTCCTCTTCAAGTTACTAACCCCAGGCTGATCTAGGTGACCAAGTGTGACCATGACTCCAGGCCTTTGCTCTGTGCTCTGTGTCCAGCTCCCTGAATACTCAGCCCCTTCTTTAGCTCCTCTCCACTAAACTACAGCAGCTAGATTAACATTAAACATGACTCCTCTTACCAAGTTTTCCCTTGTGGGAAATGTGGGGGAAACAAAGAGAAACAATATTAAATTAATCATTCTGGTTAGAAGAAAAGCGGGATTTAAAAAATAAGCGATAGAAGGAATTTATGAAATAGCTTGTTTACAAATTAAGGTAGACTATGAAGTTCTTAGAAAATGAATGACAAATTGGCCATCTGGAGGTCTGTTTATTCAATAGATACTTCTTGATCACTTACTGTACATTAAGTTTATGATGATATCTAGAATCATGTTTATTTCAACATGTATTCACTGTCATTGATGAGCTAGTGGGTCACACAAACACATGAATTGTGTCACGGTATCACTGTCATCCCATTGCTCATCGATTTGCTCGAGCGGGCACCAGTAAACGTCTCCATTGTGAGACTTGTTGTTACTGTCTTGTTGTTACATAAACACATGAATTATTACAATATATTTTTTGTTAACACTCAGTTAAAGATTTATGTAGTGGAGGAAAGCTGCCTAGAATTTGAATCCTAATTCTGGTAATTTAGAGTGTCAAAGCCCAGGATATTCTCTTTCCTAAAACACTGCATAAATTCAAATTGTCCCACAAAATGCATGCGCTCAGATGCCTGTCCTTTAATTGTGTCATTAATTATATCAAAACAAAGGGAGCAGCACCTCTTCAGGCCATTCCCAGAAGTACTCACCTCCTCCCCCCCCTTCCTTGGCCAGTGGGTTTTCCAGTAATAAATGACGACATGGTCTCAACTACTTACAATATATATAAATTTGCAGACCCATTCCTGGAAATGCTACATATAGGGATTGACATATGATCAGAAGCCTGGAGAAGCAAACATTTCACTTGTTCTGCTTGGATCCCTGAAAATTATCTTTCAAAGCAGGGACATTGGTATCTGGAGGGAACTTAATCAGACTTCTACAGTGAAGACACATTTCAACTAGATTCTAAGGTCCTGTTGATTTCTGCTGCGATTTTCATCTGAAGAGTGTATGAACATCAATAAAGGCTCATTCACTCTGAACTTTCAGTAATCGACTCATAAGGAACTTTAATGTAATTTGTTTTTACATAATGCAGGCTCATAAAATGCATCATTTTTCTTGACCAATTCGTAGTTGGAAGATTTATCATTAAGAGGTTTTATTCAAGGCCAGACCCTTTCAAAATATGAACTTTTTTTTTTCTCATTCTAGCCAATTCCTCCTGTTAAAGAACCGAAGTGCTTCAAACACTCTAGTAATGGTACAGTAAATTACATTTTCTCATTTGGAACATTGTAATAGATTTCTCTACAGAGTGATTTATCATGCAACAATTAGGAACCCAAGGGAATTAGATGACCATTTTAAATTTTATCAGCTTGTTTCAATAAACTGTTAATGTGACCCTAATGTTTGGGAAGCACTTTAATATAATCAGATTTTGGTTGTTCAATCTACTGACATTAATGGCTACCTCATTAATCATAGCATTCTCACTGAGACCTTGGAGGCTGAGCTAAGTTCAGTGGACCAATTCTTACAATAATAAAAACAGGCAATTTTCGACAGGGAAATATTCTCATTTTAACTATAAAATGTGTTTTGTTATTTCTTAGGAATTGACAGGGGTAACTGGAAAGTCTAAAGGCTTAGAAAATAACAATTAAAAACCCTTTAGGCTTAATTCCCAAATTGGCCCATTAAACCGAGGCCTCCTATAATCATTACCTGTAATGATTTTCTATTATTTAAAGGTATAGAACTGCACAATAAGATCTAAAATGGGCTAAATGAAAAAGACCTAATAAATGTCTGTCTCCCAAGTCAGGAGAGCATCTGATCGTTTGCACAAACCCTGCAGAACTGGAATGCACCTTCATTTTTTCAAACCCTATGCTTAGCCTCTCAGTGATCTTTTATGAGGAATATGAAAAAAAGGCACTACAAGGTGATTTTTAAGACTTCAGGAAATTGTGTTTAAATGTAGAGGTTGATTTTAGTACTTCTGACTTTTTGGACTGCGATAACAGACACTTTGTCAGTCTCTTAAATGTCTATGGAACTGAAAGAAACAAGTTTTTTTTTAAAAAAAAAAAACATCACTTTAGTTTCCTGCTTGGGTTACTGTTATAAAACGCCTTTGTATTATGTGTCATGACTGGGAAAATAGGACATAGTAACATCTGTTTCTAAAGTTATGGTTTTGTTTTATTAATTTTTCTTCTTACACTTAATAGGATATGATCTTATTGGAAATACAATTTATAAAGCCATTATACAGTGAACTGGAAAGAGGGAAAATCGGTTGTCTTAAAGTCAGCCTTATAAAATGCTCAATGCCTTTTTTAAAAAGCATTTTTGGCTTTCAGGGTATCAAATCATTAAGTGTGTGGTTTGCATTCTGGGTGTTTTATATTATCCTCAAGGAGTAAACTATAGAAAACAACAGTCTAAAAACATAAAAATTGATAAAATGCAACTGAACATATCTCCTGAAGCATTTTAATTTTTTAGAAATGTAACATAATGAATTATTATACATAACTTCTTTAGATTTCAAACTTTTTATTCACTTTGAATATGTTATAGCGAATCAAGATTCTGGGGTAGAGATGATTAAGATTAGTGTATCCTGGGGTAGTGTGAGAGCTCAGTAAATGTTCTAGTGCAATGCTTCTTTCAAGGTGACTGAATTTCATGGCACAGGATGCAGTTACCAAATACTAGTGGAACACTTAATTTTTTCTGGTAATTTGTTCCCTCGACTCTGGATTCTGAAAATAGCTAGCTAAATTAAGTGTTTGCTTAGTACGTAAAAATATTTGGTTTATATATTTATTTATTTATTTATTTAAATGAATCTGTTTGTTTTGTGTTGGGGGGGGCACTGAAACAATGCTCAGGAATTAATCCTGACTCTGCACTCAGGAATCACTTCTGGTGGTGCTCAGGGAACCATACGAGATTCTAAGGATAGAACCCCAGTGGGCTGTTTATGAGGCTCTCCCCACCATACTATCCACTGTACTCTGGCCCCCAGTAAAATATCTTAACGATGGGAAAGAAGTGATATTTTTGTCTGGTAGCTGGCAATTATTTCAGCATGTTGTGTCCATTCAACAAGTAAATGTCTTACCGGAACAACTGATTTTACAAGCCATGAACTATGTAACCCTCCATACTCTAGAATGAATTCCCTCATCAGAAGACTGTTTTAGGACAGCTTACTTGTCGGGAAAGATCATGCCACAAAGAGAGAGAGAGAGAGAGAGAGAGAGAGAGAGAGAGAGAGAGAGAGAGAGAGAGAGAGAGAGAGAGAGAGGATATTTGTTATCCAGATAGATTGCAAGGACTAGGTGAGTTTTTATTGGTAGCCAACTTCGAGTTTTTAGAAGTTCTTCAAATGTGGTTTCCCTGTTTAGAATGTGTGATGACAGAGGCCAGGCACTGCTTGGGCAAGTTACAGGGGAACTGGCACCAGCCAACTGAACCTGCTTTTGCCTAGAACTGCAACTGATGCTCTGAGAAGACTCCTTTCCCCAGATGCTCGCACCTTGGGTACCATGAAGGTTTCATGGCCTGTGGGCATCCCTGGAGACCAACACTGCCCTGGAATACTTCTGCAGCAGTCTGAAAAATATTTCTTTTTTGCATTTATTTATTTGTTTAAATTTTGAGGCTCACCCATTCCTGGTGGTGCTAGAGAGATTGTATGTGATGTGGTGGGAAGAAAATGGGTCTGAGCCAGACAAATGCTGTGGCCCCTACACTATCTCTCTGGCCCCCCTGGCAGCCTTTGTACTAAAACCTCTCTAATACCTCTCTATATCCAGGCCCCAGGCCGCCTTTGGTCGGCCAGCTCACCCGGCCCACCCCTGCTCGCTCCTCTTCCTTCTTCTCCTAAGTTCCCTCGTGGACATCCCACTCTGGTCTCTACTTCTCAGAAGAGCCAAATGCAGAAAAGTTGGTTAGTAATCCTTACGAGTTCTTCAAACATATGTTATGAAATTGGGCAAGACTTTGTTTGAATGAGTACTAATTGCTATTGCAAGGGTGCAGTCATAATAATGAATTGTTTCCTTCCAAAATGTGAAATTAAAAATACCTACCCGTTAACCTTATACATTTTCATTCCATTTTTATTAGTGAAGTTATTTCTTTTTCTTCTGGCAGTATTTTGCATGTGTTATGTGCTGGAGTGAAAAGCACAAGAAGAAAACCATTTTCACCCCCACCATATGATTTGTGTTGATCAGTTTGAGATGCAGAGCTGACAAGTAGCAAAATCACCTGCAGTTGCCCGGTCTATGATCCACATTAGGCTTCAAGTGACATGATCTTAAAGAATACTGTAAATAGATAAAATGATTATTCTTATGAAACACTATTTCTGTCCTGCTAATGCTTTTATCATATAATTGCTATTGCCAATATTTATTCATTGCACCTCTAAGTGAATAAATCCAGTGATTTTTCACACCTTCCACCCACCCTCAAATAATCCTTACTCATGAAACAAAGTGTTAGTAATTAAAGTGCTGGGCATTCAACCATTCAATCTCTCTTTTCTAGAGACTTGCAAATTTCTACCTTACACTTTGAAAATCACCATTTAGATTATTGCAATCTTTGGGATCACAAACTAAATTTATACTCCGACATGCTGTAGGAAGGTATTTACGGACCTTGTTCCATATGGTGTCTTTTTTCAACTGTGACAGAACTTTCTATGAATGACAGTGGGAATTACATCTCTGAAGTGGGAGAGAAACTAATCTCAGATGGCACCAAAATTTTTCTTTGGAGGTAATTATCTTTGTTCTGGAAAATACTTTGGTAGGTCTTTTAGAGAGTTCAGAGATCATCAAGTCAGATACTTAGGAAATTTAAAACAAACTGCTCTGCAAACCAAAGATATATAGACAGGAGTGCCAGGAGAGATGAAAGAATTGGGTGAGAACAGAGTCAGATAAGAAACAGGCAAAGAAATGGGGGATAGAAGCCTGTGTTATATTTGTAAAAGTCAAAATGTATAACACAGCCCATTTAAATTTCAATTACATGTTATGATTACACAAACTCCTACTTTATGGGATGTAAGCTGTCGGGACAGAGGTTTAAATGGTTTATTTAGTTTCTGATCTATGTAATAATCCTATAATGTACGACACACTCTCATTTCAAAGATAATATGATCAGGACTCTCCCTTTATGTATCCGCTCTGTCAAATAAATATTTATTGACCACTCAAACCAGTTGAGAGACGCTCTGTGGTTAGGTGCTGGGGGCAGCTGGCCGAGAAGAAAGGAAGCAAAATTTCCTGGTCTTGGGAAATTCACATTTGTCTGTTTTCTGCTGCTGCTGAAAAATTCAGTCCTAAGTTGTTGGGTTTTTAATAGCCTCTAATTAGTCAAACTCTTCAAGCAAGGCCACCGTGTAAGAAGTTAACAATCTTGACTTTTCTACTTTTTTTTATGTCTTATAATAGACCCAAGGTAGGTGGGTAACCCACTAGAACTACACACCTTACCATGTGTTATTGATTACTTTGGGCACCTTTCATCGCTCCTCACAGGACTTGGAACGGTGCTTTGAATTTAAAATGTCTTCTTCTGCGCTTGGTGTGCCTAATTATGTCAGCACCAGCTGGAAGGAGGTATTGACAAGAGAGTACAGCGCTGCGATGTTCCCCACATAATTCAAATTCAGTGGCAGGCTTCCACCTCCATCTCCTTCCACCTCCATCAGCAGAAAGTTGAGCGAACCAGTGCTCCGTATTTAAATGCAGACGAAGAAAGGGCAGGCAAAGACAGGCTCTTTTATGCTTTTAATACTTCAGTTTCAAAGGTCTCTCATATCAAAATTAGCATTAATAATTAAATTACTTAATAGCCACAGGAAGTGCATAGCATGTTAGGCTCCAAATGATGTCTTAACACCTTATTAATGTGTACTTCTAATGACAAATTTTGATCTTTCCCCTTCCTGGGGTACAGCAGTGAAATATCCTGTCTGATTTCATCATTTTGGAATAAAATGACCTTCTAAGCCAACTGCAACATAAGAAGCAGTTATTCAAAGGGAGCATTTAGATTCTGCCCCAAGCAGAATAAAGTAAAAATACCACTGACAATTGTTTTAAAAGCTAGTTTCATAGACTTTGTTCACTTTTAAAAAAAATTGTATCACTGTGTCACTGTCATCCCGTTGCTCATTGATTTGTTCGAGCGGGCACCAGTAACGTCTCTCATTGAGAGACTTATTGTTACTGTTTTTGCCATATCGAGTACACCACGGGTTGTTTGCCAGGCTCTGCCATGCAGGAGGGATACTCTCAGTAGCTTGCCGGGCTCTTGTGAGAGGGGCAGAGGGATTGAACCCGGGTCAGCCGCATGCAAGGCAAATGCTCTATCCTCTGTGCTATCACTCCAGCCCAATATAGTATACTTTAACAAATATATACTAAGTGCCTACTTTTCTCCCATTGGTTGGAGTATAAGATATATGAAACATAGCTATTCTGTAGAAGTTTAAAACCCAGTCAGGGGCACTAACAAGTGGCTAATCAGGTAACTGTAAAGATAGAATTTCACAAAATGCTTAGGAGAGCACTTGAGAGGATAACCTAGTCTTACAGTGTCTTAATAATATTAAAAATGTATTAAAGATAAAATGCTAAAATAGACATTCATCTAGGTTACAAAGCATTAGTTACTTAAATGGGATAGTCTCCAGAGAATAGTTTTAAGTAAAAGAACAAAAACTTAGATTATGACTTTCTAATAAAATTTGTCAAATATTTTGTAATATATGAGATTAATTACTTTTCTAACATAGAAACTAAAGCACAATGGAACTGAAATAAATTCTGTATACTTATATTTGCATAATCTGCATAATGCAAATAAGGATATTATTTTAAATGAAGGCTATAAGGCTAGAGATATCGAAAAAGGGCTGTGCACAAGAGCACGTGAAGAAACCTGAATTTAGTCCACACTGTTGCATGTCCCCAGAAATCCACATGGAGTGACCCCTGAGTATGGATCTGCCAGAGGTGTCCAAAACACCAGAAATCAAAATAGATTATTGATACAGAATGAAACAATTAGTTGCCCCAAGTGAAAATTAAATAAAGCTCTATTAATAATTATAACATGGAAAAAGTGTAAAATGACTATGCATTAAATCTAAGGTTTTAAAAGGTGCACTATTTATAGAAATATATTCAAAGACATCCCTCCCCTATAAATTAGGCATGGAAAGTAAGCATTCACAATCTATAACGGGTAAAAGACTGTCCAGTGTCAAAATGCCATAACTGAATCCTTTCTTTATTGAACATAAGCACACTAATGAACCGCATTAAATTGTTACATATTCTTTCCCAAAGGTCACTGTTTTGAGCTATTTTAATTGCTCTCTACGGGCTTTTGTATTCCAAGAACGGACACTTACTTAGGTCACCTCATCCGGTAATCCTTAAAAAATCGGGAGAACAAGAATCGTAGCCAATCCTCAAGGAAGGCAAAGGAAGAAACAAACAGAAAGCAGCTCTTTTCAGTCGGAATAAGGAGTGCACGTCATCCAGATGGACTGCACCAGTGGCCGATGGAACGCATCCTTTGGTGGCAAATGCACCTGTAAGGGACCCTTGCTTCCTCAGCCGCCTGGGCCCGTTGTGCGTCGCTCAGTGGCCAGCTTCTCCCTGGCCTGGTCTCCTTTGTTGTGTCTCCTTCTGCCTTGGTCCCCGAAGGGTGACCCGTCTACCTGCCTGAGTCCAGCCCACTCAGGAGGAAGACCTGCTGAAGCCAGGTGCCGGTGCTACTGTGAGCGGAAATCTGCACATCGTGTCCACTCCTGCGGCGCTGGGCCCAGGACTCAGTGAAATCATTGTGGGTCACCGGGGTCAAGTGGCAGAGGGCAAGGCAAGACCTCCCGTGGCTAAACTGTGTCTGCAGTTCCTTCTAGTGGTCTTTGGCTAAATGATCACTATGAGGTTCTAATTCATCCAGAGTATAACACAGCTTCTTTGTCATATGCCAAAAGAGTCTCTCTTGATGTAATAAAATGGTGGATTATTCTCAAAAAATTTCAGTTGTGGCAGGAAAGTCAAACCACTTATAGACAAAATTGAACCAAAAGCAACTATATTAAACAACAAAAATACATGCTTGTGAGATAATAGTCACTAGCTGGAATCCTAAAGAAGTGAATGAAACAAAAAATAGGACTTTAGGTTCGGGATTTACCAGATAACTTTTTACTGATATTGAATGAAACAGTTAGTTGCCTCAACTGAAAAAACTGAAAAAGACCAAGAATCTTGAATTTAAATCAACATATTGGTTACTTCATTTTTTTCTTTGTAACTTATGAGCATTGCTGTTACAAATTCTCATTTAAAATAGATGTTCCATAAATGTGCAAAGTCATATCATCTATTATTAATAATTAAAAATGTCAATAACTCATTTTAGGACATTTATTCACTGTGAACCATGTGTTACACTCTCAATTAAGTTATTTTGATATGTTGATTTATTTCACATTTCACCCCAATGAGTTGGCAAGTGTAAATTAACCCCATTTTCAAGTGTAGAAACTAAGTCATAGAGAAGTTTAATTATTTGTTCAAGGCCAGCTTAAAATAGGTGAGTGCTGAGACCATCTAAGTCCAGACTTAATTTTCTTCACAATCAGTATTCCGTCTTAATTCTTACCAAGAAACTTTTATGGGAATATCTGACACCAATTCTTTTTGCTTCCCTGATGTTTCTTTCTTCAATTTTAAATATCTAAATGACAACTAGTAGGTAAGGAAAAAAAAAAGAAAGGAAAAGAGGAAAAAACAAAAGCAAGAAACATTTTAAGAAATGTTAGAAAGATTAGGTTAGTCTCTCAGTATTAAAACTCTCCCCAATTTTTATACTCCACACACACACACACACACACACACACACACACACACACACACACACACACACACAGGACTCTGTACCAGGCTGTTTTCACTTGGGGCGCCCCAGAGGGGGGCGGGTGAGAACCCTCCCCGCCCCAAGGGCCCCAGCCCTGGCAGCCGACCTCCAGTACCCAACCACTGCCACACTCCAGGCCGCTTTCCAGACACATTATAAGACACTTCCTACCCATTTTCCATAATTACCACACCATATTTGATGGAGTTCAGACAGTAGGCAACAAATCATAGAGTAATATATATAATATATAGTATATACTATATATGCCATGTAATATATAGTATATACTATATATGCTATGTATATAATATGTATAGCTATATATATAGTATATATATATATGCATTCATACCTCTCGGAGAGCCCGGCAAGCTACCAAGAGTATCGCACCCGCATGAGCAGAGCCTGGCAAGCCACCGTGGCATATTCAATATGCCAACACCAGTAATGAAAGGTCTCATTCTCCTGTCCCTGAAAGAGCCTCCAATCACTGGGAAAGACAAGTAAGGAGAGGCTGCTAAAATCTCAGGGCTGGGAGGAATAGAGACGTTACTGGTGCCTACTTGAGTAAATCGACAAGCAACAGGATGACAGTGATACAGTGATGCAGTGATACACACACACACACACAAACACACACACACAGAGGCATTACACCATACAAAGCACCTTTCTTTCATCAAGCTATTATACAAGGGTCCAGTGACCTTAACTGTTGTTAACCATCTTTTGCACTCACCTTGGCGCACATACACATAAAATTGGAATAGCACTCTATATGCTTAAAATTAATTAAAGTTAATCATCTTCTCTGTGCTTTAGGTTTTTGCCTCATCTGTTATTAGTACTACTGAGTTCTGCATTCTGATTCGCTGAAACTGGTTCAACTCATTCAAGTTCCATTTTGAGGTACAGAAGTAAGGGAAAACTGGTGTAGGGTTCCATGTGAGTGTTATCGGAAATAATAAAGACTGATGTGGTGTTGGGGGTCCCCCACACTGACTGCAGACACCCGTGATGGTGGTGAGTCTTGGTTCAAGCAACCTCAGCTTACTTGAAAGACAGGAATCAAAAGAAGGGAAACTGTGAAAGCTGGGCATTGTTTTGGAACTCATTCTTCTATGAGAACCTGCTTTTCTTATCTATGGGGTAAAATAAATCTTTTTAATGGTCAAATTATTTCACATATTATTTCTGGTATTTAACTATTTAGTCTCCAGTGAAACTAAAGCACACACTAACTAGTCTCTGGTGATTTTGACAGCATTTTTGCTCCAATACCTAGCTGAAATCAGATGCCTTCAGGGGCCGCATCTTTCTCTACTCATGGTTTCCATGACGAGGGACTTTCCACATGCACATGCCAAGAATGAGAGCAGGAAGGGTGTAAAAATAGCATCACACTTTGGGCCAAAATTATTTTGCCCAAAGTCACTAGATTTCTTTTTCCTTCTCCTCATTTCTGTTCCCAGTGTTCTCTAACCCAGGAAATGACCCAGGTCCATCATGCTCAGTATAATTTTGCCTTCAGTTAAGTCCATTGGCTCTACTTAGAATACAACCCGTCTAGAAAGCTCGCGGGATTTGTTCCTGGCCTACCTTTGTGTGTAGCCTCAAACGTTTAATGAGTAAATTCCAAATCTACAGGGAAAAAGGTAAAGCAACGGGTAGAATACCCCTACATCCTTCATCAAAATAAATGAGTGGTAACATTGTAATGATTTCTTCTGAATTCTTTTTTAGTTTAAATGCTCATTCATACACAATTTTTTTGAGCACTTGAATGTGTCAGCAGCTCTTCTTGGTATTTGATGATGGCTGTGAGCAATCTAGACCTTAATCATTAACAGTCACAAAGCAGAAAGTGATTGAAAACTAAAATTTTTAATTCTGTTTTTTTTTGGGTGGGGAGGAGGATGACCTGGAGATGTGCAAGGGTTACTCTTGGCTCTGTGCTCAGGAGTTACTCCTGGCAGTGCTCAGGGGACAATATGGAATACCAGGGACAGAAATACCAGGTTGTCCACGTGCAAGGCAAGCATCCACTCCAGCCTCTAGAAAGTGTACATCAAGTCTTCTGGAGGACACATGGTTTCGCCCATTCCTAGTATATCCTTCGAGGTGACAGTGAGGACCATTGCCACTAACACAGCAACTTCTATCCTCTTCAGCCTTGTTCAAGTGGGACCATTGTCGCTGTTGCTGAGTTTGGGAGATTCAGCTGGGTGAATGTCAGTAGGAGTCATGGAATACACTCCCACAATCCAACATCCGGAGATGCTCCTGACAGCGTGGGCACAGCCTAGCTAGAAGATTGATCAGTCTATTTTGCAGCACTCTTATGTCACATCTCTGAATCCGTATTTGATTAAAACAGAGTCAATGTTTTGCTTTTCAGTTGCTACCCTTCCTGTTTGTTTATTTGTTTTTACATAGTCTTTTAGTTAGCAAAAGAGACAGCCAATTGCTGAATGTTCCAAAACTCTCTGGATTGATTTCTCTTCCACCGAATAAAACATAGTACCCTAATATTGCTGCTCAAAGCTAGTCTGTGTTTCTTTCCCTTTTTTGTTTTCCTTTTTTGTTTGCCACACTTGAGTAAAACCATAAAATACTCACTTGTAATCTATGGATTTTAAACTTTACGTATGTGTGCCATATGACATATGTATGATCCTGTAGTCTTTTCCCGAAGATTTTGAGGTAATTAAATGGGATCTCTACTAGTCTGTGACCAGCCAGTTTGCTTATACTTGATTTTAAGTACTGTATGGTATGACTATCATATTTCCTTTGAGATGGCGCTTCCTTTGCTAATCTTGGATCTTTCCTTAAGGTGTGACTCATTTCTCTGGAAGCACAGTACTCAGCCCATGACCTTTGCCTTTGCTGCTTTTTTTTTTTTTGCCAGGGAAACCTGCTTCTTCACAGCCCAAATGTCTGCCACTTAGTTAATGCCAATATGTAACACTCAGCTCTGACATCTGTCATTTGATGAAGTCTTCCTCAATCCACATCATGCCTTGCCATTCTCAGCCAGATATTGAAATCCGTGTTTCCAAAATGAACTTGAATTTGGAAATACTTTGCAAACTGAATTGTTTTTTTTTTACACAAAAGCACAATACCTGTGAGGTAGGTTTTAAAAGTGATCTCCTTTAGATGTCAGCAAAAGGAAAAGTAAATGTTGCTTGCTCGTTGGTAAACTGCTTCTCCAAGACTCCATGAGAAACCTGGTTGCTAATGTACCATACGTGTCCCATCTTCTCTCCACAATGCATGGAATCATTTCTGATTAGAATAGAAAAATGTACGGTGATTTAAAAGCTCTCCGTGAGATTAATGCTGGAGGACAAATGAAAAAAATCAAGAAATTTTTTGTTTTTCAATTAGCAATGGGCAACACTCTTTAAAAAAAAAACAGGGCCATTCGCTTTGCAAAATGTACTTTGTTCATGGATTGTGATGACTGTACTCTAGTTTAAATTATTTATGATGATGCTTTATATTATATTTTATAGTCAGAGTAATATGAGTCTTCACTGAAGCTCTTTGCTATTAAATCTATCTTTGTTATGAAGCACAAGATCACCAGTTTTCAGCGAGGATTTCAAGAATTAGTAAAAGAAATGGTAAGTTTTTAGCATAGATGATGCATATGAAGTTAATTTTTGAAGAATACAAATCTATTCGTAGTCCAGAGAAATTTTGTTTTGTTTTATTCTTTTTCATTTAGTAGAAAGAGATGTTTTTGTTTCTGATGCACAAGGTGTTTTGTGGGTAACACTCATTAGGGTTAATGGGAGTAAGATGCAAAAATCTCTCCTGCTTTGTGAGAAGTACAGGCCCGTAATGTTTCCAGGAGGAATACTCTGAAACCTTCATAAAACATTTATATCAGTTGGATAGAAAAAAAAAATTTAAAAAACCTCCTTTAATAAAACATTTGCCCCTATTACACTGCACTGCCATTAGATTTTATTTATTCAAGAATCACATGCAATAAATTTGCATTACATGTAAATTTTGCAAAGAATGAGAGAAAACCAAATGTCTTCACATTATATAAAGAATGAATTTCTGCGGACTGAAATGGGAGATTTTGGTAGAAATCTGCACTTTACTCTACTGTCCTTGTTTTATCTGTATGCCATTCTTAGTTTGGGTGATAAGGTTCAAAGTATTGGTCTCAGTTTAATGATGTAAAGTCTTAAGAAATTTGTGCTTAATGATAGCACAAATTTTCTTAGTGATAGGTTAGTAAAAGTAAAATATGGTAGGAGTAAAAATAAGGAGTTGATTTTAGAAAATGAACTATTCACAGGATAAACCTGATACTAAATTTGTTTTGAAATTATCTTACTCTGTGATTCAAGTTAAAAATTGTAGTTTTGCTGAGAATTTATCAATATGCTGGAAATTTTAAAAGAGCTTTTGAAGTAATATAAAATAGTGTTTAAAATAAAATAATGCTAAAAAATCACAATAAAATCGTCCTTATATATTGCTATGTATGTGAAGAGCTTCCTAAAAGTCGAATAAAATGTTGTTTCTAGTCAGCTTTAGGTAGAGCAATATACAGTTAATGTTTATAAATTTTGATAGAAATATGCCCCCCTTCTTGAGGAAATGTTAAATGTTGAACATCTATGTTCTCCACAAGTAAATAACACATTATATGGCTACATTATGACCAGATTATATCTATTAGTTACTGCTGTGCACCATGTAAATCTCTAGATTCCCCTGGGAAATGAGAAAATCATTTCAGACTTCAATAACTAACAATCAGTTATTGCTCTGGGCAATAATAAAGCTGAATGCAATTACCTAAAGTGAAGTTAGCAGTGTAACAAATGAAATACAGATTTTTTTCCCCTCTCTTAAAATAAATGTAGCATCTCCTCATCTCGCACTGCTGTGTATTATAATGGGTCTTCAAAACAGTATATTGTCTGCCTCATCTATTTAATATTTGAAATATCTGTGATTAAAAGTTATAAAGTTACTTTTTATGGCATCACTTACTTATTTGGGATTATAAACACTAGCAATAACAAACAAACATTATGCAGTAAGATCCACAAAATCAAAACCTGAAGCATTTATTTAATTGAAAAAATTTACTAGACAAGTTTTGACTTAAAGAAAAAAACAAACCATATCAAATAAAATGTTAAAACTTTCCTCTAGTCTTTGTTCAGAAGGTGACAACAATAAAAATTATTAGCTACAATAGACATACATGTGTATCTTTGTTAAAAATGTTTATGAAAATTAATATTGAAAATAAAAGTTACCTCATACTGGCTAATTTATAAATTTTACTTTTAGGATTTCCTTTCTTCTGTGGCATTATTTATTTATCCAAAATTGATTTCTAATTCATTATTTGCATATATTTCCTATTTGTCACAACAGAATGCAATTATACTGAAACAGATTTCCCAGTAGAAAGTTAATCCTGCTGTTTCACATTTTGTTTAACCATTTTTTATGTATAATTGTAGTCTGTGTTTTGGCATAGAGCACTCTTGAAACAGTAGATTTTCTGGCAATTTGGCTGTTAGCATACATTTGATGGTGAATATAGCCTTTCATTAGCTCTGTATTCAAATAGCACTGCCAAAGTATTTTTCATGTTCTTTACTCATTTCTGTTTATAATAAATCCTTGGAAGCTTGAAGCTGACATCTGTTTTCTGAAGTAATCCTTTCTCTTTCCTCTGCATTGGCACACACTGACTTATTATTGTAGGATTGTTTATTAGAGTTGGGCTGCTAGCAATTATTATTATTATTTAAGAAAAATGAATTGTTTAGCAGGAAGAAACACATAGGAAAACTACATGAATAATGTTACAAAAGGATATGTAAGAATTGGCACCTACAAACACTGACAACATCTGCTTAACCACATATTTACATTCTGTAGTGGTATTGTATGTTGTGTGATTTGAGGGATGCCTCTATTTCATAGACCATACGCTATTTGAAAAATCAAATTTATCTATCAGAGTCAAATACTTGTTAAATTTTCTTGTCTAAAAACACAGTTTAATTATGTCAAATCATGCAAGTTGTTCTTCTTTCTCTCCCACCCTGTCTCTCTCCCTTTCCCCAAGCTTCCTTCCTGCTATTAGCATTAACTGTGATACACAATGTCGACTCTATCATAAACCATCGACAGTCAGACATGGTCCTATCCATAAGGTGTTCACAATCTACTATGGATGATGGTTTCAGGAATAGATGATGACAAATTTTGTACATTGAAAAAGTAGAGTCCAGTGGCCAAAGCAGTGCTCAATAAAGCCTTATTCAATAAGCTTAGAAGCTCTTCGAGAGTTTTCTGAAAATGGGACATTGGAGAAATTGAGCATTTCCTTTTTTTCCATGACTTGAGTGAACAAAAGTTTTCATAATTTAATATTTTTTTCTTCAGCGTATTAGGATAATTCTGAAGAGATTCCGCCAAGCCACTTAGCATGACTGTAGGTCTGTTATTACCATCCTTAGCACCTTCATTGTACGATACACACAGGTCCATTACATTGGAGATTTTCAAATTTATTGTATGACCACCTAGAGAGCTATGGGAAGGTCCGAAAATAGGCTCAAATTATGAGGATGCTGCTGGTTTGAGTGCAACACTTTTGAGAACATTCTGTACTGTGCCATTTAGGAATATTTTCTATCCACTGATTGAGAGGGTTTGGTAAAGAAAACAAACCTATTGACAAAACGCTACCAGAGTTCAATACTTAAGCAAATCCATCACCTTTTTGAAAATTACTGCCACTTTACTTTCTATTCTAATAACAATGTAAAATGAATGGAACACTTTGAAATACAATTGTTTTGCGTGAAAGTTAAAGAATTAGAAAATAAGCAGAGCAAAAGACCACGCAGTTTTTCAATAGTCTACCTTGCCCTATAAATATATAGAATATACTTATATTCTAGCATATAAGTATTCTAAAATAAAAGTTCTAGCATATTTATAAGATGCCAGTGAAATTACAATATTTTAAAAGGTTTTCTAAAGGTAACAAAATGCACACCAGATATTCATAACAATAACAAAATATTTTGCTCTCCCGAAACCACCGTATTCATTTCCCTCCAGTGTAGGACATTTGGGTGCACTGTGTTTTGCCTGGTCACTAACAAGAATATTTGAAACTATGCTATAGTGTCTGCTTCCCCCTACTATTGTCTGGGAGAAACTTTAGTCCTCCTGGTGGGAGTCCAGTTCTGTAGATTTCTTCTCAGGCTCTATTTTCTTTGACCACTTGTGATTTCCATACTGTATCTTTATATCCAATGTAGGAGAGCGATCTTTCTGTACATGTGTAAGAATCGATTACTGGATAAAGAAACTGGTATATATACACATAGTGGAATACTAATTGTCTATAAGAAAAAAAATGAATCATGAAAGTTTCCATGCATGAGTGGATTCAGGGTGTCAAGCTGAGTGAAGTCAGCCAGAAGAAAAAGGGCCATACAGCATGTCCATATATGTTGGCACCTGTCACACACTAATTTTCTTAGATCTTGTTCATCATATTTTCAAATAAAATTTAGCATACTGCTTTGAGGACCAGAGAGATGACAGTACAGTGGGTACGGTGTTTGTTTGGCATGCGGCTGGTCCTGGTTCACTCTCCAGCACTGCACATGGTTCCCAGAGCATCGCTAGAAATGTTCCATGAGCACAGAGCCAGGAGTGAGCCCTGAGCACCACCAGGTGTGGTACCGAACATCCTCCCCAACACACACCAAATAAAGCTTAAAGTAGTTCTTACAAGGTCACTGTCAAAAATTAATAAGTGGTCTGATTAAAGTGGAAATAATATTGCAAATATGGAGGAAAAGAAAGACTTCTTAATGATATTTTATTTTATCCTACATTTGTTATTTAATAAGGAATATATCCTTACAAAAATGTAAGAAGTTGAATTTTATCTCTAAAATTAAAATCAAAGCCACATTGATACATTACTTACTGTTGGTGAAGACAAGCTATCTTTTAAAAATCAATAATATATGTGGACAAGGGAGTGGGAAAAAGGAACCCTTGCCTGCTATTAGTGTGAATACAGACGGGTGTTACCCTAACATAAATAGTACAGAGGCTTCTCAAAAAAATTAAGGCTAGACATACCGTGATATTAAGCAATTCCCCTTCTAGTTATTTATTCAAAAATATGAAAACAATAATTCAAATAAATATATTTTCTCTTTATTATAATATTTTTCACAATAGCTAAGATATGATTCAACATAAACTTCAAACGATGATGAGATTGCAGGTGTGATGTTGTATATATACACAATGGAATGTATACACATATGGTACATATATTTTACATATAAAGATCAATTTTATCCTTATATACCATGGCATATACTGTGGAATATTTATATATTTGTGATACATTTATATATTTTCCATTTGTGATGACATGCATGACATGAGATAGCTACACTAAACAAAATAAGTCAAAAGAGAATGAAGAAGACAAGATTTCACTCTTAAGTGGAATAGAAAGTAATAAATCAAAACTTTTACGAAATTTGAGAATATCAACCTTTAGACTCTGACAATAAAATGATGGATATCAGAGCTAAAGGTGCCAAGGGAGAGATTAAAGAAATAGAGAGGTGGTGATTGTTGGAAGGTTATTAGAAATTTGTTGGTAGATGTTGAGTCAAAGCATGTTTAAAAAAGTCTAAAGTACTCGAAAAACATACAGTGTTGTAAACCAATGTTATTTTTTAAAATTTTATTATTATTATGTTTTTAATGGATATGACCTGGGCTAGAGCGATAGCACAGCAGGTAGGGTGTTTGCCTTGCACGTGGCCGACCCAGGTTCAATTCCTCCATCCCTCTAGGAAGCCCGGCAAGCTACCGAGAGAATCCCGCCCGCACTGCAGAGCCTGGCAAGCTACCCGTGGCACATTGATATGCCAAAAACAGTAACAACAAGTTTCGCAATGGAGACTTTACTGGTGCCTGCTCCAGCAAATCGATGAGCAACGGGATGATAGTGACAGTGACAACGAGTATGACCGCTGATTTTCAAGAAGCTTATTGTCAATAAAATTTGCCAACTTTTCAAATGAACATAGGTTTTGGTACACTGAGAGCATAGAACACTGATAGGTCAGTCAAACACAAGATTCTTGAAGCTTCTCTGGAAATATGTTGCTGGAGAAGCACAATTTATCAAGTATGAATTTAACTCACACAAATGTTGGAGATCAAACAGAAGAGAAAAAGTGTCACATGAACTATATTAGATCATTTAATTTATTAAAAAATCTATAGCATTTGAAAATAAAGTTGAAGGGGCCAGACCCATAGTGCAATGAGTAAGGGTTTGCCTTGCACGTGACCAGGGTTCGATCCCCAGCACCCCATATGGTACCCTGAGTGCCTCCAAGAGTGACCCATCAGTGCAGAGCCAGGAGCAAGCTTTGAGCACTGCTATGTGTGCCCCCTGCCCTCAAGACAAACAAACAAACAAAAAACTTAGTGGTGGGAAATGTGCACTGGTGAAGGGATGGATGTTGGAACAGTATATAACTGAAATCCAGTCATGAACAACTTTGTAAGTGTGTATCTCACTGTGGTTCAATTAAAAATAAATAAATAAAACTATCTTTATGTTTTCCAGCTTGAAATAAAAATATATATGTATATATATATATGTATATATACATATGTGTGTGTGAGTGTATACCTAATTGGGCTGGATCAATAGCATAGCGGGTAGGGTGCTTGCCTTGCACGCAGCCGACCCAGCTTTGATTCCTCTGCTCCTCTCAGAGAGGCCGGCAAGCTACCAAGAGTATCCTGCCTGCGAGGTAGAGCCTGGCAAGCTCCCCGTGGCATATTCGATATGCCAAAAACAGTAACAACAAGTCTCACAATGGAGACGTTACTGGTGCCCGCTTGAGCAAATTGATGAGCAATGGGATGACAGTGACAGTGACAGTACTTAATCAACCCTTGGGTCTTTTAAAATTCAAATGTCAGCTTTTCAGGAATATAGAAAGCCAAGAGGGAAAGTCCCGGGTCTCCCAGAGCTGAAGGCGAAGCAGAGCTGGGAAGGCCGAGAGAGCGGAGTTGACAGGGGCCACAGCACAGATAGCAAGATGGCAGGTCACACAGCACCCACTTTGCAGTTTTTAACTATTGGAAAATGGTTGTCGTTTTGTTTTTGAAAATTTGGGGGCACATCCGGCTGTGTTTGGGCTTACTCCTGGCTCTGTACTTGGGCATCCCTTGGCTCACGCGACTATATGGCACTGGGAATTGAATCCAGGTCTGCCATAGGCAGGGCAAGCACCGTATCCACTGTACTACAATTTTCTCCACCCACACCCCCAGGTCCCTATTCTCTACACTTGACAAAGAACCACAATAGAACGTAATTTCAGGCTGCCCCAACAAGAAGCATCATACAAATCTCATCATAAAAGTGTTCGTTGCGATTCAGTGTGGAAATAATGGCCATCTTTCATGAAAGTCTGGAAAAGAAAAGAATGTATAATAGTAGGGGACTAGTCTATTTTTCTTCTCAAAATACTTCATTTCTTGTTTAGAAAATTAAGATAAAACACATTTACAAAATAGGAGAAAAAAACTAAATGAGAAAATCCTGAGACTTTAAAAAGATGTTTATTAAAGAGCCATGGTTTGCAAAGTCACTGATTGTTGCATTTCAGGCATGTAATAATTCATCAGTGTCAACTTCCCTCCACCCATGTTCCCAGTTTCTCGCCCCCAGTCCCCACTGCACCTCTCCTCCCCCGCTGTTCAACTTGACATTCACATTACAAAGTTCCAGTGATTGTCACTTAGATCTCATGTTTTCAGTTCTGCTGAGTCTGTACTTTTGGTATATGGTCTTACCTTCACCCATATCACTGGCACAGCTGAAGTTCTGATGCCTATTTACCTGTTACTTCTCATTCTCTTCTTCGCCCCTTGATTTCTTCCCTCCTCTCTCCTTCTATTTTCTGAACACTGGAGCCAAGGGTCATCTAAGCATCCCCTTTTACTACAACACATTTAAGAGAAACTCGCAGGGCCAGAGAGATATTACAATGAGTGAGAAACTTGCCTTGCAACCAAGGCCTGTCCTGGTACTGCATATGGTCCCCGGATGCCCACCAAGTTGTTCCTGAGCACAGCCAGGAGTGGTCCAATCCCTTCACACCTCAAAGAGTAACTGGAAAAGTTTCACACATTCTGTGGTTTCAGAATGTGTCAAGTGATACTGGGAGAATGGTTAGAAATGTAATTATTATAAATTTTGAGAATCCTCAGTGCCAGCTTGTAATTGTTAAGAAAGACATGCCCACTTATTTTTACCAATAACATGTTTGTTCCTACAAATGCCATCAAAATATCAATTTTATGAAATAATAATTGGATATTTAGTTTGAAGATCAAAAAAGCACAAAATGAAAAATATAAAAAGAAAAATTTAGAATCTCTGTCTTTATTCTAGCACCTCATTAAATGACATCTGTGGCAAAAACAATGTTATATATTTATAATACTCTGTTTTCTTCCCACCTGGGCACACAGATCTCTCTTTCGACCTTCCTCCTCCTCATAAGTAGGTCCTTATAAGTGTGTTTTTCCCATACAATCTAAAAAATTAGATTATATGTATTATATTTATATATAAATTATATGTCTTGTATGTACATATACACTGATTCTATATAACATACTTTAGAAACGGCCATGTGATTCTCTGTTCTCCTCTACTTCTGCTTTCCTGGTATTACATATCTTCAAACCCTCAGGAATAGTAGACTCAAAATATTTGTAGATCATAGCATTCAGAATTGTCATTTTCTGAATGATTTCTTGGAGCAGAAAGCTCATTGCCTTCCTGCGTCAACTGAGAAATACATAAGAAATACAAATTTTACCTTAATAAACCCTGAAGTTTGACACTTGTTTCTCACTGAAGTTCATCTTGGTATGCATCTGAAGCCATATCTTCTCACTTTAGTCTGACTATTATATGCCTGATATGACATCATTTCCAATAGATTAGTCTGATGAGACTAGCAGTGCTCTAGCCAGTCGAGAATTTCTAGTGTAAAAAAAAAAAACTAATCAAAAGTTAGTTTAAATTTAAAAAAAAACTACAATTCCTGGCTTAGGCCTTATTATATTTCTAGCTCCTCAAATCTTACCTAAATAAAAATTTTACAGTCCACTTATAAATTGGTTATTATCTTAATTTTATGGATGATCATTATAAGGCATAGAGACATTATATAACTTAACCAGTCTGTCACATATTGATTCGATCATCCTAGAATTTAAATATCATTTACACAATATCATTTACTCCAAAGCACTTCAAAATGGATTGTAAAGGGAACAGTGATCTCTTAATATTTCTTTAGACCCCACGTCCTGAACCTCAGTTTCATGGCCTGCTTTATCCTGCTTCTAGGATTATACTTTGATCTTCTTCAAATGAGAAGGTATTTGGCTCTATGGAAAAGTGTGTAAGTAGCTCCCACTGATGTTTGAGATAGCTGACTTTACAGAAATGCTCAAGAGTTGCTATTTTCATGAGAAAAGAACTGACAGCCTTGAAAAGGGTATAAAGTCTCATAACCTAAAAATACTGTCACACACAAAGATCAAAAACTCAACTAGGGGGGCTGGAGAGATAGCACAGCGGGTAGGGCGTTTGCCTTGCACGCGGCCGACCCGGGTTCAAATCCCAGCATCCCATATGGTCCCCTGAGAACGGCCAGGGGTAATTCCTGAGTGCAGAGCTAGGAGTAACCCCTGTGCATCGCCAGGTGTGACCCAAAAAGCAAAAAAAAAAAAAAAAAAAAAAACCTCAACTAGGTGAATACTATATCTTGTCCCTTTATTTCTTGGAGTTGAAAATGAAACTATTCTCTTTACTCTTCATGATTGTACTAGAAAATGTAAATAAACCAAAAAAAATAAAGGTTTTGGTCAAGAAAATATGTGAAATGACATTTTGTTTGTTTGGGCCACACCTGCTGGTGCTCAGGGCACGATCCTGGATCAATACTCAGGAGTCACGCCTGGTGACACTCAGAGACCAGGTGACCTTCCAGTATTGAATCTGGATTGGCCATATGAAAGGCAAGTACGTCACCCGCTGTACTATCACTCTAACACCACAGAAAATATGTGAAATGTAAGGAACTAGGCAGACTGGTTTAAATGGAAATACAAAACTCATCTGAGTCACAAAGATTCAGAACTGTTGTGACTTCACTTTTTAAGTTTCTTTTTTGTTTTTTTAAATAGGATTTTTCTCTTTTTGTTTCTAGATGAAAACTAAAAAAAGATAGCATATATTAAACAAGCTTTAAAAAAACACAAACTATCATCCAATATCATTGATGAACATTGTTGCAAAATACTCAACAAAATCTTGCAAATAAAATGTAGTGACACTTCAAGAGAATGATTCATGATATCAAAATAGGATTCGTCCTACGGACATAAGGATGGTTTCCCATACTCAAATATACAAATCAGCCAATACAACACAAACACAAAAGAATGATATAAAAGATCAACAAGAAAGATAAAAATCACTTGATCATGTTAATAAATGCTAAAAAGGCTTTTAACACAATTCAGTACCCATTCATGATTTTAAAAGCCATTCAACATCAAGAAAAAATGGACCCGTATCGTCACAGTAAGTGCCATATATTACAGTGTTCACATTCACTGCTTAGTGAATAGTTTTCAGAACTCTGGGCAGAGTAATTGGGCAAGAAGGCAAATTTGAAAACCAAAAACAATTCAATAGGAGAATGTGAAACCATCATTCTTTGCATATAACAAGATGGTGCAGTATACAAACTATAAGACTCACCCCCAAACTTCCAGATATATTTAATGAGTATAATGATAGCACAGCGGTTGGGCTTTCGCCTTCCATGCAGCCGACCCGAGTTTGATTCCTCCGTCCCTCTCGGAGAGCCTGGCAAGCTACCTGTGCATATTGGATATGCCAAAAACAGTAACAATAAGTCTCTCAATGAGAGACATTACTGGTGCCCGCTCGAACAAACAGCGTATCAGGTTGCAAAAACAGAACCTCTCCAAATTTTGTATTTCTATGCACAGTGAGTCAGAAGAGAAATTAAGGTTATAATTCTAATAACAATAATAAAAGCAATTCTGGGGCCAAAGAGATAGCACAGCAGGCTGATGAGCAAGATATTTGCAAGCAAGAAACTCCTGTTCAACCTCCACAACACAAGGTACTCCACGAGTCCCGCCAGGAATGAACCAGAGTTGACTTGACAGCAAAAGGAAAAAAAAATTATAAAAATAAACAAGTCTAGACAAGAACTGTTTGGAACCTAATATATCCAATAGAAAGGGTCTTGGGAAACAGTCTATCCACAAATTCACCACAAAGAGTAAACGGAGTCTGGTAAATGCAGTGTGATTAGATACAACTGAGATGCTTACTCAGGGGAAAAAAATCAATCTCAGAGAAACATAATAGAACCCAGAGTTTCAATAGTATGCAATCCACAATCCAGTAGAATACATAAAATACACAAAAGTAGAACAGATGTTTAATTCTAGAATCTACAGAATATTGAATAGAGCTGTCTTCTAAATAAATTTCCCAAAAGGGGCGTATTAAAGTCTAAGTGGGCATCTAACCTGAAGCACACAAAGTTAATACTTAAAACTGAACACAGCCTCAGTGAGGGGCTGGGTTGATAGTTTAAGGGTAAGGTACTTGCCTTGCTGCTGTGGAACCGAGGCACAGAGCAGTGACAAGTCCAGAGCCCAGACAGGTCCGATTTCCTGTCCTCAAACAACAGCCGCAAACTCTCAGTGATGTGATACATTTATTATTCAACCAAGTACAATCCAGAATGAGATGATTGTTATGGGCATAAAATTACTTTCAGAGTTATGAACAAAATATTTCCAAGGTTTTGACTTAGAATAAATTCAAGTAATATAGCAAATTCAATTTAGGATAAATGTCCAGAGAAACATACCTAGTCAGGATACTCAAAAGCCACAGGACTTAAAACCAAAAGTAACCTCTTAAAAGGGGCATAAGCGTAGACTGCAAATAAAACGAAGTTGAAAACAAATTAACGGCTGGTATCACAGAGAAACACGGAGGCCCAAAAGACAGATGAATGACATCTTAAAAGGACCCAAGGGAAAATGACTCTCCTCCCAGAATTCTAAGTAGTCTTCAAAAAGGTGACATTTTCCAACAACTGAAGCTGAGAAAAAACATTAACATTATTTAAAACAACAACAACAACAACAACAACAACAACAACAAAATGTTAATTCTGCAGCTTGATGTGCTTTGGTATCTTGGAAGTGTAGAAACTAACAGTAAGCGTCAAATATAGTAGATATAGGAAATGATTGTCCTAATTTATTTTAAAAATAAACCAATTAACAAAATGGTGCTGTTTTGATGAGGGTGGTGCTCCCAAGCAGTGCCCAGAGACATCCTGGTACTACTCTCATGAAACCAGGTTCAATATTGGCTGGTGATGCTGGGGACCAGTAGGCCTCACTTGTTGGCACTGAATACATGTGGCACAAGGAGTCTAGCTTGGGTTCCTATGCATGCAGGACTTGTGTCCCCAACTACTAAGCTGTGCACCTATCCCTACAGAAAGTACACTCACCTGGCAGTGCTCAGGGGCTACGGAGGGCTCTATGCTCAGGGGATGCTGTCAGCAGTGCTCGGGTGGCCGTGAGGGGTGAGGTCTGGTGGGAATTGAAGTAGCAACAGCTCTTTTAGCCCTGTACTATCTCTTTGTCCAGTAATTACATTTTCAGTTAAAATTGCATCATGTCTTTATTTTTACAATGTCTTTAAAAGAAAAGTATGCACTGTAATGCTGTAGCACTGTCATCTCATTGTTCATTGATTTGCTCAAATGGGCACCAGTAACGTGTCCATTGTGATACTTGTTACTGGTTTTGGCATATCGAATACACCACAGGTAGCTTGCCAGGCTCTGCCGTGTGAGAAGAAAAGTATATGACAATAAAATATAAAAGATGGGTGGGGCGGATAATAGATAATGGATTCACACAGTTATCAGGTTATGTTTGTGATCTATCGATGGAAATAATTGCATGTGGTAACTGAAACCCTGTGAATTCCAACTCTGAAAAGCTGTGGTTGGGGAAAAAATGAAGATAGAGTGATATGGGTGCAGAAGAGGATGTCTCTTAAACAATAATACGTGACATTTTGTAAAGATTGGGAATATTTTGTTGTTTGTTTTGGGGCCACACTCAGGATTAATCCTAGCCCTGTGCACAAGAATCACTCCTGGTGGGACTCAGAGGACCCACCAAATGGAGTGCAGAAAATTGAACCCAAGTCAGGAGTCTGAAAGGCAAGTGACCTACCCGCTGTATCCCACTGGTCTCACTATTGAGATTTTTGACAATTTAAAGACACATACTACTAATTTAGAATAAGCACTAATAAAACAATTCAAATATATATGTATATACGAACTGGAGCAAAAGCACAGCGGGTAGGACATTTGCCTTGCATGCAGTTGACCTGGGTTTGATTCCTCTGTCCCTCTTAGAGAGCCTGGCAAGCTACCGATAGTATCCGGCCCGCATGGCAGAGCCTCGCAAGCTACCCATAGTGTATTCAATACGCCAAAAACAGTAACAAGTCTCACAATGGAGACATTACTGGTGCCTGCTAGAGCAAATCGATGAACAATGGACGACAGTTCTACAGTGCTACATATGTGTAGCACTACTATATATGTAGCACTAATATATATATATATATATATATATAAATATATAACCAGGCATTAGAAGAATAAAATTGGTTGGCTTCACATTTTTGATCTAATGAAATGAAAATGGGTAGGTGAAATATAAAAAAATATAGGGAGTAAAAGATAAGTGCATAGGAAAATGTTAGACATAAACATGCACATCAATATAACTACAATAAATGTAAATGGAGTAAACATTCCAATAAGAAACGAAAGCATTCCGTACTGGCTGAAAGGCAAACTCAACCGTATTGCCTATAAGAGACAGAATAAAATATAATGACACAGATAGCTTAAAAGCAAGAGTGTGGTAATCGATCTAGTAGAAAAATAAACATAAGAAAACTTTCAGCCAAAATAGAATTCAAAACAGAGTACCAGTAACAGAGGTAGAAAAAAGCATTTCATAATGATAAGAGTGGATTCATCAGGAAGTCATAGCAATTTTAGATTCTAAATTCTAAAAGCCTAATAATAGAGCTTCAAAATACATGTAGGGAGAATTAACATAACTAAAGGGAAAAATAAACACTGCATAAGCATAATTGGAGATTTAACACCTGTCTTTCAGCAAGTGATAGAATATGTTAAACACATTAGTAAGGATATAGAGGATAATTGACATTTATAGAACACTACCTGAAAAAATTGCATAATACACATTCTTTTCAAATACGTTGGGAATAGTCATTGAGATAAGCCATATGCTGAGTTATAAAATAAGTCTTAATTTTTTGAAAAGTTTGAAATCTTATATAGTATATACTCTAACAATTGCATTAAAAGTCAATAACAATATGCTGCTTAAAATTCTGATTCTTGGAAACTAAATAGTCAATTTAAAAAATGATTAAATAAGGACTCAGAAAAGTAAAAAAAAAATTCTAGCACTAATTGAAAGATACATAAAAAAATTTATGAGATCTCAGTAAAATAGTCCTTAGAGAAAATTTTCTAGCTTTAAGTGCTTTTATTGCCAATAATACAAGTTTAAATCAATTATCTTGGTTTCTAACTTGAGGACATTTTTAAAAAGCAAAAAATCTAGTAAACAGAAAAATCAAAGAAACAAAAAAGAAGAGTGAAGTCAAAGATATAGAAAACCATTAAGAAAATATTGACAGAGCCAACAGCTGATTTTCTAAAGAGATTGGTGTTTGAGTCTCATAAAAACTTTTATTTTGAGGGAGAAATACAATTCCTTGAGGAAATTAATCTGGTACTATATTTTCACTTAGTAACTGCACACAGTTTACAAATCTGTTATTCTACTCTTAAATTACAAACTGGAGAAGCAATTGCAAATCTGCATCAAAAAAACTCACAGAAGACTGTTGACCACCCATTTGTTGTAAAACAAACCTAGAAATTGTTGAAAAGTCCTATAGAATAGGATAGATTGGTGTAGATGAAACAATTTGCTTTGCATTTCTGAGATCCCAGGTTTCATCATCCACCAAGTCACACCTTCCAGCTCCCCACAGCACCCTAAGGGTAGATGTAAAGGTGGTGACACAGGTGCCATGCTTGACTATTGTGAGGACAGCTTTGGTGGAATCACACAGATTCCTTAGATTGATATTCAAATCATTTAAAGTCACTCTTCTAAAGTGTTTTAAACAAAACTAATCCCAATTAACTGATCTAGAACAAATCCACAAAAACTGTGAGTGATGTGTCTTTGATCTATTAAGTAACCAATTCCAGTGTGAGAACTACTTTGTATAAATCAACTTTTAAAAAATTAAGACAAAGGATCGAATGCATATGAAATATTTGTTATTTTTTAAATATATTCAATGGATCACTGTATCACTAGTCATCCCACTCATCATCGATTTGCTCAAGCGGGCTCCAGTAACGTCTCCATTCGTCCCTGTCATGTGCTAGTGTAGCCCAATGGCACCTGCTTGCTCTAGAAACCATTCATTCGGGGTATTGACAAAGTCTGACCATCTCATAGGTGGGTGGCCACGAGTTCTTTTGACTTTTCGTGGAATCCATTCGGCAACAGCTGTAGTCCAGCAGTCATCCCAAATTGCATTATGTGTCCAGTCCATCTGATTTTTGATGCCTCAGCAAATGAGACAGCATCCCAATTTTGGGCATTATGGTTTGCAATCGATGGAGGTTGGAACTTCAGATTCATTTTCTCACTTGAGGGAAACGTGATATTCCAAACATAGCTCTTTCGATTCCTCTTTGGGAGACCCGAATAGCATTCTTATCCTGTTTTTGTAGGGCTCAGGTCTCTGAGGTGTATGATAGTGCAATTTGTGAGGTTAGTGCACTTTGTTAGTACTCAATGAATAAGTACTCATCATTCAATGTATATCAAACATTTTTGACTATCATAATTTCGAGAAATGATCCAAGTCTGTTCATCCAAGTTTTTAGTTTATGGATGCTTGTTTAGAAGTAGGATGTTAACATGTAGAATTATTAGATTTTCATTTGAATAGCATTTATAAAAATGTTAACTGAATGTCAAGATTGCCATGGCAAAGAAATAAGCATATTCATCACATACATTTGGCTCTTTTAATTTTACATTAAGCCACTGACCTCTCTTCAATGTTACTGAGAGATTTTATTTGATGCCTTACTAGTTTGTCTTCATAATTTCTTTTAATATACATTTATGCCTATGGGGAAATTTCAAATTATATATGTTCAAGTACTGAGCATGAATTAAAAAATAAATAATTGTGGCTTGATAAATATGACATTTTCCTGCTCTAAAACTAGAAATATTAAGTGGTAAGCGTACTACAGGGGTTTTAATTATTTTGAAAGATTACTTTGCAATGGTGATATGCATATAGAATAAGTTGATTACTGTGCACTTTGTAGATTAATAAACTGCTTGTAATTTGTTGGTCAAGCAATCCTATAAGGATATGTTCATAAAATTCACTGGCAGCGATTCACTCATGTCCTTTTCTAATTTTATATTCTCACTCTAGATAGAACTCTGTTATTTATTCCTGGGATCCTGGAGATGATCCCATAGCAAAAGTGACTGCCTTGCAAATTTGAGACCATGAGTTTAATCATTTTTTTCTTTTAAGAAGTTTTATTGGATCCTTGATGCAAAATTCTACTTCACAGAGTGGGAAGAAAGGTCTGCAAAATTTAAGTCTAAGAAGGCAATTCTCAGAATGACCACCAACTGGGAGCTCTTTGGCACTACTGCAGAAACGTGGGAAGATGCCGTCCTGACAACATTGATGACGACGAGGAATACGGTCAACTGGTTCAGCACCTCCATGTCCGTGCGAAGAATGCCGAGAGTGGGAAAGCCACAAACAGACGCCTGTCTTTGGAAACTCTCGAGCTCATTCGTCAATGTGGTTTGGCGAGAGCCTTAGGCAACCACAAGCTAACGCCCGAGCTCGCAAAGCTGTGCAGAGATGCAATAAAGGAAGACCTCAAAGAGAGAAGAGCAGCAGTGTTGGCCAGTACAGCAGAAGCCGGGAAAAGTATTTGCAACGCTTGCCTGTCCTTCACCAACTACAAGACCAAGATGACTGCCCTCCGACGGCCAGATGGATCTATCACAACCTCCAGAAAGGCAATAGAGAGGATTATTCACGACTTCTACTCGTATCTCTTTGACAGCCACGTCCACCTGCCCACATACCAAATTCTGCAGGATGGATATGTCGTTCCCAACGTTCTTCCTTCTGAAATCCGACACCCATTTCGCTGGTAAAGACGTGAACAGCACCTGGTCCGGACAAGGTCAGACCCGAACACCTGAAGAATCTGCTGCCAATATTCATCAATACACTGGCCCAACTCTTCACACGCTACCTGTCTGAATGCAAGGTTCCGCCCCAGTGGAAAACCAGTAGGACCGTTCTTTTGTACCAGAAGGGAGACATCCATGACATCGGCAACTATCGCCCAATCTGCCTGCTGTCTGTCATCTACAAGCTGTTCACTTGAGTCATCCTGAATAGAATAGGAGGAACACTAGACGAAGGACAACCATGCGAGCAAGCTGGGTTCCGAAGGGGATTCAGCACGATAGACCATATCCACACAGTGACCAAACTCATTGAAGTTTCGTGAGAGTTCAAGATGCTGCTCTGTCTAACGTTCATCGACTTAAAGAAGGCCTTCGATTCTGTTGAGACTGAGGCGGTCATCGAAGCCCTGGCAAAAGAGGGCGTTCAAACTCAGTATATCAAAATCCTTTGCTAGCTGTATTGTGGATTCACCACCAGGAACTCACCATTCTACAAGGAAGTGATCATTGATGTAAAGAGTTCGGCATTGTTCGGCAGGGTGATATCATTTCACCAAAAATCTTCAGTGTCACCCTTGAGAATGTCATGCGACGACTGAAATGGGAAGGAATGGGAGAGAAGATTGACACTTGGCAACTACACCTCTGTTTCGCTGATAACATTGTTCTCATAACGTCAAACATTAGCCAAGCGGCACAAATGTGACACAGGGACAAATGGTGATGTTACTGGCGTCCACTCGAACAAATCGAGTATCAACAGGATGACAAGCGATACAAGTGATATTGGATCACTGTGAGATAGTTACAAACTTGCATGGTTATGTTTCAGTCACACAATGCTCGAGCACCATCCCTCCACCAGTGCTCATTTTCCACCACCATTGTTCCCAGTGTCCCACCTGCTTCCCACACCCCACCCCACTCCCTGCCTCTGTGGCAGGTTATCATCCTTCTGACTCTCTAATTTTGGGCATTATGGTTTGCAATACAGATACTACCGTGTTTGGTCCTTTATCTACTTTCAGCACACATCTCCTATCCCGGGCGTCCCCTCCAATCATCATTTACTTCGTGGTTCCTTCTCCATCCCAACTGCCTTCTCCCCCAGGACATGTGGTCGGCCTCCTACATGAGCTTAATCCTTGATGCTGCCTAGATGCACTGAGCATGGCCCAGCAGGTCACCTCCGATGCCCACACTAGTGGGCAATCTCCAGTGCAATGTAGCCAGGTGTGTATGCGTGAGCACTGTGACTAAAAAGGTACGTGCATCACAATCGGGACTGTCATCCCTTGCTTTGCTTGTGAGAGCAACAGCAATCCCCAGTGAGCATTACAACCAGAATGTGTGGAAGCACCTCAAGGAAGAAGGATTTGACCCTGCAGTGAGATTCAAGGCATGAGAACACCACAGCTGGATGTACTGTCTATGGCGAGAACCACAACCAATAGTGTACGATCCCCGTGATCACAACAACTTTGACGATAAAATAAATATGAAGTATAGTCCTAAGAATGTGTAGCACAGTATTTGCTATTAAATGTTTAACCAGATACTAAGGTGTGAGTTCCAAAAATTTGAATGTATGCTTCAAACATCTGGAGATATCCATATGGTAGATATACAGCTGTGTTTATTTCAATGATTACTTATTTACATGCATATAATACATTTATTTAAATGTATCCTCTTATATATGTGAGAATATTGAAACAAATGCATTTTTACTTACTTGAAGCCATCGAAAATAATTCAAATAAATAACTCACCACTTTTATTTTAATATTAGTTATGTAATGTAATTATTAATATACTTTTAAATTCTAAAACCAAATATTTTTAAAAGATAAAAGAGAGATAATGGCAGATATGAGTCATACAATGAAGAAATTTTTGTATAATTTTGAGAATTGGAAAATTCTTAGGTTTGTGGCAATAAAATCATTTGCAATAGGTGTTTCTTTTAGATTAAAAATTTTATCACGCTGTAGTTGACATTTTAACTATCAAAACATCCTATCCCTCCCTTATTTCTTCCCTCCTTTTTTTCTTGCCTTCATTTCTTCCCTTGTATCTGACAAGATAAACATTTTTGTGCATTGTCTAATATAAAAGAAAGAAAACTTAAAATTAGGCACAAAAATCTGGTTAGGAATTTTTAGATAATCTCATTCACTTTGCCTTTATTTCTGGAAGAGGAACTAAAAATCAGCAAATGGTTTAGAGACCAGAATATAAGACTATATTTTGTAATCAATTCCTGGCCCTGGAAATCATAAGAGACTTCAGAGAAACTTCTAGGTAATCTATAAATTTGTCTTAGTTATTATGAGTTATAATTATTTTTCTAAAGACTTGAAAAATGGTTTGGTCTTCAGCAAACTGACTCGTACTTGAGGAGGAAAAAACTTAAAATTGGAAGTTGTGCACTTTTAAAAAGAATTTTAATTTTCACTCACTCCATGAAAATAATGCCTGAAAGCACCTTTTACTAGTTTAATGATGAATAAATGTAACCTCAGAATCTCAGTTTTATTTGCCATAGGTCGGGTAGTAACATCTTATGGACGTTGTAAGACTTGCAGAAGGTATAAATTACTTAACTGTCAAATGTTCGCTAAATAACAGCCAATAAATTCGTTTCATTCCCATTTAATAGCTGACACTGGACATACCTTCGAGTCATACTTGTTGATCACATTTCAGAATTGACCTTTCTGAAACGGATTCATTTCTCGTTAAAACCTTCAGACAGACAGACAGAATACCGCTTAAACTCCATTGTTCTCATTGACATCTAGGGATGCTACCAGAAGACAATGTATGTATCAATAGTGGGCGTCTTGAATGTTAAAGATAACAATATTAAGATAATATTAGATATGTTAAGGATAGTGATATTACAGATACAGATAATGATATTACAGATACAGAATATTACAGATAATGCGTTTTATTGATTAAAAAAAAAGAGCAGCGGTCCTTATTTGTAACTCCCACCGGACAGGCTGCGTTTTGGGACAGGTATCAGCGGCCAGTCGCAGCGTCCAAGGATGCGAGGCACCTGGGTCCGCGCGTGTGCCGCGGAGAGGGGGAGAGACCGACCAATGGCAGTGCAGCGCGCGGCCAGGCCCCGCCCCGTTCCCGCGAGGCCCCGCCCCTCCCCGGGCCGCCCACTGGTAGCCGCGGGAGTGCCGCTGCCTCGTCCCGCCCCTGCCTTTGAGTGACAGCACCGTGGACAGCACCGTTCCCAGCAGGACAAGAAGTTGGCGGGCCCTTTTCTTGGCTGCGCTGAGGTGTGTGTGTGTGAGTCCGGCAGGGGCGAGGGGACTGGACATGGGGGCCCGGGTGTGATCGTCGCGGGCCAAGCGTTTTCGGGGACGCTCAGTTCCGCCCCCTGGCCGCGCCGAGGGACGCTTGGCCCGGGAGCCCGGGCATCCCAGTCGGCCCCTCGAGGCTTCCAGGACCAATCCCCGTGCCGAGGCAGCTCGCCGGGCCGCGGGTGCGAGCCCCGAGGGGGTGTGCCCGCCCGCGTCCCGCACGGTGCCTGGCTTCCCGCCCTGCCTGCGTGTCCGGCGCGGGCCGCGGGCCCTTAGCAACCGTAGCCCCGCCTACCGACCCCCCGGCTGCCGATAGGCCCCATGCGCTGTCAGTCAAGTCGCGGCCTTGCCTTTTCCCCCCAGTGCAACGCTCCAGGCTTCCTAGTGGGTGCCCCTCCCACCCCGCGCCCCACACTTTGCGTCCCCTACTTTGCGTCCCCTCTCCGGGGTGTGGGGAGGAGAGCAGATGCCTGCGCACGTTTCCCCGGTGGGGGTGGGGGGTGCGGGGATGGAGGGGCGGGGTGTCCCTTCCGGGCTGCCCAAACCCCGGAGATGCTGGTCCAGAGGGACGTGGCAGGAAGGGGCAGGGGATGCGGACTGCAGGCTGCCCAGTGCCCTCTCTCCTGGAGTTCGCTGGGCTTCCTCGGCCTTCAAGGCGGTTCTCTCAAGGCCTTCCTTCCTTCCCAGCTCATGTGAAAGGGGGGCCGTCCCAGGGTGCCCCCAAAGCCAGCGCACGCCCCTGGCCTGCATCGTGCCCTTGCCCAGTGGCTAATTGCACAGGGCGACTCCGGGTCAGCCGTCCCCAGCGTCCTCCTTGCCCCGAGCCCTTGAGCCCCAGTGATGCAGCAGGGCAAAACCTTCCAAGCGAAGCCCCAAGGAGCTTCACTTTGACTTCCTGAGGTCGGCCCCATCCCGGAGAGGGAAACTCGTCCTGCTGGTTAACTGTGGGAGAACCTTGCCCTGGAAGCCAGGGAGATGGGCAGGGTTCTGTTTGCCCGCCTGGGTCAATAATCCTCAGAACTGGTTCTGCCTCTGTAAAGTGAGGCCACTGATCTGCAAAATGTAAGGAGGGCTCACTGAAGCTGAAGGTATTCAAGCAGTGAGCTTCCTGGGTGTCAGGTGTGACTGATACACTTGAGTCTTTGTCTGTAGGATCTGAGTTTGGACGCACAATTAAGAGCAGAGAGCTTTTAGAGTTTTCCTTTTTTTTTTGGTGACAGTTCCTCCCGGTAGCTAGGTCTGTCACACCATCCTGCCTCCGTTTATCCAGACGCCTTCCACCACGACCAGTCATCTCTGAATGTCGGCATCCAGCCCAGCATTTTCCACTGGTTTCTGCCATTCTGTTTCAGAGCCTGAATTTGCGTTGGTTTTGTTTGTTTACTTGCTTTGTTTCTTTATGTTCCACAAATGACTAAAATCATATGGTATTTGTTGTTTTCCTCAAACTTATTTCCTTCGGTGCAATTCCCTTAAGGTATATCCATGTTGTCTGTCCAGATGGCCGGATTTCACCCTTTTTTCTAGCTGAGTATAATTCCACTGTGTATATATCCTACGTCTTTATCCAGTTTTTAAATTTATTTATTTTTTTCTTGGACACCGGGCTGTTTCTCTTTGCTGTTGTGAATAGTGCCGCTATATATTGGGGTGCGTATCTTTTTGAGTTAATGTTTTCATGTTCTAATAAATACTCAGAAATAAAATTGAATCGTTTTTGACAGTTTTTTTTTTAATTATTTTTAAAACAGTTTGGTTTTATTAAAAAAGCGACTTTGTTTTCCTTCTATTGGGTCTGTGCCCGTTACATTCTCACAGCAGTGCGCCAGGGTCAGACTGTGAAGGGGCAGATCTGGGTGGGCGGTGTGCAGGACCTGCCTGGTCTCCAGCCCTGCATTTGGGTCTTTCATTTATTGATTTTTAAAAAGTCTTTCATTTATGATGTATTTGTGCATCTTGAGCTATGTTTTTATTACACCTGGAATGAATCCCACTTAATTGTGATATATAATTTTTTGATAGATTGTTGAATTTTGTTTGGAAAAATTTGTTGGGAATTTTTGCAATGTTGTTGTCAAAGATATGACCTTTTGACCTGTAATTTCCTTCCTTTCTACTTCCTTCCTTCCTTCCTTCCTTCCTTCCTTCCTTCCTTCCTTCCTTCCTTCCTTCCTTCCTTCCTTCCTTCCCTCCCTCCCTCCCTCCCTCCCTCCTTCCTTCCTTCCTTCCTTCCTTCCTTCCTTCCTTCCTTCCTTCCTTCCTTCCTTCCTTCCTTCCTTCCTTCCTTCCATCCTTCCTTCCTTTCCTCCTTTTCTTCCTCCCTCCCTTCCTTTTCTTCTTCCTTCCTCTCTCCCTTCCTCCCTCCCTCCCTCACTCCCTCCCTCTTAATACTGAGCTCATAATCTGAATTAGGAAACTTTTCTCCATTTTGATTTTATAAAAACATTTGAGAAAGATGCCCGTAGATCTTTGGATGTATGTTCGAATTCACCAGAGGAAATATCTGGTCCTCAACTTGGTTTCTTGGAGGTTTTCGATAGACCTTTTATTTTCTTGTGAATTGGTTCTTGCGGTGAGTGGGTCTGAGTTCTCAGTCTGGGCCTTTTTCTGAGCTTTCCTGTGCCCACTTCCTTCTGGCCCTCAAAGCAGGAGTTCCAGAGGCCTCTGCTCTGCTGGATTAGAGGTTTTCGGTGCAGTGCTGGCTATCAGACACACCTCTTCCCCAGCTCCCCAGAGGAAAATTCTGCATGTTAGATCTCAGTTCTAGATTGAGCCTCATTGCCCCTAGGTTGGCGCCTCTCCTTTGGTGAGACTATATCTTGTTTTTCTCTCTATTGGGTTGGTAGTTTTAAATTTTTTGTTGTAGAGATTGTATTATTCAGGATGTATTTCTGGACAGATTAATTATTAATTCATATTTAGTTACAGATTTGTTGTAATCATGGGAGGAGGTAAACACAAGTTCTCTCTAGTCTATCATCTTCTTCATGTATCGTCTACCTTGTAATTTCTTCTTTTGTCCTTGGGACATTAATAAATGAGGAAAACTCTACTCATTTATCTGTTATTCATTATTTGTTGATTTTGATTAGGTAGCCCTCGAGTATCTTGGGTGGCATTTTTTCCCCCCCTGATATGACTGTTTTTATGTCCCCCACCCCGAGTATGCACCTGCCTGAAAGGATGGGGAGTGTTGATTTCCTAAATTAGTGGTGAATCCGTGTTGCAGCACTCTGAGAAACCAGCCATGCCAGGGACTCCTTAGGAAGAGACGCAGTCTGAAGTGTATGTGGACCTTAGCTAAAGAATACTTGTTTTCAGTGTTTCTTGGGAGATCAGAAAAGTATTCTTTCCTGTCTCAGCCAATAAAGTGCCCGAATAACATATCCGGAGCTTTATAGCTAGGAGCAAAGTTTGATTCTCTTTCTTCCTTCCTGTGCCTTTATCATAGTTTAACTTGGTTCACAGTCTTCGGACACTATCTCTTAGCATCTAACAAACTACCAGTATTCAATAAATGCCTCCTGTCTTTCAGAGCCACGAAAGCTGTATTTTATTCCAAATGCATTTTTTAATCATTCTTTTAGGGCATATTTGTATATTTAAAAAAGTGAAAAGAGCAATTATTGCCAAACATAGAAGAATGTTCGCTTGTATTTTTGAGGTAAAACTTAAACTCTCTCTCCTGTCAGAGTACATTTTAGAAAAACAAAAGCTGATTACATTTTAGTACATGCTAAAGACTCTTAGAATTTTTCTTCACCTAAGTGAATGATCATTTATAACTTTCTAATTTCTGTGGCTGAAACATATTGTGGTTAATTCTGCAGTTGCTCTTTTTCCTATTTCCACATTCAGAAAGAAGACTGTAATAGAGTTATTACCTTTGCTCAGATTCCTTTATCAAAGAAAGCAGATGACGTTATTCGCTGTGATCTCTAGATAAGTAAAAAATCTGCAGACAAAATAGGTTGCCTGATAATAAATGTAAAAGTGTATAGGGGCACCTGACTTTTCTTTATATAATTTTCTTCCAGATGTCATTTATTTGACTTTACTTTTCTTATTCACAGCACTTTATTTCTGGTGGAGGAATTGAAATAAAGACAAATGAGTAGAAGAAAGCTTTCCAGTGAAATTAGAGTTTTTAGGGGATCAATACATAATAGCTAAGGCCTTCTCTTAAATTTATAAGCAGGCATATAGTGTATGCTTTGTTATTATCCTTTCGTACTGCTTTCGTAACAAATACTGCCTTGTTATTAAAGAACTGATTTAGGATAGTACTTCAAGTGGGAATCCAAAAAATAAAAGCTAGTTCTTGCTTTCTGTTTCTTGCTCTGTTCACTTTATCAGAGTCTGGACTGTAGTCCAGGTGAGTGAAAATTTCAGTTTGCAGAAAAGATACATTTTCTCAGAATTACTGTTCTTCATGGTTCACAGAACAGAGGGAAATATAAGAGAGCAAACCTTGAGTTTTTACAGATTTATAATAGATTAGTAGTACTACTGGTGTAATAGAGAACAATAGGTTTCAGCCAGGAATCAGATAGATCTGTTGAGAAACAGGGAGTATAGAGTGGATCTGAGATCTGCTCTGTTGTTGTATTGCTGTTGCTTTCATGTGGGTGATACTTTTGGGCAGTGTGTGTGTGTCTGTGTGTGTGTGCGCACGTGTGTGTGTTTGTCTTTCTGTCTTAAAATTCACTTGTCTTAAAAGAAGGTGAAAGTGACATTTGAGAGCCTAAAGTTTTAGGGCTGGTAAATACTGTGTCGCATAGAGAGTTACCATCTTTTTTTGCTCAGTTGCTTAGTGCCTCATTGAGAACAATGGTGCCAATGTGAGTTGGTCCATTCAGACTTGAGGGTGCCCCGATATCTCTCAAGGATTCATTTATACGTAGCAGTGTTTGGGTGCTTTGCAGATCAAGCTCTAAGTGTGACGGTCTGAGTAAATCCATTCTTAGTATAGGCTTTTATAGGATGGAAATTTTGTTTCCCAAATAACTAAGATAATTTGATGCAACTTTTATTGCATGATTGTCTCTGATATCCTCATCACACCTATCACCGAACCGGTCACAATCCTAGAGCTATATCTTTTTACACCTATCACAGATGATTAATTCTTCCTTTTCTTTTTTGTTTTTGGATCAATCTTGGCGGTGCTCAGTGGTCGCTCCTAGGGCTGTTGGGGTACCACGCAATGCCAGGGATACAACCTGGGGCTCCTTCATGTAAAGCATTTGATTCAGCTATTTGAACCATCTCTCTGCCCCCCCAAGTTCTTTCATGGTAGAAATATAAGTATTTTTATAAATATGAGTTATCTTTTAAATGGTAGGTATATAGACAGGTGTTTTCATGAACATAAAAGATTATTTCTTGTTTCACCTTTTTTTGGAGGGAGTTTTAGCCACACCTGGTGTTGCTCAGGGCTTACTCCTGGCTCTGTGCTCAGAGATCACTTCTGGTAGTGCTCAGGGGACCATCTGCTTGCCTGAGAACGAAGCAGTGTCGATTGTGTGCAAGGCAAGCACAGTTCAACTCTGCTACTTTCCTCTGGCTGTTAGTTCACCTCTAGAGTTTTCAATGCTCTGGCTGTTAGTTCACCTCTAGAGTTTTCAATGTTAAATGATAATAAAACAAATATATATGCTCCAGGATAAATACTCTGTATTTGAATATCACTTGGCAACCTATAATATTAAATTAATAAAAACTAGCTGGTACATTTAGGATGAAGAATGAAGTTTATTATGTGAATATTTAATTTCTGAGGAAAAGACTTCTTTCTTGGATCATCAGATAGAAACATCACATAAATTCGTGACTCTTCTCTGTTTTGTAGTAACATAAAAGTTACTGAAATAGGAGAACCGCAGCAGGAATAAAGTAGCTTAGTTCTTTATTATATTATGAAAATAGTTGCAAAAATAGTAGACCAAATAGATTAACGACTTAACAAAATGCATAGGAAAGTTTGTATATTCAACTGTTTCTGGATCTATAATAATAAATTATATGCGTATCTGAGACAAAGTCCTAATTATGCATTACAGTTTTACTTCAGCAATAGATATATTAGTTGTACGTTTTATAACATTTCCAGAAATCAAGTTTCTTATCAGTGATAGAAAGGGTTGTAAAGGTACAATTTCCTATCATTTTTCTGGTTAATATGCTCGAGTATCATAACATTTTTCTTATCACAGTGATTCAGAGCAGTGATTCTCTGGGTAGAAGCATATCGGGTTTTTAATATGGGAAGGTGTACATTTAAAGGGATGTTCCTGTTTCTGATTACAATTATAATTATTTTTTCCTTGTGATGGTGGTGAGGAACAGTTCGGGTTACACCCTGCAGTGCTCGGGGTTTAATCCTGACTCTGCACAGGGACCTCTGTGCCATATCTCAGGAGCTTGAAGATGTACCAGTGACTATGTAGAAAGAATTTTAAGTCTAAGAAGAACTTTTTGGAAATCCTCTGACATGTAACAGATATAAAAGTACATGACCTCCATGGTTAGGAGAATTTCATTAAAAATATCATTTAGTAGCAGCAGGAAATCATTAAGGTAGAACAGTGACAAAAGATGACTGAAAGCATGTGAACTACTTTTATTTAATATTTTTGTGGTAATGTGATACTTTAGAGTTAATGTTTTAAAACAATACAAATCCCGTATCTTAGATTTTTGTAATTCAGAATTCTGACATTTTTCCTTGTGCTAAACTACATTCCTTTAGGGAGGTTCTGGCAGATAATTCCTAGTCTTTACTAGCTTCTAAAGATCTCCACATTGCATGGCTTTCTTCATCCAACTTCACACTGAAACATTGCATCTCTGACTCTTCTGAAATCACGTTTCTCTCAACCATAGTTAGGAAAAGTTACCGATTTTTAAAATCCACCTGAATTATCCAGGATAATTTTCTCATTTCCAGATTATTTATTTAATACATTAACAAAGTTCATTTGCCATGTAAGGTAACATTTACAGATTCTAGGAATTAGAATGTCGATCTTTGTAGGGCCTTGCAATTCTGCACACAATCACATTAAAACCAATTCTGGGCAGTAAAGAGAAAAATTGCTGGGGAAGATAAATCAATGTGAAGAATAGATCTCAAAAATTTGTCCAGCTAGGGGCTGGAGCAATAGCACAGTGGGTAGGGCGTTTGCCTGGCATGTGGCCAACCCGGGTTCGATTCCCAGCATCCCGTATGGTCTCCTGAGCACCGCCAGGGGTAATTCCTGAGTGCAGAGCTAGGAGTAACCCCTGTGCATCGCCGAATATCACTGTATCACTATTGTCCCATTGTTCATTGATTTACTCGAGCGGGCACCAGTAACTTCTATTGTGAGATTTGTTACTGTTTTTGCCATATCGAATATGCCACAGGGAGCTTGCCAGGCTCTGCCTTGTGGGATGCCATGTTTCGCCGGGTGTGACCCAAAAAGAAAAAAAAGTTTGTCCTAATATAATAATATTAGTTATTATTGACTAATAAAATGATTGTACATTTAGAGTGAAGAAGGAAGTCCTCTAAATGACTATGTGGAGTTTCTGAAAAAGAAGTTAAAATATAGGTTGTTTCTAAAGAAAAGGCTGTAGTCTGTGGGGAAAAAAATAAAATAAGGAGGGCCTGGAGCGATAGCACAGCGGGTAGGGCGTTTGCTTTGCACTCGGCCGACCCGGGTTCAATTCCCAGCATCCCATATGGTCCCCTGAGCACCGCCAGGAGTCATTCCTGAGTGCATGAGCCAGGAGTGACCCCTGTGACCCAAAAATTAAATAAAAAAATAAACTATTTAAAAAAAATAAAAAAATAAAATAAGGAGCTGGAAGTCAATATTTAGATCTGAAGAAAATCCACGAATATAAACATGACTTTTACTTCATGTAAGACACAACAAGCATGATACCAAAGAAACATTCACATTATAATGAGAAAGAAGGAAATATAGAGAGTCAGTCCTGGGGTGGGGATGAGAGATACAGAGGAAAATGGGAAAGGAAAGAATTACATTACTGTCACTGTAGCACTGTAGTCCCCTTGCTCATCGATTTGCTTTAGACCAGTAACGTCTCCATTGTGAGACTCATTGTTACTGTTTTTGGCATTTTGAATATGCCAGGGGAGCTTGCCAGGCTCTGCCATGCAGTGGAGATACTCTCAGTAGCTTGCCAGGCTCTTCGAGAGGGACAGAGGAATTGAACCTGGGTCAGCCGTGTGCAAGGCAAATGCCCAACTTTCTGTGCCATCGCTCCAGCCCTATGTAGGAGAGAAAAATTGATCTTTCCAAATGCTGTCTTTGGCACACAGAGTTTGCCCTCTCACAGAGTAGGTGCAGAGGGCAGGATGGAGGCTGCCCTGGGTGGAGATGCTTACCTGTCCGTCTCTCCCACGTTGCTCTAGCTCTGTGTCGTGAATGCCCAGTCTCCTTATCAGAACTTCCATACTCTTACTCCGCTCTGCTTTTCTTTTCTCTTATCCCTCTCCCGCCTTCCCCTTTTAGCAGTTACCCTCTGCTCCAGGTGGGCTTACCTAAAGATGGACTCCTGGAAGTTACTTGGATTTAGTTTTTAATTTTTGTTTTGGGGCCATACCCAGGTGATTCTCCTGGCTTACTCTCGGCTTGTGCTCAGGCGTCAGTCTCCGTCATGCTCAGGGGGTCCTGTGTGGTGCCAGGGCAAGGGAGGGGCTAGGGGCAGTGTGCATGGTAGGTGCTTTACTGTTTTTCTGATCCAGTTACTCACTTTTTATGAGTCTTTCCCATGTACACGGCGGCACTGCAAGAGGTACCTGCAGATGTGTGTGGTTAATGCATTTGTTCTCACTGTGAGATGCTTATTTGATCATCTGCCAAGCCTCCAAAGAACCTAAAGGATGCTTTTCTTCTTGTACTCTGTCTTGATTATCAAGAAACAAATTCTAGACTGGCTTCAGACATTTTTATGTTAGAAGAAACAGCACTATTTTAAAATTAAAACATTTTCCTGTTGTGCAGTTTGTATTTCTTGTGCGATGGCAGCACGTAATGGCTCCTGAGGGACTCTCAGCTATTTTCGGTGTGCCTTTTGGGGAAACAGACCGACAAACAAACAAAACCTCAGAATCAAGACATAGAACAGTTCACTATAAAAGCTACACCGTGACTACCAAAGCCATCGTATAGAAGACAAACCCAGGGTATTGAAATGGGCCGCTGTCCCCAAATTAGGAGTTGAATTCGGTGTCAGAGACCAGAAAAGCTGTTGTGGTTATGTGAGAAGGTCCCTCACATCTTTCCCTGAGTGAAGGGACCAGAACCCTAGTCAGAAATCTTTCTTTGTTGTCACATTGGAAGTGTGTGTGCCTCCTAGGGTCCAGCCCGAGTGAATTTTTATTTTGTTTTATTAAAGCACCGTGTTGTGCAGAGTTCTTCAAGGGAGTTGTGGACATGCAATGTTCCAGAAGCAATCCCACCACCAGTGTCAAAGTCCCTTCACCAGTGTCCCCAGGCGCCACCTCTCCTGCCTCTCCCACCCCCAGACTGCCATCTTCACAGGAATCTTTTCATCTTTGCTTTTAAAGAGTTTGGTTTCAAAGGGTTTTAAACCCCTTTTTCAGTTTGGGTCTCATGACTTCAGTGTTGATGGTTTGGATATTTAACTCTCTCCTTCCTTGATGCTGACCGTGTACCTGAATCCCTTTGATCCCTGTCTTCCCTCCCCCCTCCTTAGCCTCCTCCCCCCAAGCCCTATAATCTGTTTGTCTCTTCTCCCCCTCCCATTTGCTTTCTTTCCTTCTTTTTCCTATGCTGCAGGGCCAAGGGTGAACTGGGCATTCCCCCTTTAAATCATTGCACTCCTTCATTCTTCATCATCCTGTTATTCTGAGTGCTACATGTCAGTGATACCCCAGTCAGTGATACAAGATATCCTTGTTCTGGCTTACTTCATTTAACATGATATCTTCCAGTGCATTGCATGATTTTATCCTTCCTGACAGCTGAGTAATATTCCATTGTGCATCTGTATGTCTTCGAGACCCACTCACCTGTTATTAGATATCTAGGTCGACTCCAAATCTTAGCTGTTGCACTGAGTGCTGCAAGGAATAAGGGTGTGCATATGTCCCTTTGAATGAATCTTTTACATTTTTTGATTCCCCTGGTACTTACCAGTCTGTAACCCACCCTTCCTAAAATGTGCTCCCTGGTTCTCCTTATAGAAAACCTTTCTTGAGACCATGTAGACGAGATGGCTTTGAGGACTTGAATCCATCTTCTAATCTTGTCTGTCCCTGCCCCCAAGCTCTTTCTCTCCACCTGTCACTTTGTCTCATTTCACTGTCCTCCTATGTTGGTGGAGCTGAACCTTCACAATTACAATACAACCTAAATGTAACACAGATTCCTTGAATAAAGGAATAGCCTTAAATAATTTTTTAAAAATATCTTTGATATTCATGGCCAGTGTTAAAGTACTGCTTATATGAAATATGCAATGTAAAAATTAATTTGCTAACAGCAATCTAAATTTAAATAAGATTTCATTATCTTCTCATTTTTTAAAAAATGCCAACAATGAAGACTCGTGATTCAAAAGTTGAAGCAGATTTTAAAAATATGCCTAAGTCATTGATATACAAACTCTTACCCATTGCCAAAATTATAATTTTATTATTTATAAGTAAAATTTCAATGTAATGAGATCCATGTTTTTTAGATGTATTTATTTCTTCTTGGCATTATAGTGATATACAATACTGCTATTGATAGGGTTACATATCAGTTAATCAGCAAATATTATTTTGGCATATATTGATGGCTGAATTTTACAAAGGAAGTGACACTCAAAGCAAGTTTTCTCTATTCAGGGTAGATAAGACTGGGATTAAGGTGACATCAAGGCAAGGTGAATATGTTTTTGAAGCCACTAAGGATGCTATTAGGATCATATATATGGGAAATAAAAGAAGTTTAGAAGTTTAAGAAAATAGTGGACCTGAATTGAGGCGATAAAGACCTGCTTGATTAGACTGAAAGGCTTTTCTGTGCCAGGCAAGTCAGTTTTTAGTTTGCAATCAATGAAGATCCATTTTAGATTGTTGAGGACAATAGTAACCTGATCAGATTAGTATTTTAGAAAATGATTCTTAAACTTTTTAAATGCAACACAGTCTAATAGACATTTTTTTTTTGCCTCTTTGCTGAACTTTACTGGGAAAAAATCCCTAGGGTAGTTATATTTAAATTAGCTTTGAGAGTTAAAGCCCTCAAATCAAGTATTTGCATTTGTAGTAAAAACAGATTTTTGCCTTAATTCCGCATTTATTCCTTTGTACCCCAAACATATAAAAACTCTGACAGAGCAAATGGCAGAAATAGGAAGGAGATGGGTCCTTCCACCTCTCCAGATATATTTCATTTTTTATTTTCATAAAAATGAAAAAAATATATTTTAATTGTTGTGAAAGTAATACCTAATAATTTAAAATATATTAAATTCAGAAACTTCCCTAATAGTCTTTAATTCCATAATACTATCTTCAGAAATGAAAAATTGCCTTAAGTTATACCTATTTATGTTGTATTTGTAGCATCAAATATTTTTCCTTGAGGAAAAAATATATAAAGAAATCACTGCTAACCTTAGAAAGTAATGTGAACAGACTATGAAATAAGAAAATCATTATGCATTTTCAGATGATTAAAAAGTTACCTCTAGGGTAAAAAGATAATACATCTGGCCTCTCTTGAATATGTAAAAGTGCTTTAAAATCAAATGCAGTGTATATGTTTGCATACTGCCACCACTCTTTTATATAGCTTGTAAAACATTATGAGAATTTGAGGTGAACATGTTTTATTTAAATATTTTTAAAAGTATTTAAATTAATGCTTGTAATTTCTAAAAAATTAACACATTTATTTTGAAAATCTGTGTAGAATTTAAAATCACCTCTCATTTTAAGCCTTTAGATATATAATAGTGTTCAAGGTAGTATTGTATGTCTTACAATAACAAATACAGGCATATTATAATACTATGATTATGTTATTTATAATATTTATATTTACAATAATTATAACACAGGAGTGCTAATTCCTGGCTCTGTGCCCAGTCATGTCTTTTCACATTTTTGGCCGTGTCCTTTGGAGCACAAAAGTTGTTTTTTTTTTTTTTAAATGCTTTGATAAATTTTGATCTACTTTAAAAAAATTGTTGATGCTTTTGGTATCATAATCTATGAAATCCAAGGTTATAAAGCTTTTGGTAAATTTTCAGGTTTTGGGCCACACTTGGCTGTGCTTAGTGCTTATTTCTGGTGCTGCACTCAGAATCATTCAGGCCTTGGGTGGGGGGTGCCGTATGGAGTGTTGGGGATCACATCTGGGTCAGTGCGTGCCAGGCGCTGCCCTGCCCTCTCTACAGTCCCTCTAGCCCCAAGGTTGTAGCTTAAATCCTGTATATTCTTGTAAGCATTTGGTAAATGCAGCCTATAGTGCTGTCATTTGCAGTCATTTTTGTATGGGATAGAAACTTGACTCTTTCGTAGTAACCTTTTTCCTCAGCACTGTTCTAACAGTCACGGTTTCATATTGTAACTTGACCTGAATCCTGATCATTGCTTTCCAGGGGTGGGCGTGGGGGAGTTTCCCAAGGGCTACTCGAGGCGCTGCTTCGCCCAGCTGTTGGACCAGATGGTTGGATGCTCGAGCCTGGAGATTCAGTGCTGCTTGGAGCCAGCGGTTGGGGGCCCCCGAGCCATCGCAGAGTGCTCAGGGGGGCCCCAGGACTACACTCAGTGGTGCCTGAAAGCCCCTGTGGCACTAGGGATTAGAGATGAGTTCTTGTGCATCTTACACATATTTTATGGACTTTGGAAGCTGCGCTTAATGATAATGATTAGAATTAGTAAAATTTGTATTTTTTAATACTTGGTGATAAATTTTGGGCTGGCATTAGTATTAGAAATTAGCGTGGGATGATTTAATTTGACATTCTTTTTTATGTGAGAACAATCACAGTGAAAATCTAAATATAACTGGAGTGCCTCATACTAACAGGAAAGTAGATACTCAGTAACTACTCACTAGACAGAAACAAATACATAATTCATAATGTGATTTTTAAAAATTGTTATTTTCATTGTTGTTTTATTGGACATGTAGAAAGTAAAATGTACTGAAAAGTTGGTGGTTGGATAAACAACAATTATTTTTACTATTATACAAGTTTTGTAAAAAAAGGAAATTCTAGTCACTTACTTTATGTTCCTATTTGAATTGCAAATACTGTGGAATATTCTCTCACTATATTTAAAATTATCACCGTAATGAACTATAATGAAATTGTGATCTGCAAAATAAAAAAATTACCACTTAATACAGTGGAAAAGGGGTCTGTCTGAACTTAAATTCGGAATACATTCAATCAAGTAAACTTAACAGGCTTCTCTATTGTAAGGCTTATTTTAGAATTTTCTAAGAAAATTGGCCTTGTGAAAACGGGGCAAGTATGCAGTGTTTTACAAGTTTGTTTTATCATACAAGCTTAATTGGATGGAACTTACAGCAGATTTAGTAAAGGGAGAAACACTCTTTGGGATGTACTTCCTCGGGGATTTTATTTAGTGGACAATTAGGGACCTGGAGCTCATCCATTTAATAGTTCTATATATCCTGTTTTGAATTTCAGTAAGAAAAAAGAGCAACCAAGAACATTATATTGGTATCTGGAACTGCAGGTTGCCAAGAATGCGAGCACCGCTTCCTCCGTGAAGCTCTTGCCTTGGAAGCGTCTTCCCCTTGGCAGGCCTCCGGAGTTCAGACTTGGCAGCAGCCAGGACACGGCACAAGGTGCGTTTGTTTGAGTAACATTTGGCAAAAGGTGTTTTGACTTGTGGTTTGTTTCAATCACTTTCTTTCTTGTTTTGGTTTGTTTGCGTCTGGCAGTGAACTGAGTTTGAGTCTAGTTCTTTCTTATGTTAGGCGGTATTGCAACGGGGAAACAGCTATGCGGGTGTTTATTTTGTGATACTTGAGCAAATCATAGTAAAGGAAACATGGGACAGAGAGCCACAGGGCTCTAAGGACATGTCATTCGTTTCTTATCTCATTCTTAAGCATTGTTTAAGAGTTGCAGCCTTAGATACTCCATTTCTCTTGGTGTTCGAAATATTAATACATTGGTATTTTACTGTATTTTAGCTCTTCTTCTTCATCATCATCTTCTTTCTCCTCCTCTTCCTCATTCCTCCTACTTTTTTTGTTGTTGTTCTTCTTCATCATCTTCTTCTTCTTCTTCTTCTTCTTCTTCTTCTTCTTCTTCTTCTTCTTCTTCTTCTTCTTCTTCTTCTTCTTCTTCTTCTTCTTCTTCTTCTCCTCCTCCTTCCTCTTCCTCCTCCTCCTCCTTCTCCCCATCCTCCTCCTCCTCCTCTTCCTCTTCCTCCTCCTCCTCCTCTTAATTCTTTCTTCTTTGTTCTTTTCTTTTTCTATTTTTTTGCCACCATTGACAATACTCAGGGCTTGCGCCTAGCTCTGTGCTTTCACTCCTAGCAGGGCTCAGTACTCCTGCTGTGCTCTCTTTCCAGTCCGTGTTTTGGTAATCATATATATTGGATATACTCAGTGCCCCTGTAATAAAAGATTTAGTACTCATAAATATTAGGTATAAAACATTAGTTTAATTTTTTTTGATTAGCTTATTCTTCTGCTTCACAGATATTGTGGGGAGAGAAAAATATGTCATAAAAATGCTGACTATGGCACTAGATTCTGTCTTTGAATGACTGTTTTCTACTAAGAATTCTTTAATAGCTCCCCATTTCACTGTGATTAAAGTTAAGCTGTTTAACCTGGCCTGTATGTGTCTGTGAGCCCCGGCCCACTGCTAGCTCTCCAAACACACCCTAGTTCCGTATTTGCTCAGCCGTGCTAGCTTCGGCATCCATTTTCAAACTTTACCTTCTGAGAGTTTTCACATTGTTCCCTCTGTTGGATTGTTCTTCTTTTAGGTCTTTAATATATACAAGGACACTTTTGCTGGAATTGTTTGTTAAAAAGTCGTTTAGGTCACTGTGATACTGATCCTCATTGAAGTACCCTTGCTATGTATTTTCTACTTAGCATTTGTCACTACCTTATAACACAGAATCTAAAACTGTATTCAACTGTCATATAGTTACCCTTTATGAGAACATTAGTCCTTGTAAGGGCAGGTTTTTGTTTGCTTTATCCTTAGCAACTAGAGTAGTTCCTGGCCCAGGTTGAATGAATAATGGAATTGTCAGGACTTGCCGTCAGCTAGGCCCTGTTGGGGATAAACAGGGATGAAATCCATCCTGACCTCAGAGGTAGAGTGGGAAGTGGGAAGGACGATCACGGCTCCCCTCTTTTACACAGTTGTGTTAGGATTAGAGTATACGAGAATCCTCATCACTTAGAGAAGCACTATTTGACTCAGACTGTGTTGGCTTCATGAACGTTTCAAAAGAAACCTCTTTATAAAAAGTCACAATCACCCCCGTCTATGCTGTGGGAACCAATAATCCCAAGCCAGTGTGCTAACCGCAGTGTCTGCCTCTCGTGCAGTCTGCCCTTCTCGGGTGGTTTGGTCTGAACTGCAGGGGGGAGCTCAGACATGGAGGGCTGTACTTGTGACCCCTGCAATAGTGGGGAAAGAGTCGCAGTGACATTTAGACATTCATTGCACAAAGCCAATTGTTTAATTTAATTTCATTATTTAAATGTTACCTTTACTGGGCAGAGTTTTAGGTCACATGATGCAGTGCTCGGGTGGTAGTTGTGGGGGACCATGTACAGAGCTGGGGTACCTGCAGGCAAGGCAAAGGCCTTAACTCCGGTGCTATCTGCCTTGCTGGCCCAAATTGATTTTCACTCTTATAATTTTTTGTTTTTACTTTTCGTTTTTTGGGTTTCAGGGCCACACTCAGTAGTGCTCAGGACTTACTCCTAACTCAAGAATTACTCCTGTGCCAGCTTTCCAACCCGGGTCACCTTCCCCGTGGAACTCTCTCTCTCTGGCTCCAACCTGCTGAATTTAAATGTAGGACCACAAAGTATAATGCTGCCTGCTATTCACATGGAAAGAAAAATTGAAAAATATATGAATAATCTTCACTGCATCACTGTCATCCCGTTGCTTATCAATTTGCTCGAGCGGGCACCAGTAACATCTCCATTATGAGACTTGTTGTTACTGTTTTTGGCATGCCGAATACGCCATGGGTAGCTTGCCAGGCTCTGCCGTGCGGGCGGGATACTCTCTGTAGCTTGCCGGGCTCTCCAAAAGGGACGGAGGAATCAAACCCGGGTCGGCCGCATGCAAGGCGAATGCCCTACCCACTGTGCTATCGCTCAGCCTGTGAATAGAGACTGTCTTAGAGACAGTCATTTATTTCTGCCTTAAAGGTGTATCACATAGGGACTGGGGAGATAATACATTGGGCAGATTGATTTGCATACAGTTGACCTGGGTTCAATTCCTGGCATCTCTATGGTTCTTTGAACCCTGCCAAGAGTTACCCCTGAACTCAGAGCTAGGAGACAGCCTCAACTGAGCACAGATGGGTGGTGCTCCAAAACAAACAAAAAAAAAGAAAGGAAAAGAAGGAATAAAGAATAGAAGATATTTTCAGTGAAATGAAGACCATGGTCAAAAGCATCTGTTATGTTAATTTTAAAGTACTGTATAATTTAAAGCCATCGGAGTGTGTGTGTATGTGTGAGTGTGTGTCTGTGTGTGTGTGTAAAGATTGGTTTAGAGATTAGAGGAAAAATAGGGGTTAGATGGTACTATAAACTTTGAAATTAGAGTTCTATCTTAAAGAGATATTGGGAAACCTTGAATGATCTGTTTCAGAATTTCTTGGTCGGACTTAATTTGTGAGCGTGTTTTGGAAACAGTGTTGGAAGGCAGAATGGAGTAGAGGAAGACCTGAGACACCAGAGCCAATAATAATGCTAAGGACAGACGTGATGGTGATACCCTGGATGAAAGAAGTGAGAGAGATGGGAGTGAACAGGGTGAAAAAGGTGAGGAAGGAATGTCACGGCTTGAAGGCCTGGAAGAAATCTGGGCAAGAAACATTCCGTTCGTCACACTGATATTTAAATACTGATACGTGCGTTATCTGTGCCTGAGCAAATTGGTAGAGATGTTGAAGTTATGTATGCATTAGTGCGTGTGCCTAAGAGAATGAAAAGAAGCTTCTGATATGAATGATCTAAGTTTTCTCTGTGACTTGGGAAAACAGAGTCACGTGCCAAGAGGAAAATGGTGTGGAGAAAGGCCTTGGGTGAGCTCTGCACGCTGGCTGGCGGCGAAGGAAGAGCCTGCTGGTTCGGGCAGGACAGATGTCGGGCAACTGCAATACCACTGAGAAAAATTAGAGCCATAGTACAGATTGTAGCAGCCTTGAGAAGTGTAGTATTTTTCAAAACTTGTTTAGAATCCAGTGGTAATTTCTAAATATAGACATTTTAAATGAATTTTGCATGTGCTTTTTCCATTAGAAAAGTTCATAGAACATAATCTGTCCTCTCTATCTTTTAGTGAATGTGATAATAAAGTACTACCCCTTATATTTTTAAAAAAGGAATAGTCTATGAAAGTAGTTTTTCAGTGCCTTTAGGAATTACCAAGTTCTTGAAATTATAGACTTCTAAATACAGTAAGTATGCTGTTATAGTAAACTTTAATTTTTAAAAAGGAAATATAGAAAATATTAGAATGGTTACATTTTTTTATGATTTTCTTAAAAATTTTGCAAGTGATTTTGTGGGTTGCTAATTAAAAAAAATCCCAACTATTCTAAAATGGTGTTTCTTGTTGGTCATTATATCTTAAGCCCAAAGTTATTTAAATATTGGGATGTTAAATTAATTATTGCAAATTAAACACTGAGGTTAGATTACAGAACCAGTTTTATAAAACTTTAGACTTTTGCTCTCTAGAAGGAATCAGATTGACCTACTTTATTTATATATGGAAGAAATAAGAAAAGTCAGGTGGGCAGTGTGTAAGTAGGAATTTCAAAATCCCATCAAGATTACAGCTCCTGAGTACAGAGAATGTATAGGTTGAACTGCTGACCTGAAAAAAATACTTTTCTTACACTTAAAAAAATTTGTGACTTCAGAAAAAGAAAAGTAACTTGTGCTTCAATTTTATTGTTGCTACCCAGAAGCCTCCTAGTGGAACAGGGATATCCGTCTGTATCTCTGTCGATTGTGTTGTTTTCGGGGAGAGGGCTGCCTGGCAATACTCAGGGCTTTCTCCTCAGTCTGTCCTGGGGGGCCACATGCAGGGGTGTGTGTGTGGGGGGGGTAATTAAATGGGGTTGGGCCACATGCAAGGCAACTAACTTAACACTGCCCTGTACTATTTCTCTGGCTCAAGGAAATATTTTTACTGCTGATCGTAAGCACATACCATGACCATATAATAACTCTATTAAGCGTTTCCTTGCCAAGGACTAGCCCCAGGTGGATAGGCCTGAAGCAGGATTAAGGAGAGCTGAGAGGATTAAGAAAAGAGAAATAAGAGGGAAAAAGCTTGGGTCAGGTCCTCCAAGCTTAGAATTTACTGTTTAGAACCTGGAACAGAAAGAGGAGAATGTTCTTTGCTCAAATGCCGCCTCTCTTCGATGTTCACATATCTCAGAGTCTTAAGTAATGGTGGTCATCCTTTTTCTAAAAGAGCTTTCCAACAGGGTGTTTTCTAAGGAGGGAGGGGGACAGGTAGGGGCAGCTTCTGTGCTTCTGTATCTCCCGACCCCAGCATCCCTTCCTTTGTTGTTGTTGTTGTCTAGGCCCCAACATTTTCCAGTGCTATTTACACTTTCAAAGTTATCCAGTGACTTTTTTTTTTTTTTTTGGCCACACTTGGTGGTACTCAGGGCTCCTCCTGACTCTGTGCTCAGGAGTCACTTCCGATGGTGCTCCGGGGACCATATGGGGTGCTGGGGATTGGGCTCAGGTCTGTGGCATGCAGAGCACATGCCCTAGCCGACTGTGCTAATGCTCTGGGCCCCGTTATCTAGGTGCTTTTGATGAAGACATTGGAACTTACGCTAGAAGAGCAAATAATAGAAAACATCACTTGTATCACTTGTCTTCCCATTGATCTTTGATTTGCTCGAGCGGGCGCCAGTAACGTCTCCATTTGTCCCTGTTGCGTGCTAGTGTAGCCCAATGATATCTGCTCACTTCAGGAACAGGAAGTGCCTCAAATTGTTCATTCAGGGTTTTGACGAAGAAATCTGACCATCTCATTGGTGGGCGGCCACGCGGTCTTTTGATGTCCCATGGAATTCAGTCAGTAACAGCTCTAGTCCAGTGGTCATCCGCATAGAAAACATATATTATTATAATTAGGCTATTGCAGATTTAGTATGGTCTGGGATCACTCTTATCCTCCAAAACCTTAAATATAAGGAAGCTCATTGAGTTTTTAATTGAATATGCATTGTTACCTGCTTTTGTCGAAGATAGTATTTGAACGATGTGGCATTGCACCACATAAGTAACTTATTAAACAACCTTGGTTTTATAAAATTAATGATAATTATCCACGACAGAGCCCGGCAAGCTACCTGTGATATTCGATATGCCAGAAATAGTAACAACAAGTCTCATAATGGAGAGGTTACAGGTGCCCGCTCGAGCAAACTGATGAACAGCGGGATGACAATGACAGTGACAGTGATTGATAATTATTGAGAATGGCAACGTGGGCAATACTGTGTTCCATACTTTCTATTGCTATAGGCCACAAGGTCCGGAAGTGCTCCCATGGCAACGGAATTCCTTTGGAAGTAAAAAATCACCTAGCCCTAAGGCCATGAGACCCCACCTAGTGGATACAGGACCTAAGATCTGTTAAGATCTTTCCCTGGAGTTAGCCAGGACCAGAGGAGGATGGACCCACCCTCCAAGAGAAGCTCCGGTAGGAAAAATAGTCAAGAAAATGAGTTTCAAAGAAGACCATCGCATCCAGTTAGCTAAGAGTCCGTCTTTAGGGTGGTTGCCAAGAAGGGGTAGAGTTGGGATTATTTGATGGCACTATACACTTGTGGAGAGAAATCAGACAATAGTAGACTAAATTTCATTTTGAAAAGTCTTGAATTTTTAAATAATAGTAAGTATCTAAATTAAAATAATTTTTGGTGCAACATGAATGAGCTAATTGCTTGTAATGCTTACATCAAATCATGAAATGAATAAAATATTGATTGTTGTGACACGTTTGTTTGAAATAATAAATTCCAGATTTGATATCATTGGTTGTTACTTTGAAGATATCTCCTCTTTTTTTATATACTAAAGGCAAAGCATTTCAAGTAAGCAATCATATGTCATTAGTCCTTCATAAAAACTTTAACTTTTTAAAAGTTTTAAAAGAGTCTCTTGCCCGAATGCCTGGCTGTCTTTCCCGGGGCCCCTCGGAGGGGATGGGCTCCAGCTTCCCTCCCCACCCCAAGCAGAGCTCCCGGCGGCCAAAGACCACCGGAACCTAGCTACAGCCATGCTGGAGGCCCCTCTTCACACGTTCAGACAGGCCTCATGCATGAAGGTACCGGCAGAGGAACCAGGTGTGTGTAATCCCATCAACGGCCAACATCCAGAGAGACTTAAAAGCAAGCTCTCAGAAGCGATATCTTGTAGCGTACTTCTCCCTCTGGGAGAAACTGGCAATCTTCTGAGAGTTTCCTGCCCACATGGGACAGCCTCCTAAGCTTCCCATGGTGTATTCATATGCAAAATCCAGCAACAAGCTGGATCTCATTCCCCTGACCCTGAAGAGCCCCCAGTGCAACATCCTTAGGAGGACCCAGTTGAGATGGACTTCTAAGATCTCAGGGAAAGGACGAAATGAGATGTTACTGAGCCTGCCCAAGAAATCGGTGATTAACGGGATTTCGTGATTCGTGATTTTTTGTTAATACTGATTTAGGTGGTGCATGACTGAAATAGAATGAAAATGAATAAAAATATTTTAAGATAGATTTTCATATAAAAGATTTATTTAGCTACATTCCTAGGTTCTAGCACTTATAGAAATCAGTGCTCATAATTAAAGATTTAACTTTATTCTTGGTTTTCAATACATAGGTTGTTTTTTAATGTATGTGTGAGTAAAAGAGGAGAGAATAGATATAAGGATGCCTTTTCCCCAGTAGTTTTACTGAGTACTAGCTTTGGAGCTCATGGAATTGACTAAACACACACACACACATACACACACACACACACACACACACGTACGTATGAAATATTTTCACTAGATTTACGTTAGCTGTGTCTGTTGGCACAATATGTGTATGTCTTCTGCTTTTTCTCAACTGGCCTCAGTGTTACTATAATGGATATTCCCTGATGTTAGAGTGTCTTGGATGCCCTCGGAAGTATTGTTTGGTAGACCATCTTGCATTAATTCTTTCTTCTAAATGCTTTAAGGAGTTAAATAATGAATGTGGTTTATGGACTTGATTATTAAAGTAGTAATGATGTGGTACAGTGAAAAATTAAAATGTTCCATCACAAGGTCATTAACAAAGAATGAAAAAATAATTAAGGGCAAAGAAGAAGGAAGGTTTTAAGATAAAATTCAAACTCCAGCATAGGGAGACTACTGTATTCGAAGAGGCATAGGAAAGATTGTTGCAGAGGATAGGATCTTTATTAAAAGAAAAATCCAGTTCTGTTACTAACTAGAGTTTTGTACTGAAAGAGATAACATTCAAGTCTCTTGAATTGGCTCTAAAAAGTTTTGGAAGAAGTAGAGGTAACAGAAGTGACAAATGTAGTTTAAAAATAGATCATAGGAGAATATGGTGCATTAAGTACAGTGTAGTCCAATCAAAGATTCTGATAATGGCCAGAAATGTGAAAAAAAGTTAAAAACTACTTTAAAAAAATCAGGTAGTTTATTCATCTACCAAGAATATTTACTTTTGTAAAATGTTTTCTGATCTGAGCTAAACAGGACAAGTTAAAAAGCAGAGGCTCGGAGAAATTCATAGCTTTTTTACTACGTTTCATTTTAAATGCCTTGTATGAAAGAGATTGTCCTGGTTTATGATTTTCATATTTTTTCTTTTAGAAAGAGGCAGATGGCATGAAAACTGGACTCCCTTATTTAAAGGGAATGTTGATATTTATAACCAAGCTTATCTCCAGCAAGATTTTTTTTTTTTGCAGCTGTTCCAGGTTGGAAAAAAAATATTATATTAAAACCCTGGCTTGTTTTTCCTTCCATATTTGGGGGGGATGTATTCAGAATGTGAAAAAGTGATGTTTGATTTTAAACATGAATGCGATGTAAACTGTGATTTTTTGCTTCTATATGTGAATTTTCTGTTTGTATGCTGTGATGATATTACTCTTTTTGTTTCACTGATCTATTTCCTAGATATATCACACTTGGGAAATAATTTACTCATCATTTCATATCATCAAAGTATTCTAGGAAATGTAGTAGATTTTTCATTGAGAGTTAGCCAATGCTGTTAAACCACTGATTTTTTTTTGTTCTAATAATTTTGTCTTTTTTTTCCTATGATATATTTTTCTTTTGCCAGGAATTTTATTTTTGGTATTTCTCATAGCTATTTCTATAAGTTTTTCTTCTATTTTTTCTATTATTTATTTCTATATTTAATTATGAATGCTACTATTTTTCTGTAGGCATATATTAGAAACTTCCTTTAATAATTCAATTGAAAATTATACTTTATATCCTAAACTTTATGCGTGGACCTATCTCTTTGGGCACATGTTAACTCTAGAATGCATATCTATGTCTGTGTACTCGTATAATCATTATACACATATGTTTTGTGTACATATCTTTATGTACACAGGAATTTTATGTAGGAAATTTTTTGCAATTTTATGTATAGGAAATTTTATGCATATAATATTTTGTAGTGTATTGATCTATTGAGAATGAGTGATAATTGATTTGTGTGGTGGTTTCTTACATAGCTTGCTTGTAATTTATTACAGCAAGCCCCACTAAGCCATAGAGATTGGCTTCTGAATATAACATACTATGCAAATTATAATGACCTGAATATATTATTTTTTAATGATTAAAACCAAAGTTTTATTTAGACATTTTTATTGCCTCCCCTAACCCCCCACCTCCCAGAATTAACAGTTTTACTACTTTCATGTAAAGGACCCTAGCTTATTGCTTATGTCTTTGCAGATGATTTCATTATCTCTGAGAGATTTCTGATTGTTTTCTGACTAACCCTTTAAACTGCAATATTCATTTCACAAAATAAAGTATCAGTTTCTCTCTTTAATCATGAAGAACATGAATACCTTTTAGTATATTTTATCAGTTCAGTTTGTTACCCATGTTTTACTCTTCCTGTACTTCCTGTATAATTTATAATGATTTTTCACAGTTAAAAGTGTCAAGTGAGAATATGGAAACTCATTTTTGGTGCATTACATTTGTCTATATTCTTGTAAAAAGGACTTTTCACTTCACTCTAGTTCATTGCACAAATGCCATTATTTCCTTGCATGCATGCTAGCCTGATATGGGTTTAGTATGAATGTAAATGGGATTCTGAAAATTAAAAAACAAATTGGCATGGAACAGTCAAAACGGTCAGTATTCTGTTAGTTTGTAGGCTCACCATGTACAAAGCAACTGGCATGAAAACGTGTAAATAAAAATCTTATACCTTGAGCCAGGGAGAGATCCTTTAGTCACCTGAATGCATTCCTTGCCTCTGGTATTTTTGGGTTCAGTCCCAGAACCACATGGTCCCTGAGCACTGTTGAACAGAGCTCCATGTGCCTTTCTATTCCTGTGGGTTGCTACCACCGCCTGTTTCCAGGGAAAAGCAGTATTACTGAGCATTAAGAACTATGTTGTGTGGGGCTTGTCTAGATTGATTTCTGCTTCTGCAGATGGGAGGCTCAAAGTATGTGTTTCTCAAATGTTGAGAGAAGAATAAAGATGGAATGGCGTTTCTCCATTCGGTACCTTACATTCCTGAATGGTAAATTCAGAAATGAAGAGCTTGGAGAGAGAGGAATAAAATATATTCACAGACATGATGTGAATGAAGGAGGTGCTGTTTAGTCGTATTATGAAACTAACAGTATACTGAAAAAAATTAACTAAGATATATTTAGAAACTGGATTGAAATAGTTGAATTTTTTTAGAAAGAATTTATGTATTTCTTATGGTTGTAGACTTTCATGATGAGTATCAATGATCATTATTCTATTACCTCATACAGAAAAGCAGCAAACTGGGGCTGGAGCAGTAGCACAGTGGGGAAGGTGTTTGCCTTGCACGCGACCGAACCGGGTTCGATTCCCAGCGTCCCATATGGTCCCCTGAGCACCGCCAGGGGTAATTCCTGAATGAAGAGCCAGGAGTAACCCCTGTGCATCGCCGGGTGTGACCCAAAACAAAACAAAACAAAAAGCAGCAAACTAATGATAATCATTCTCAGAAATAGACTTCAGATTCAACAGATCAAATGTTTGGTTGCCCGAAAGAGAACTTGATTAGCACTATTCTAAATTGATCAGAAAGAAAGGCAAAAAACTGAAACAGTTTTGAATTTAGTAATGCCACTAAACAGTAGGAAAAAATGAACTCTGCTGGCTAGTGAGACCCCAGCCTTGCCTTACATGAGGGTGACCTAACTTTGATACCTGTCACCCCAGATGGTCCCAGAGTACTGCCAGGAGTGATCTCTGAACAGAGAGGCAGGAGTAATCCCTGGCATGATATATGGTCCCCTGAGCACTGTTAGGAGTGATGCTTGAGCACAGAGCCATGAGTATGCCCTAAACCCTGTGGGTGGAGGCTAATGCCTGTCTTCCCCAAAGAGTCGAGTTTTAAAATCTGAATTTCTTTAATAATTATTTTTGAGTCCAGTTTTATTCTACATCTGTGTTTCTGAGCTGATTTTTGCAAGTCTGTTTTGTAAGAAATGTATATTTGATCTTTATTTTCAAATATTTTGAGAGGTAGTTTTCAGTGTCTGATCTTGCTGTACATACAGTAATATGTGCTGAATATTTAGTCATGTTCTTTTATTTCCAAATGCTCTTTGTACTTGATTTTGCCTAGTTCTATTATGAGTTTGCTCCCACATTCTTATTTTTCAGCCATATTTCATCTGTGTTTATAATCTTACCATTTTATGTCTCTGTTTTAAATTTCATTTTTTATTGCTTTTAACTTATCACTCCTTGCGATTTGATAGGCTTTATATAAGGAAGTGTAAATTGAATTTTCTAGAATTCTCTTTTCTTGTTATATATTTTCATTCGTCTACTCCAATATTTGATAGCTATTAGTAGAGCTTAATTCTATATTTTTCTAACATTTCTTTAAAATATAATTTACATGTAGCAATATGTGCATAGTGTAGCAGTGTAGATAACTATGAATTTTCACCAAATGAACACTTATGTAACCAGAACCCCAATAATTTCTGTATATTTTTTAGTTGGAGTATTTTAATCTCCATATTGCGTGACATTGATGGAATTTCAAGACCTTAATTTCTGTTCCCTAGTCATTTCACATGTATTTTTTCAAATTTTCATTTAATAGCGTTCTTTTATTGTTGATATTGTGAAACTAAGTGTTCTTAAAGAGGTCAACTATTAAATAGCATTTGACACATTTTAAAAATGGAATGCCTTATTAAAGATTTTTTGCACTTAATACAATCTATATTGGGATATAATGGGATGAGATGTAAAACCTGTACAAAATAATATTTATGTTTTCTCATTTATATTTTGATTATTATCTAAAATATTTATGTATCAATTATTATAGATATATTTAAATACTCACTTTAGTATCATCCCCCCATTTTGTTTCTATATTTGTTCCCATATAGTAAGTAGAGTTATATCAATAACCACTGGCTTCTTCCCATTGTGTTACTACATTGTTTTCTCAATTTTAAAGCTCAATACTCTTTATTGTTTCTTTAGTAGTAGAATTGAATGGTTTTGTAAATCTGTAATTTCCTTTATTATCAATATAATTTTAATACTACAATCAGTTAGAGAACTACAAGTCTGAGAAATTCTTAGTTCTACTTTCTGCAGGCCTGGTGATATACAATACTGTTAATGATAGAGTTTCAGTCATGTTCTTCTGCCCATGTCTCCAGCTTCGCTCTGCACCTCACCACATTGGCAAACTCATTTAAAAAAAAAAACTTGAATTGCTATAGTTTGGGTCACATGTTTACAAAAATACGATGGCTATGGTTTTGCTGTACACAGTTACTTCTTCGCCTCTGAATTCCCTAACAGTCCTTACAATCTCATTATGTCACACCCAGTCTAGCTCATCATATCTCCATCCACCACCCTGCTTCCATAGAATTTTCAGTTCCATAACCCAGGCCAAAGATTAATTACCACTTGATACATTTCTCCTATGTCTTAGAGGAATTCTTATGTTAGTAAAGTGGTAACAACATAATCTCTTTGGACTTCATATAATAATTGAATGCAAATTCTAAAAGCTTGTATGCATACTACTTTTTAAAAATTTCAGTTAAGTTTTGTTTTTGCTTCTTTATTAAAAATTTAGAGGAGTTGGAGCCATAGTGCAGCAGGTGGGTTTTTGCCTTGCACGCAGCTGACCTGGGCTTGATCCCCTGCATCCCATATAGTCCCATACGGTCACCCTGCTGAGCACCGCCAGGAGTGATTCCTGAGTGCAGAGCCAGGAATAACCCCTGAGCGTCGTTCAGTTGTTCATTGATTTGCTCGAGCAGGCACCAGTAAGATCTCCATTGTGAGACTTGTTACTGTTTTTGGCATATCAAATATGCCATGGGTAGCTTGCCAGGCTCTGCCGTGTGGGCGGGATACTTTCGGTAGCTGGAATCCAACCCGGGTCAGCCACGTGTAAGGCAAATGCTCTACCGCTGTGCTACCGAGGCTTGTCTGAAAGTAGTGAGTGGTCGCAAGGTCAACCTAAAGTCAGCCTGCAGTAAACTATAAACTAAACTCCTGGACCCAAAACAAACAAACAAACAAAAATTCAATAAAAAATATTTTATTTAAAAATTTTTGCTCTCATATAAAAAAATTTTATCTAAAATTTTGATTTAGATGTATAATATTGGTGAAGTCAGGGTTTTAGGCATAAAACATAAAACATCACCACACAGCACACTCTCCACGAGAGTGTCAGCTTCTTTCCACCATTGCCCCATTGCAGTGCACCCCACCCGGACTGTCTCCCCTACACACACACACACACACACACACACACACACACACACACACACACACACACACACACACACACAATGATGCACTTAATACTAAATGCAGTTCTCAGTGTCTGTTGCCTTGGGTGTTTGTTGTCTCTTTGCGATGTTTCTTTATCTCACATGTGAGGGAGATCACTCTGTGCCTGTGCTCCTCCTCACTAACTTCACTCAGTCCATATCTCCAGATCCATCCACATGCAGGCCAGTTGCATGATTTCATCTTTGCTTATAGCTAAGTCGTGTTCCATTGTGTATATGTGCCATACATCATAATCTCATTGGACTCTATATAATACATTGACTTAGTGCAGTTCCTAAGAAGTTGTATGGTAACTTGTTTTTAAACTAAGCTGTCTTTATAGAATTTTTTGTTTTGGTTTGGATTTTTTAATTAAGCAATGTGTCGATTGCTTATTTCTTGCTATGTGCTCAGGGATCATTGCTGGCGGGGCTTGGGACATCTTACTGGGTGCTGGGGACTGAACCCAGCTTGGTTGTGTGAAGGCAAATGACCCACCCCCTGTACTTTTCTCTCCAACCCAAAGTTAGCTTTATGAATGACTATGTATGACTATACAGAATTATGTAAGTACTAGGAACAAAACCATAAAGAGCAATCTTATAGTGGCCTCTGGCATGTTTTCCCTTATATGCTTAAGTTATATTTACTTAAGTATCCTTAATGGGTTTTAAGAGATCTGCTTAAAAATTATGTAGCACTAATATTAGTCGCTATTCAGGTATCCCAAAGAGGAATCGAAAGAGCCATGCTTGGAACATCACTTTTCACTTGTGAGAGAAAGGATTCAGAGTTCCGATTTACATCAACAATCAAGAATCAGGGACGCTGTCTCCTTTGCCAAGATGTCAAAAATCAGATGGGCCAGACACGTAATGCGATTCAGAGACGACCATTGGACTAGAGCTGTTACTGACTGGATTCCATGGGACGTTAAAAGAGAATGTGGCCGCCCACTTGTCAAAACCCTGAATGAACAGTTTGAGACTCTTTGTGTTCCTAGAATGAGCAGATGCCATTGGGCTACACTGGCATGCGACAGGGACGAATGGAGATGTTACTGGCGCCTGTTCGAGCAAATTGAAGGTCAATGGGATGACAAGTGATATAAGTGATTCAATATTAGACCTATCCTAATATACAAAAATGTATTTCCGTGCCTGAAAGTTATCTTAGCCTAGGACATTTGTTTGTGTTTGCTAGGTTTATAAGTGTGAAATACATTTAGGAATTATAGGAGAGAAATGTTATGACTTTGTCAGGCTTATCTAGTCATACTGAGAGGCTTTGGGGAAACTTTCTTTTGTACTCTGGTCTGGAATGCTCCCTACTTTGCATACTTTTTGCATAGGAGTATTTGATACTCCAGAGATGGCTCAAAGTGTGGTCTTGCTTTGCACGTGAAACCCCAGACTTTGTCCCATAACAATGGAGGGACTCTAAGCTTGGAACCAGGAGTGGTCTCCAGAATGTGGCCTAAAGCAATGAAAAAGAAGGCAGGGAATGTTCTTTGAAAAGTCTTGATTTGCTAAAGTAGAACTTTCCTTTTCACTTTATGGTTCCCAAAGCAGGGGGGAGGAAAGGAAGGGGAGGGAAACAGAGAGAGAGAGAGAGAGAGAGAGAGAGAGAGAGAGAGAGAGAGAGAGAGAGAGAGAGAGGGAGAGAGGGAGGGAGAGGGGGAGAAAGAGAGACAGAGAGAGGGAGGAAGGGAGAGAGATTATTTGTTGTTTGCTCTAAATGTACTTTAGCAACTTTTCTTGGATGCTTTTGATTTACTTGGAAGCCTTATATAGTACATACATACTACACCCTTAAGTAATTAATAATTAGCATTAGTTATGCTTGGCATTAAAGTATGTCAGAGAAATTCAGTGAATTACCTTTATACTTTGCAGTTGGAAAATTAGTGAGAATCACTGTTTTTAAAGTGGTGAATTGATATGCATATGCATAATTTCACAATATAGTTCATAAGTGTTGGAAAATTGGTGTATGACATTTATTTCATAACTGAACCACAATTTAAGAATCTTAAGTATTAACTTTTTCTTCCTAAATATTTTAGAAAAATTGAACATAGTAAATTTACATTGCTAGAGCAGCATTTTGCAAACAAAAATGTAGAAAGGATAAAACTGTAGTAAATTGGATGGGAAATTGATCAGATTTCATTCACACCAATACATATTCCCTAATTCCATCCACTGAGAAAATAGGCACATAGAATTATTCCAGTGTAATCAGTGTATCTTGTTCCCAAATTTTGGTTTCAAGATAATAGAACTCACTGAAAGGGAATTGGACTTCTTGCAGAAATGTCACTGTCATTTCAAGGACAAGAACAGGGAACGTTTAAGGTGATGGTCTGCTAGTAGTAAATAAACTTCTTGAAAGATCTAGCACATAGAAAAATAGGACAATTTGAGCATCAAAATAAAGAAATTATTTGAGTGAATCTAATTTGTTGAGTAAAATGGTAATTTATGAAAGCTAAAAATCACAGAAATGAATGAATATAGGACACTTTTTCAAATGGTGGAATTAAAGCTTGTAAATGTAGCAGCAATAATGAAATGAGAAAATACTGCTCAGCATCTAGAGAGATAGCATAGTGGTAGGTCACTGGTCTGGCCCTGGGTTCAATCCCAGACACCCATGTGGTACTCTAAACCCTCTGTGTAGTTGTAGGAGTAAGCCCTGTGGCACCAAAACACAACAACAAAATTACTATTTGGCTACTCTTTTTTTTTTTAAATTTATTTAATTTTATTGAATCACCATGTGGAAAGTTACAAAGCTTTCAGGCTGAAGTCTCAGTTACACAATGCTCGAACACCCATCCCTTCACCAGTGCACATATTCCACCACCAAGAACCCCAGTAAACCTCCCCCCCACCCCTACCCCACCCCCCTCTTTGAGCATAATTAATTTCACCAAGAAAGATCAAGAAATGTGAAACTAGGGCTGGAGAAATAGCACAGTGGGTAGGGCATTTGCCTTGCACGCAGCCGACCCGGGTTCGATTCCCAGCATCCCATATGTTGCCAGGAGTAACCCCTGTGCATCGCCGGGTGTGACCCAAAAAGCAAAAAAAAAAAAAAAAAGTGAAACTAGAAGCTGCACATTTGATGAAGGACGGGGCTGTTTTTGTAGTTCAGAATCCCTCCATACCACATACTTATTTAATTGCAAACAACAAAGGCTAAATGCACAGTGGGAAAATCAGGTAGGCATCACTTTAATTATGTTCCTCACTTGTGAAAAGCAATTCAGTAAGAAAAGCAGGACATTGCTCAGTATCTCTAGTGTTCCTCTCAGTGTAGTTTTAAAACAAATGAGGTAGAAAAGAGGAAAACTAAGCCAGTTATAGAGCGAAATAAGAAATGTGACTTTGTCACGGTTGCTTAGAGTGATTCTAATGTATGATTGAATAAATTGGGGCTAGAGCTATAGATTCTTTTTATATATTCTATGTCTATCTGACAAAACATTTTTTAATGTGACAAAACTGGCTTTCATTGCTAAGTGGAAGCGGAATATCCTTATTTAGTATGATTTGGTGTTATTTGGGGGGTCTGGGAATGCTCCTAAGTATTTTCATGTTCTAAATTAGTGGTAATGGCGCTCCTAGATCCAAAAATAATTAAATAAGAGTGTTTTACTTTTACAAGCAGGGAAAACATGTAGCAATTAGTGAAAATGTTTGTGTGTGCATCAATAAAACAGTTTGCAGGATTGAAATGCTCAAAAGCATGGAATGAGGCTCGGATATTGTTAAAAAGCAGCTTATATAGTGAGAAAGCTGTGGTTGCTCTTTATAATAGCTTTATGCAATAATGATTTATTCCCCCTTAAATGACAAAGAATTGGTCAATAGTTCCCTCATTCCAACTTGTAGAAGCAGTTTAAATCTTGGTCATTATTTCCAGAGTCCTATGCAAGAAATCACCCTGCTCAATTTAGCCTTGCAAATTAACAATTTTTGCATGACTAAAGAGGTTTGATCTGATTAGGGAACTTTCCAGGCTCCTTTTCCTTTTTTTTTTTTTTCTTAATTGAACATATATATCTCCAAGAGAACACAGAACCCTATGAAAGCACATATGGATGAAGTGTGGGGGAAAGCAGTTTTCACAGCAGAGGGAGAAAAGTGCTGGAGAAAGACAAGAAGGAATGCAGATAGAGAGTCTGGCGCATGCTCACTGGGAAACCTGTGGCTTCGTGACCAGTGGACTCAGAAGCGTCCCATGTTAACAGATTTCATAAAAAAAGAATGGCTTGTTCTGTAGCAAATAGTTTGTTCCATGGCGAATAGTCTGCTCCTGCTCTTAGGATGTTCTTGGAGGCCGATGTCAAAATACTCGTTTCTCTCCTGGAATGAAGGTAATCTAAGAGAAGACTTGCCATTCTTTCTTTGACCTGCAACACTAGGAATGAGTACATATTTTTTCTTCAAATTTTTAAATTTATTTTTAAGAAGTAAAAGATTTCTTTCCAGTACTATATAAAGTTAACTTTTGCACCTGATATTTAAATCACTAACAGCAATCTCATGATGGTACAGAAATGAAACAGATAAAGACACTATCATTAACTTTATCCTGCTTTTCCAGCTTAGCAGAACTAAAAAGAAGTTAACAGCAATACTCATTATTTGCAGAAGAAAAAGCCAAGACAAATGGTCTCGAGTTTAATCACACAATGAATAAAGTCCTTGTTATTGTGTTTATATTTGCTAAAGCACTGATCTCTACAAATAGGAATTGATGGCAGATTTTAGATTTACTTCTAAAGGCATCGTAATTTAGGTCAAATAGAAACTCTGCTATTAGAGCAGAGTTGAGGACTATGTTATGTAGCTCAAACCAGAGAGAAAGTAGAAAAAAAGACTACTTATCACAAAAGTCCTTTTATTACTTATAGACTCTAGAGTTTCAAGTCAGAGTGCTGGTATTCTTAAATTCAATATTAGTATTAATATTTAAATGTAACAATTGAATTTGCAATATGCTTGATGTCTGGAGAAGATTCAGTGAATGAAAAGTATTTTCAAAGGTGGCCATTTACTATAAACATCCTGTCTACTTCTCACCTTCCAATGCGGATTATCTTTTAGGAATGACTAAACTTTTGGAGCTCCAGGGAGTTGTTGGTTATCTCTGTGGCCTTTCTAGTTGGGGGTGGAGTATATCCCAGTTGGTAAGGACAGCCCTTGGCTTATATATTGGCCTGCAGGCACGGGGCAGCCTTTCTCAACAGTGCCCTGGTTTGGATGGAAAAGAAAATCACCTTATCCTAGGTTTCTGTTGACAGAATGTTCTTTTATTCTGAAGCTAAAATATGTCTTTTAGCCAATTGGTCATCTTTTGTCCTACTGCCAAATGCTTACTCCTTTCAGTTACTATCCTTTTAAATCGGTTTTCCAGGAATCTGGGCTTCTAATTCACCAAACTTGACGTAAAACAAAGGCTTCATGAAATGCCATGTGCAAAATCCGAAAAGTTAGACAAGTAACACTGGAAACACGTAGGTCAGAGTTCTGTCTTACAGAACGAGTGAGGACATTCACTCCCCAAATTTCAAATGTCAGGGCTGGAGCGATAGCATAGCGGGTAGGGCATTTGTCTTGCACGTGGTCGACCCGTGTTCAATTCCTCTGATACTGAGAGTATCTCACCTGCACAGCAGAGCCTGGCAAGCTACCCGTGGCATATTCGATATGCCAAAAACAATAACAACAAGCCTCACAATGGAGATGATACTGGTGCCTGCTCGAGCAAATCAGTGAGCAACGGGATGACAGTGATACAGTGATACAGTCAAAAGCTACCATGTTTGGGGAGCTACAATCACATGAACTAAATCAGGGCAGGGGAGCTAGTGCGATCAGTAGAACACACCCCTAGTTTTTGTGAGGCCCCAGCCTACCGCCCAGGCGTGCCGGCTTCCCATGTACCTGAGTGTGAACCTAGCATCCCCAGGTACCGTGGCCTTGTCACTGCACCTACCAGGCCTGTTTACTGGAACAGCAGCCCTGCACCTTGTCTCCTACTCAAGAATAAAAGCAAGAAAAATCTATATTTGATCTGTATCGAACATATGGGCTGGAGTGATAGCATAGTGGGTAGGACATTTGCCTTGCATGCAGCCGACCCAGGTTTGATTCCTCCACCCCTCTCGGAGAGCCTGGCAAGCTACTGAGAGTATTTCACCCATACGGCAGAGCCTGGCAAGCTACTGAGAGTATTTCACCCATACGGCAGAGCCTGGCAAGCTACCTGTGGCATATTCGATATGCCAAAAACAGTAACAAATCTCACAACGGAGTCATTACTGGTGCCCGCTCGAGCAAATCAATGAGCAATGGGATAACAGTGACAGTGATTGAACATATGTATTAGACATTTCCAGCCAAATGCATTTTTAACATGCGGGCTAAATGTAAAAAAAAACAAACCCACAATTTTTTTTTAATTTTTAATAAAATTTTATTAATTTGCCATTACTTTATAAATGTTTTTTTATTAGTTTATTTTTAATTAGAGAGTCATCGTGAGGGTACAGTTACAGATCCATACATCTTTGTGCTCATGTTTCCCCCATACAAAGTTCGATAACCCATCCCTTCACCAGTGCCCATTCTCCACCACAAGTAAACCCAACATCCCTCCCCCCTCCCCAGTCCCGTCTCCCCCCACCCCACCCTGCCACTGTGGCAGGGAATTCTCTTTTGTTCTTTCTTTCTGATTAGGTCAAACCCACAATTTTGATAGTCAACCTTTGATCTCAGTGACATGGAAATTTTAATTCTAAAAATATTAGCGTATATATCTGTAGAGTAAGAGAAATTCATACTTAAAACTTGTGACAGAATAGATGAAATCTGATTGTCTAAGAATCGCCGAGAGAAGAATAGATGTTTTCTGAAATATTTGCATCTAGAGCTGGTTGTTTTCCTTCATCCTCTAACCACCAGTTTTGGGTACCATCTGGACAAAACAAAGGGTTTTTCAGGATACAATAATTAGTACAATCTTTGTTTTCATAAAACTCCATTTATGTAACTCAGCTTACAGGGATTTAAGCATCGAGAAAGCAAGGTTCGTGCCGTTTGTATCTGTAAGCGTGTTTCCTTCGCTCTGTCTCATCAGGAGAAACATTCTGTCCATGTGGGCAGGGTGGACGCAAAACTTCTCTTTCTCTCAGATTCCCTGAAGCCAAACTTACCCTTGCTGTTTCCGATGTTCCATTATTCAGTGAACTCTAATGCAAGTGTACCGCTGGCTTTTCTCCTGGGCTTATGCCAGACTCGATGTCTTTGCTCTTCTACATGATTCCTTCTTAAATTATTATTGTGCAATAGCAAGAACTTAGACTTCTCTTGCGGTTGCTTGACACTCTATTATTGTCATTTTTATTTTGTTTTTTGTTTTTTTTCTTCAATTTTTTGAGGGGGTGGGGCCTGCTTCCAGCCGTGCTCGGGTGCTGCTCCTGACAGTGTTTAGGGGTTTTCTCCGGTGGCATTCAGGGACAAAGCAAGCGGTGCTGAGGACCAAACCCAGGCTCCTGCATCCAAAATGCTCAGCTTCCTCAATGGTCCCTCTGGCACCAAAGAGTATTGGAATCATTCAAAATAAATAAATAAATAAAAGTACACTTTCCGTAAGCTAACCTTTTTGTGAAAGAGTCTATTTTGTATCATTAAGAACTTTACAAAAGACTGCTCTGTCATGGGTCGATCCTGGCCGACCTCCTTTTGCAAATATGGTAATGTAACAAAGCACGTTTCCATTTTGCTGAATTTAAACCCTTCTGAACGGGTGTACTGATCATTTTTCTGCTAAGGAAGATGGTTATTCCATAAAAATTCTCTCCTTCCCAGAATCAAAGGGCCTCTCTTTTTGATATTTGTGCAAAGTTGTGAATTTTTTTTTTTTAAAAAAGTAATTTAAAAACAATGGGCTCTCGCTAATGTGGCACCCTCCCCCGTGATGAGGGTTGTTGATGGTACATGAAAGGCAGCTTTTTGTCTATTCTGGGCAGTATAAATTTAATGTGTTGTTTTCAAGTATGTCATGTGTCCAGATGCCTCAACAATCTGTGCATTAAAAAGGCATTAAAATAAAAGTAAGTAAAATATTTGTGGGTATTTTTTCGTGGGGGCCAGTGAATTATGACAATTATATTTGGATTGACTACTTCTAATAAGTTTTATGGAAAACAAGTTCATCATTTTCTTATAGCAATTATAAACATTTTATCGTGTCAGTTTATAATAGTGTTACCTATTTCTGATACCATCTGTCAGATCCAGTATTTTGCCAAGAATGGTTCACAAACCACCTGAGTTTGAAAGCCCTGGCAGGAAGTCAGTTCTTAAAGTACAGCTTCCGTGGCCCTTCCTGGCTTGGAAGAAAAGACTAAATCCAATCCTGGGGCTCTGTCTTTCGGTTATCTCTAGGGTTTAAAGCAGCAGCATTCTTGGACTGGTGCGGGTCTTTGGTACAGAAGTTTGAAAACCACTGGTCGGCCACCTTGGTTACTCTTGCCATTGTGTGGACCTGCATCATTGTTATGTCATAGATTGCCTTTGAAACACGCGTGCGCACGCACACACACACACAAAGAGTGTAATATGTAGTATATAAAAATTAGTAAATAAAGTAACTGAGAAACATATATGTATATATGAATATACATATATTTGTACATATATCTGTAAAGGTACATATTTACATATGTATATGTGTTATTTTTAAACTACCAAAACCTTCTAATCTTGTGTCTCATTTTATTATTTCATTACAGAGTATCCTTTTATGGTTTCCTGTTGGATCCAGAAAATAGAATTTTGATGACTCATTGAAAAGCTCCCATGTTTGTGGGCCTGAGTGATAGTGCAGTGGGTAGGGCATTGGCCTAGCATGCAGCCCACCCGGGTTCCGCCCTCAGCACCTCTGTAGGGTCTGCCAAGCTCGCCAGGTGTGATCCCTGAGCACAGAGCCAGGAGTAAACCCTGAGCATCTCCTGGTGTGGCCTCCAAACAAAAAAAACAATCAAAAAGGCTTCCACCTCTGGAGCCTTCCCTCACTTAGGCATCTTCCAACTGTCGATTCAGAGGATCTTACAGTTCTGCTCCAGCCCCCTCTCTGTGACCAGCAGTATTTCTCAGAATGCTCTACACAGGACAGTGAGGAGTTACTTAAAGAGAAAAGCAGTGCTCCCAGATGCTAAAGATCGTAGCAGTCATCCAGGAAGGCTGAAACCAAGAACACGGGGCTCTGCTCCTTCAGATTCTGATGGGCTGGGTCCAAGAGGGGGGTCAGGAACCTGACAGACGCTGACTCCAAGGGTCTCGTAACTCTCTGAGTCATTGTGTCTCATTTCACCACTGAGATCTGAAATTTTCCCAGGAAAACCTCAGATCCTGCCCACTGACCTTGCCTAGACTGGACTTGCTCATGTGAGGTTCTTGGTGCAGCTGTGAGATGGGCGAGCTCCAGATGCGACACAGCCTTGTTGCCTTTATTCGGTGCTCATTTGATGGGTTGCTAAACACTTAAGTCAATTTTTCTGTTGTGGTTGGTTCATTATTTTCCACGGACCAGATTCCCTTTCCTATTTATTTTTTTTCTCTCTCCTTGAATCCCATCTGTTCCCCAGCACTTCATTGATGATGGCTTTCCCTCTTGACATTCATTGAAAACCAGTTCTTGTCATAAACATCATTTGCCCGAACCCTTGTTCAGTGGAGACTGTCCTTTCTTTTTAATTCTCTCCGTGCCCAAAAATCAGAAGCTACTTTCTGATCATTTACTTTTCATGCGTATAAAGACAGATCAGACAAGATATCCCAGCTCTGTTATGGTTCTTTTTATTTGACTAGGGTCTGGGAGACCTCTCCCAAAGGAGACTGTCTGCGGACACCTAACTCATCCCTTAGTCTTCCTGACTCACAGGTGGCTCTTTCTGCTCTCCTGACGCCTTCACTCTTCACTTGTATGCTTCATGTTCTATACTCATGTTTCATTCCCTGGCTTATTTGCCACATTATTTCCTGTCATTCAGTCACCTTGGATCATATAACCTGTGCAATATTAACGTTAACAGTAATTTCCAGACTTTGTTAGAGCTTCTAGTTCTGTTTCCCTCGACGTTTTTGTTTCTACCTTATCCAAATGTTTAAAATAAATAAATGAATAAAGCCCATCTTTCTGCCTAAGTCTAAACCTTTGTTGTCTTTCCTTCTGTTTATAGCATTAGACTCCAAGGCACACAGCCACATTTTTATAGTGTCTTAAACTTCTTTGCCCCTTTCCTTTCTGTGATGGTTGTCTGGGAAAGCCAAGTCGTTACATAATTTGAATATTTACTCTTTCCTTATGCCAGCACCAAACAATTGAGCCATCGTAAAAATGCATAATATTTTATATTTTAAGTCATGTGGTTGAATGCTACATGAATTTATGATAATCAAATTTATTTGAGCTCAGTGGTTCTTACTCATTTTTCCCCTGGGCAAGTTATTTTTTTTCTCCCACAGAATAAATTTAGTGTCTGAACTTAAATCTCCAAATTTTGTACCTCCCATTTCACTCTCAGAATGTGATTCTTGCCTCCTATGTCACAATGATAGTTGAATAACCAGCTGGAACTCTGTTTTGGGCCAACAAAAATAAGATTTTAGATGTACTTATACCCTAATTTTACCTTCATGCTGTTAAAATAAAAAGGGAGTCTGCTGTAATTGTGTTTTCAAGTTACACTTAATTTATCCATTCCTGTGCATTTATAAATCCCAATAATTCTTAATTTCCTTTCTTATTCTTCCCTGTTCACTATATATCTTCCATATAACCAACTAAAGTTCTATCTTTGTTATCAAGTCTGTAAATAAAATGAAAGAAAGCAACAATAACTATCTCTCAATCTTAGTTTTTCTCTACTTACTCTTCATTATTTCTTTTTGCTTAATGTGTAATAAATTTACCTGTAATTTTTTTTATCTCTCTTTCCCCTCAGCTATTATTATTCAGTTGTGTTTAGGAGGTGAGTGTTTAAGTGTGAGTACCAGGGAAAGTGTATATAGATCATGGAAATAAAATTATTCACTACTAGTATTACTGCATAATAAACATTTGAATATTTGTGACAAGTACCATTTGCCATGTTATGTTTCAAATTGTAGTAGTAGTAGATATTACTATTAAGGGAGTGCCTCCTGCATTTCAGGTGCTTTGTGTTACTTTAATCCTCAAACTACCAACTACAGCAATATATTAACCCTAATGTATTATAATATAGCACTGCAGATAGGGTGTTTGCCTTGCATGCGGCTGACCCGGGTTCGATTCCTCCGTCCCTCTTGGAGAGCCTGGCAAGCTACCCAGAGTATCCCGCTCACACAGCAGAGTCTGGCAAGCTACCTGTGGTGTATAATATATGCCAAGAACAGTAATAAGAAGTCTCACAATGGAGACATTACTGGTGCCTGCTCAATCAAATCGATGAACAATGGGATGACAGTGCTACAGTGCTCCGAGGGAAAGTGCTCCCAGGGAAAGAACAATGGATCATGTAACATGATGTTACAAAGATGCGTGCACTGATGAAAGCACATTTGATTGAGGGCCAGAGGGTGTGTAATTTCTTTTGCTCTGCACATGAATATTTATAAACAAAAATTATAAATATAAAAATATAAAATTGTAATATTCATATACTTTTAGTGTATTTCAGGTTTTTAAAAAATTTTGTGGTACTTTTATACCCTTTAACGTTTCTTCTCTTGCTAAGTTTTGAGTTAGTAAAGCAGGTACAAACGTCTCTGAACAGGGTTGTTTTTTGTGCGTGACTCTCTGCCTTTGTCTCTGTTAGGTAGATACCTAGGGGTGGCACTGGCCGGTAAGCAGGTGCCGGGCTTCTGAGTGCTTGTGTGATTTTTACAGGACCGCCAGCGATGCTTGAGAATTTCTCTTCACAACCTGCCAGTGCTTTAGAAAGGAAACCTTCCTTAGATTTCTCATATCTCAGTTCTAATGGTATTTTGTGTTCTGATGATGATTATTAGCATTGTGAACTTTGTCATGTATTTGTACATAATATATAGATGTGAAATTTCTTTTCAAAGGTATTTGATTCACACTTTTGTTTTGTTAATTGTTATTTCTCTTTACGTTCTGAATCTGTTTTCTTTCCTTGGGTGCAGGTATTCTGACTTCCTGCCTCACCCCCTCCCAGTCCTCCTTTCTTCCCCTCCCCTCTCCTCCCTTCCTTTCTTCCTCCTGTCCTTTCCCTCTCCTCTGCTCCTCTCCCCCCTGAGCCCTCCTTGCCCTTTTTTCCTCCTCTTCTCCTTTCTACACACCCTCTCTCTGTTCCTCTTCCCTATAAATCCACTCAGATTCTCCCTAAGGTCAGTCCCCTTTCCTGGTGATCTCACCATCTTCTCACTCTCTCTCTTACCCAGAAATTCTTCTCTATGCTAAAACACAAAGCCCAGATCCACGTGGAGATGGGCACTGACTTCCTTTCCCACCCAGAGGCCTCGTCTCAGGCTGCAGTGAAGATTCCGGGGGTAGCGACCAGCAGTCTGAGTGAGGGTCTAAGGTGCCCGAGCTCAGGAGAGCTGGTGGGTCTGTTCACGCAGCCAAACCCTGACCTCCACAAGCACCAGTGCCACCAGCCACAGCGTCACACGGGCAAAATGACCCCCTGCATATCTTTCTCCTCTCACTCTCCCGCCCCCGTTATCTTCTGGTAGCCCCATTTCTAAGAGTTATTTTTTGTTCTTTTTTGCCACTTCACTTGCTTTGTGTATATGCCCCTATGAGTGAAGCCATCTGGTAATTGTCTTTCTCTTCTGACCATTTTGCATAGAATGATGCCCATAAGCTCTCTCCTTGTTGTCTTGGAAGGTGCGGCAACCTTCTTCAGTAGTTAATCGTGTTTCACTCACTCTGTATGGTGCTGGAATGTGAAAGTAGTTGCTCTGTACAGTGATGTCAGCTCTGTTATGCCTGCCTTTGGCTCTGTTCCTGCCTTTAAGTACCTTACTCTAGACAGCCACAAAGAATCTGTAGCACTGTAACACTGTAGCTCTGTCGTCCCATTGTTCATCAATTTACTCCAATGGGCACCAGTAATGTCTCCATTGTGAGACTTATTGTTACTGGTTTTGGCATATCGAATACGCCACAGGGAGCTTGCCAGGCTCTGCCATGCGGGCGGGATACTCTCGGTAGCTTGCTGGGCTCTCCGAGAGGGATGGAGGAATCAAACCCGGGTCGTCCACGTGTAAGGCAAACGCCCTATCTGCAGTGCTATTGCTTTAGTCTGAAAGAATCTTTATTTGCCTTAATATATTACATGAGTTTCTTTTATGCATAAATACAGATGGATCCTGGGTTTTTAAACTATTATTATTTCTATCCATACAGCCTCCCTATCTTTTGATTGGTGTGGGTTTCTATGATTTAAATTTAGGGTGATTTTTGATAACGTAGAGATTGATTACTTAGTGTCATAGTATCTTATTTTCTGATTGTTTTGTATTTCTGCTGTTTCTTTTTTTCACCCCAAGTTTCTAGCTGCCATATTCTTTGATTGTTTTCCCCGGTGATGCTCTTAATTTCTTCACTTTTTCTTCTAAGCGTTCTGGTGCAAATTTTTGTTCTGTGTTGGTCATGAGGTTTGACTCTAGAAAATCTATGTGTCTAAGGGAATTATTTTATTTGTTATTGGATCTCTGTGAGATACACAGTTACAGAGTTATTCATGATTGGATTTCAGTGAAACCATGTTCCAACACCCGTCCCCTCACCGGTATACATTTCCCATCCCAGTTTCCCTCCCTCCACCCCCCAAATTCCCCCATCACTATCTGCCTCTATGGAAGGCATTTTTTCTTCCTCCCTTCCTCCCTCCCTCCCTCCCTCCCTTCCTTCCTTCCTTCCTTCCTTCCTTCCTTCCTTCCTTCCTTCCTTCCTTCCTTCTCTTTCTTTCTTTCTTTCTTTCTTTCTTTCTTTCTTTCTTTCTTTCTTTCTTTCTTTCTTTCTTTCTTTCTTTCTTTCTCCTCCTCCTCCTCCTCCTCCTCCTCTCCTCCTCCTCCTCCTCCTCTCCTCCTCCTCCTCTCCTCCTCCTCCTCCTCCTCCTCTCTCTTTCAGATAATTATTTTTTGTGTGTTATTATCAGCTTCTCTTTAAACTAAACAGAGTTCATCCCATTCTTCCTCCCATTTGAAGTTTTTTGTCTCATTTTAATCTTATCTGTTTCTAATTTTTCATTACTCTTTATAACCAAACTCAAGATTTTATGTTCTTTTTGTTTGTTTGCTGCAAAGGAACTTTCAACATTTCTTACATTGTAGTCTGATGCTGATAAACTCCATTAACTTTATTAGTAAGAGGAAGCTTCTATTTTTCTATCATAATGATAATTACAGTGTAGAGTATTCTTGGCTGGAAGTTTTTATCTTTTAGAATTATGTACATGTTATTTTGTTTTCTTGTTGTAGACTTCCAACTGAGAAATTTGTTAATAGCTTGCTTTTTTATGTTACATACCATTTTCTTTTTAGCAGCCAGTATTTTTCTTTTGAAAGTTAAATAATGGTGTCTTATTTTTATCTTTTAAATTTAAAATTTTTTCATTGACTTTTGATTAATTACAATGTTATGGAATTTTAGGGATTTAACTTCATATTTCTCTCTACAGGTGTTACTAAAGTTCCATTACCATATTCCACTAAAAAGACCACATTTGCAATTTCAAATTTGGGTGATACAAATTTGACTTTTGGATCAGGAAGTCCTCAGTATTTCTCTCTCTCTCTCTCTCTCTCTCTCTCTCTCTCTCTCTCTGTTTCTTTTTTACTAGACTCTTTGCTGCCTTCTTCACTTTCTGTTTTACCTGTAATATTTTTCTCATACTGAATTCTGATAGGTATCTGAGTCTTTACTGAATTTTATCTTCACTTTCACTTATTCTGCAAGATTGAGCCTGTTATGCTTTTCATGAAGGCTTAAATTTTGTCCTTTATGCTTTTTCATATACATCTTTTGATTTTTTTTCTTTTTAATGTTTGGGCCACTCCTGGTGGTACTCAGGATACTTTTGGCTCTCTGCTCTGGGAACATTCAGGGGACCAAACTTGGTGCCAGGGATCAAGCTCACTCTATCACTCAAGCCTCCGTCTTTTTATTATCTTTTTCTAGCTTCAGTCTCTTTGGTAAGAACTCCTTCCAGTCCTATAATTCGTTTCTTATTTGATTATTGTTTCATTTTATGTTAGTGTACTGTTGATCTCTCTCCCGCTCCCTCCCTCCGCCCCCTCTCTGAAGGAGACTTGGCAGTTGCAGTGACCCCTGGGGTACTCAGTGCTGGGAGTCAGACTGGGGTCAGCAGTATGCAAGGCAGTTTGCCTTACTTCCTGTACTATCTCTCCAACCCCAGCTTTTATTTTCTTTATAATTGTTATTTAAAATTCATTGACTCAGATTTCATGTCGCTCTCTGAGTTATTTTCTCATTGTGTCATAATAACCTTCCTCACTTTGCATTGGCTTTGCTTTTCCGGTGCGCACCATGGGACTCGAGGCTTGGACTCTACTTTGTTTCTTACGACATTTGGGTATAAGGTGGATGTGGGCTGGTCTGTCTGCGGGTTCTTTAGTCTCTCCGTGGATGGATAATGAGAAATCCTCCTTTGCTCTTTCCTTGTGCCAACCCTTTTCTCTCTCTGAGCTCAGTAGGCATTCTGTGGTTGTCACTTCCGCTGGAGTGCTCTAGTGGTAGACCAAACTGGATTTCTGATACAGGTGTGAGGGGGTCTCAGTCTTGGAAAAGCTTCCAGGTATGCTTCTGCAGGGCCTGAGCTCTTGGGTGTGTTTCTGCTGCTAAGGTGCTGGCGTGGGTGCTTCTGAGTCCCAGGTGAGGAAGGAGTGGAGGAGGCTTTGCCTGTATCAGGTCTGGTGCAGTCCCCGGGACCCTTGTCTGTCTGTAACCCTTACCTTGGCAGTCTGCCCTCCTCTGTGAAGTAGTCTTCCAGTGCCCTAGAAACTTCTGTGCTCTAAAAACCCAGGCCATGCTCCCTGCTGGCCAGACTCAGAACAATACGGCCACGGCGAGGCCCCTGCTAGGCTGGGGAGTGAGAGAATTTGAGCATTTCAAAATATTGCTGATGCCCAAGGGAAAGAGATAAAGTTGTTTAGCCTCAGCATTTTCTTTGGGAAACTTTAAAAGCATATGGGGAGGTATTGGGCTGGAGCGATAGCAGAGCAGGTAGGGAGGGCATTTGCCTTGCATGAGGCCGACCCACGTTTGATTCCTCTGTCCCTCTCGGAGAGCCTGGCAAGCTACTGGGAATATCCCACCCACATGGCAGAGCCTGGCAAGCTACCCACGGTGTATTCAGTGTGCCAAAAACAGTAACAAGTCTCACAATGGAGACGTTACTGGTGCCCGCTCGAGCAAATCGATGAGCAACAGGATGACAGTGACAGTGACAGGGGAGTTATTGGCTAAAGAAGACTGGATCCAGGTACTCACTGCCTGCACCTGTGGCCAACATTCGAGTCACGGGCAGCACCCAGGCGCGGACGGCAAACATGTCCTCCTGTCTCTGGGCCGGGAGCCCCCACAGCCTGCCCCGCGGTGCTGTGCCCGGTTCTCAGCGGCCCAGTCTACATCGATAAGGCGAGGCTGCAGCACCGGCTTCCCTGCCGCCCTCCTGAGCATCAGAGGGCCTTGGCCGCTTATTTTCCAAAACAAGGGTGTTTGGTTGGTCAGACATTCGCTCTTATAAACTGCCATGAGCACAGGTAGTATTTGGTTGATTTCTGTTAATTTTGGAAGGGAGTTCCCTCCTTCCCCGCCCCCCCCCCCAAAAAAAAGACCTATTTCTCCAAGATCTGTGGACTTGGATAATTTTTTTTTTAATTATGGATCTTTTATTCTAGAAAATTAGCCATCACTTGAATGCTTTAGGTATACCAATTCCATGAATAAATTTGAGTTTTTAGAATGTTGCTCTGAAAATTATGAATTCACCTTAAAAACATAGACATATATCTTCTATATTTACTGCTTTATAGATGTCGCATGATATTATGTTTTCATAATTGGCTTTTTGATCCAGTTGTAATCAAGTATCTTTCCTGCCTTTATACCAGTTCATGTTTAAGTAAGGATATTTCTTTCTTTTTATTTTCTTTCTTTCCTTTTTTTGGGGCCACACCTAGCTGTGCTTGGGTCTTACTCCTCGCTTTGTGCTCAGGGTTGAACTGGTGGGCTTGGGGCCATTTGGGCTGCTGGGGACCGAATCCAGGTCAGCCAGGTCCAAAGCAAGCACCCTAGTTTCACTCCAGTCCAGGGTCTTTATTTTAAGCCTTAAGAACCAAGATAAATTCTTCCCCTGTGGTCATGGGTTGAATTTTTTAATAACCTGTGTTTTGATCTATATTTAAATGTCACAGTCTGCATTGGATGCTTTTTCTGGAAGCAGAGACATATGCGAAGACTTCACGTTTCTTATTTCTTTACTTGTTCTTTCTGGATTTCATAAAAAAAAGATCTAAATGAGCAGTAAAAAACTCATTTGGAATGTGATTACATTTATTAAAAAAAAATCTGCCTTTGTTTGTTTTTAAAGGTCATGTATTATGCTTAAAAGATGTGTGTGGCAGGATTGCCGCGCAGATCTTAAGTTTGGAAAGAAGTCTAAAAACAAAAACATTATCTTTAATCTTAAAGTTGTAAATAATGTAAAGTCTTAATTAAAATGTTTTTGAATAATTTTAATATGCAATTTAAGTATTGAAAAATTAGCATTTTCTTCCTTAAATATGGATCACGTTTCAAGCATGTTAAAACTTCTGTGATGATTTAATTTGAAATTATTCCTACAGCAAAATTCATAAATAATAAATATTAACTTATTAATCCATATTTTAGAGTTTAGCTGATCTCAGAGCAAGTTAGTTCCTCAGGGAATGCGGCGTTCTTTATAAAAGAAGGTGATGAGATGTAATCTCCAAGGAATTAAATTGTGAAAACAATCTTGATATTGTACATACTAATATAAATCTGTTATTCCCTTTCCACATCTATCACAACACATTTTAAATTGTGGCTGATCTCGTATGCAAATAGCTGTCTTATTAGAAATTGCGACTGTACTTGCTTCTGTCTCTCTGGGTTTCTTGGGAGTTTGCTAGCTAACCATGAAAGCAGTTGAAATGAATGATGATCACGGCAAGGCTTTGAAGAACAAAGAAAAGTCAGAACGTTTTAGAGGTTCTAGACATGAGACTCTGACAGTTTGCACCTACCACATTAATGGGTCACTGTACATCATTCAAAATGACCTCAGTGTGTTTATTAAGAAAGTGAAATATTTACCACCATCTCACGCTTGTTGAAGTTAATAAACATTAATAAAATTGAGTCATTTGTGTATGTATGTGTATTATAGGCTTTTTTTCTTCTTTCCTGTCTCAACTTTTGGTAAAATGTTATTTTCCTCACAGAGTAAACTAATTTCAAAGGTAATAAATTTTATACTTTTAAATTTTAATTAAGGATTAGGATTATTACTCACTAAAATAATTGGCGGAAAGTTTTTAAACTATACTCTTTAATGCATCTCCCATGTTGAATCTCTTTTTCAGTTCCTGAATTTCTGAATATATACCTGTATACGTATGTGTAATGCATGTCCGTATAAACCGTCTCATTTTATATAGGGATGTCCTACCACTTGGGCTATCGCTCCTACTATACCAAATATGATATATATATATATATATATATATATATAAATTTAGATTTAGCATTTTTGGTATAGTAGGAGCGATAGCACAGGGGGTAGGACATTTGCCTTGCACCCAGCCTACTGGGTTTGATCCCTCCATCCCTCTCAAACAGCCTGACAAGCTACCGAGAGTATCCCGCCCACATGGCAGAGCCTGGCAGGCTACCCATGGCATATTCAATATGCCAAAAACAGTAACAACAAGTCTCACAATAGAGATGTTATTGGTACCCGCTCAAGCAAATCGATGAGATGAACAACAGGACAACAGTGCTATTAGTTAAATTAAATTATATTATTTTACTTTGTTTGCTTTTGGTTTGGGGGCTACACCCAGTAGGATTCAGAGCTTATTCCTGGCTGGTACTCAGGGATCACTCTTGGTAGTTCCATATGTAGTGCTCAGATTTGAATGGGGTTGACTGTGGACAAGACAAGTGTCTTAATCCCTATACTATTTCTGACATCCCTAAGTTATACTTTAGAAAAAGTAAATCCAGTTTACTTTGTGGAAAAGATAGTCTCAATGAAGTCTTACTTTAAATTTGCTATAGGTAGCAAATTATTTAAATACAAGTCTCCAAAGTACTGTCTTTGTTTGTATGATGGTTTTGATGAGCAAGAAGGAATTTGTGGAAGTGTTGTGAATGGACATTTTGGTAACATGCATTAATAATTTAATTTATAAGAATTAGGCCTATCCTTGAAGGCATAGGACAAAACTAAGTTGTGAAGGAAATGACATTTATCCATTTAGACTGAGTTCTCTTCTGAAATGAAGTGATGCCTTTCCTCGACCTGCACAATCAAGATTAAAATCTCTTAAATCTTCAATTAGTAAATGTAAAGCATTATGCAAATTGACAGCTATGCAGATTATGCTGTTGTAATAGCAATTATTCTGAACTGTAGCAGGTAAGATTTAGGATTAGGTAATATTTTGATTTCTCTCTGATATTTCAAGGATGTTAGACCGACCAGGTAAAGACTTGAACTTTTTGACATTTGCCTTTCTGTATTTTTAAATAATAAAGTATTGTATTTGGCAATTATTTTATTCCTGGTGCCAAGAATAGAATTGGGGTCCACCACCTGCAAGGCAAGTACCTTAACCGCTCTATCTCTTGAGCCCCTTAGCATAGTCCTGTTGTGTGATCAAATATATGGAGAGGAAATACAATTTTATCTGAAAACATTTTAAAGGAATTGACATTTTAGAACTTTAGGGCATTCTTAAGGAAAATTTTAGACTAGCCATACACTCTGTAGCCTGTCCTGCTGTTGTGGTTGGGGGGTCATGCCCCAAAGTGCTCAGGACTTCCTCCTGGGGGTACCTGGGAACCGTGGGGTGGGTGCCGGGGATGAACCCCAGGTCAGTCACGTGCAAGGCATACTCCTTACCTGCTCTGTGACCTCTCCAGGCCCCTAAACTCTGTCATCTTTATTGTATTCATTCTCCTGCCACTCTGGAGTCATTTCTATTTTAGCCAGCTGAATGAACACATAAACAGGTTTTTTTTATGGATTAATGTAGAAGTTATAATAATTTCCTTACTCAGATTCCATGAGTGGGTGTTGAGTCACGTGCCCTTACCTTGTATACTAATAAATGAGAAAGTAGCCAAGTTTGACAGGGGGTGGGTGTGATGGGAAAGGGTAGGGAAATATGAATTTTAGTGCACAGCAAAGATTGTTTTTTCCTGATTTGCCTTTTTTTTTTTCTTTCTGGGTCACACAAGGCATTGCACAGGGGATATTCCTGTCTCATGCATTCAGGAATCACTCCTGGCAGTGCTCGGGAGGACCATATGGGATGCTGGCAATCGAACCCGGGTCGGCTGTGTGCAAGGCAAATGCCTTACTTGTGCTATAAACATTCGCACCCCTTTCCACTCTGCTCCCCTAAATGGGAGAGTCTAAAACATTTCTCTGTGAGGATCCGGCATCTAACAACTTCACTTCTGCATGCACCCCTCAAGGGGAAGTCTGTGAAGTGACCTCTTCTTCCCCACTTTCCCCAAACTGCTGATGAATAAGGCGGGGCCGGGGCCCAGAGGTAGTACAGGGGTTAAGGGGCTCACCTTCCAGGTCCCCTGAGCACTGCCAGGAGTGATCCTGGAGTGCGGAGCCGGCAGTCAGGCCAGAGCAAGGCCAGGTGTGGCCCCCAAACAAAACGAAACAAAAAATAAACAAATGCTGGTGAGGTAGAGCATCCGTGGTTGCTGTCTGCAGTGAACGTCCCCCCTCAGATGGGGAGCGTCCGGATAGCAGCCCCCCTGGTAGGCAGGGGAAACTCCCGCACAGGCCCGTCCTACTGACAGTGGTGACTATTTTTTGCTCAGGTACTTACTGTGGTCTTGGAAAGAAGTCCCCTTGTCCATTGCTCTCCACGGCTCTTTCTGGCGAGTCCTTCCTGGCCACGCCTGCAGTGGGCATCTTACATCTACAGCCTTTCTTTGCTGGCGCCTCTCTGCTGGTTTCACTCGAGAGGCATAAGGATTGGGTTTTCTTCCCAGACATTTTTAGACCAAGTGTCTGGTTTTCTTGTTAATCCATTTTCCTCCAATTTTAGTAATCTTACCATTTCTAGCTAGATCCCCGTGCCAGTAAGCTCAGTGCACTTTCTTAGACATAGTTTCAAAAATTTTTTTCTTTCTCTCTTTCCCTCTTTGTTTCTTTCTTCTCTTTCTCTTCCTCCTTTTCTCCCTCTAATTCTCTCCCTCTCTCCCTCTCTTTCTTTCTTTCTTTCTTTCTTTCTTTCTCTTTCTTTCTTTCTTTCTTTCTTTCTTTCTTTCTTTCTTTCTTTCTTTCTTTCTTTCTTTCTCTCTCTCTCTTTCTTCCTTCCTTCCTTCCTTCCTTCCTTCCTTCCTTCCTTCTTTCTTTCTTTCTTTCTTTCTTTCTTTCTTTCTTTCTTTCTTTCTTTCTTTCTTTCTTTCTTTCTTTCTTTCTTTCTTTCTTTCTCTCTTTCTTTCTCTCTTTCTTTCTCTCTTTCTTTCTTTCTTTCTTTCTCTTTCTTCTCTCTTTCCATCCTTCTTTCTTTTCTCCCTCCCTTCCTTCCTTCCTTCCTTCCTTCCTTCCTTCCTTCCTTCCTTCCTTCCTTCCTTCCTTCCTTCCTTCCTTCCTTCCTTCCTTCTTTCCTTCCTTCCTCTTTCTCTCTTTGTTTTTTGTTCTCCCTCTCCCTCCCCCCTTCCTTGCCTCTCTCCCCCCATCCCTCCATCCCTCCTCCCTCCTTCCCTTCCTTCCTGTACCTCTCTCTCTACCTAATAGTGACTGTTCCCATTTATCAGAAATCACTGGCTACCTACAGTTGGGACAGAATATCCACAGTTGCTACAATGCAAATTGGACTGGAGGTCATCATGTCAAGTTATAAATAAGAAGGAGAACAAATATAGAATGGTCTCGGTTATCTATGGGACAGAGAGAGTCAAAACAAAGGAGAAAACAGCATTGAAAAATGACAGACTGGGCCTTGGGTTCCATTACTTATTCATGAACTCTGGGGGAGTGGGTAGGGTAGTGGTGTGGGGCTGAAGGTCAGGTCAGAGGTGACATAAAGGCCATGGGGGATGGTGGCTCTGTGCAGTGACTTTGCACCTCAGTGTTGTGAAGCTGCTTCCATAACCATGTTAACTAAACTAATGAAAACTTGAAAAAAGAAAAACAAAAGGACCTTCCTTAGCCCTCTTGGTTTCTTTAATCCTCTAGAGCTTTGGATGGGCTTTGTACTGCATAGCCTTTTTAGCTTCTGTTCACTCTTTCCCTTTGCTGTGTTTTTGTTTCGTTTTGTTCCATTTTTGAACTCTTGGAAGCAAGCATTTCCAGTCGTGCTAGCCCCCAAGGTATGGGCTCCGTTCCCTTCTATTTTTGCTTGTGAAGTAGCCAACTCTTCGTTGAGTTATCTTTATCTTGTCACTTTTCACTTTTCACTAACGCATCTTTATCTTGTCACTTTTCACTTGAAGCCATGAAAAAGGACAATGTCCAGGCACCACTCTGGTTACCATAAATAGATCCACCATTATTCAGAGGCCCAGTCACAGTAAAATGTGTTTCTTCACTGGAATACTCTGGCTGTAACCAATGTAGAGTCCATCCCTCTTTCGAAGGCTTACCCACTAGCGACCCTTTGTTTTGTCTGGGATTCCTTTGAACCGTAGTTTATAGGAAAGGCAAAGGAAGTTCAGGATTCTCCTTGGAAATATTTCTTGCTCAGGTCTAAAGGTGACACATGTCATTTCCATTAATATGATATTGGCAAGATCTCAACTCATGTTGAACTAAGGCTAGGAAATAGAGTCCAACTCTGTGTCAGGAAGAAGCATATGGTAGTTATAGTTTATGCCAGAGTACTTCCTATCAATGGAAATAATAGGTATTGCCATTGATTTGTAAGATATGTGATTAAAATAATATGCATATAGTGAGATACAAATAAGTTGATATATGCATATAATGTATGCAGGATATTAGTAAATGGTATACATGTATAATATAGTATATAGGAGACTATTAGTAAATCATGTATTGTATGCCTGAGATGTACTCTGCATATAATGCATGCATGAAAGTATCAGGAAATGTTAGAGGAAAGACAAATTAGGGCCCAAATTCATTTAATTTTTTTATGTCATGCTTTTTTAAAACAAAATTTGAACTACTTGATTGTTGCATGACCATTTGTTCAGTCGGAGGCACTGAGAAATTATTATATTTCATGGGCCACTGGACTCCCTCAGCTCCTGTGTCAAAAGGCAGAGCATCCTAAGGTCTCCTTTTGTTGATCATGGTACCTGGAAAGGGCGCAATACAGTGTCCTCATCAGAAGAAGTTACAGAAAGAACATTGAGGCAGCAAAAAACATGTACTGTTTACTTGTATCTGTAGGCCAGTTGATTTTGGCCTGGAAAAAGATACAAAACCAAAACTGAAACCTTTTTTGGGCTACACCTATTTGGATTTGCATCCCAAAGACTAGTCTAGGCTAGAGCCTGAAATCTACATCCCATAGGCTGTTGCACTGTTGCACTGTTATCCAGTTCATCGAGTTGCTCGAGCAGGCACCAGTAACATCTCCATTCCTCCCTGTCACGTGCTAGTGTAGCCCAATGGTATCTACTAGCTCTAGGAATATGAAGAGCCTCAAATCATTTGTTCAGGGTTTCAATCTTTAGCTTTTCTTTTTTCTGTAGCATTGTGGGTAATTAAAAATAACATACTGCCTAGGGGCCAGAGAGGTAGTCCAGTGGGTAGTCCACTTACCTTGCATGCAGTCGATCCAGGTTCGATCCCTGTTACCCTGTATGTTCTCGAGCTCCTCGAGAGTGATCCCTGAGCACAGGGCTAGGAGTCAGGCTGAACACTTTTAGGTGCATCTCAACCAAAGAGCCTCCTCTCGCCAAAACAAAGCACACTCCCCAGAGCATGATTACAGCCCATTTAAATAAGTAGAACAATTTTTTATTTTTTAAGTGTTTTTAATAGCACATTTTAAAAACTGTCTGTAATGGTTGGTATTTTCTCACTCACAGATAATGCTTTCCTAACAGCGTGGTTGGATCAAGTCTTGATAGTACTTGATAAGCTGAATGTTACCAAGAACAAATGATTGGGAAATTTAATTACTTATAATTGTATCCTTGATATTTTATTTGAGGGAATTTTGCATTCTTTATTGATATCTAATGGGAATAATTCAAAGACATTTTTACCCATTGATTTAAAAAATCTGAATTTTATGGGATAAATTATTCCTGAAGTTTGCAGATTGCCCTTTTGATTTTGAAAGACTTCACAGTAATTATTTTCTTTCTTTTCAGCAGGCATTTTGGAGATCAAAGATGGGTAGAAAAGATGCCTCTACTGTAAAGCTTCCTGTCGATCAGTACAGAAAGCAAATTGGTAAGCAATGGATTCCCTTTGACATATTGCTGTGAATTAAGATTAAGAAAAAGCAGTTACGTGTAAAATTGAGAAAATAACTTTTTCTAGCATGTATGCTTTACAAACTTTGAATAATAATCATTTTCAAGAGGAAAGAGATAAGTGTGTCCTCATGTACCAGTTAAGAAATGCATTTTATGGGCTTGAGATTTTTTTCCAAAGTTCTTATGATTTTTATTAGTATTTAAAAATATATAATGTTATTCTTCTTTAGCGTGGATGTTTTTATTTTGTAAGTATTTTTTATTATGAGCCTTTGTTTTTGTTTCTGCCCTTTTTTAAAATTTTATTTTTATAAAGTTGTTCACAGTAATTTATTACATTCAATATTCCAACACCAATCCCATCACCATTACACCTTCCTCCTGCCACTATTTCGAATTTTTCCAAGCACCACCCAAGCCTGCCCCAATAGCAGCCCCTAAATAATTTATTTTGTATTGCTTGTTATGAATAATTCTCTAAAAATGATCAGAAAGGTTTCCTTCGAAGACAGTGTGTGAAGATTGTTGTATCTCACCCGGAGCCACTGAACCCTTGTATAAGAGATTACTAACGTGTTGTTACAGGTTGATCCTTGTGTGCTAATTTTTTTTTAATCGAGGTTGGTTGCCTCCTACATTATATCCTATCCAGTGTTACATCTGTGGTCTAGAATTTGAGATACTGTGCAGCTGCATGCTCCAGGAATTCTAAAGTTTTATACGACTACAGTCCTCCGCTCTACCAGCTGAGCTATCGAAGGGAGCGTGAATTCTAAAGTTTTAAATAAGGTGATATGGGGCTGGAGCGATAGCACAGCGGGTAGGGCGTTTGCCTTGCATGCAGCCGACCCGGATTCGATTCCCAGCATCCCTTATGTCCCCCGAGCACTGCCAGGAGTGATTCCTGAGTGCATGAGCCAGGAGTGATCCCTGTGCATTGCCGGGTGTGACCCAAAAAGCAAAAATAAATAAATAAATAAATAAATAAATAAATATAAATAAATAAATAAATAAATAAATAAATAAATAAATAAATAAATAAGGTAATATTGCTGGAGTTACATTTTTAACTGGAAGATGTCTTTGGGGTTCAGAAGCATCTCAGCAGCGTGTTGCTCTCTTCTGAGATGTATGTGTGAGTCTCTGGGACTTGGCTGTTAGTGAGCTTGGATGGCACCAGAGGCAGTTCAGGGGTGTGACTGCCAGGCCCCCAGACAGGGGGGTGAGGTCGTCACCCGTCCCCGACCCCGCGAGAGTCTGCAGATTCGGGTCACAAGTCCCGCATAGCCGGGATTTTCAGCAGATTCATTCTCATGGATGAGACTCGTCTGAGCCTGTGGAGATTGAGTTCTGGAGGGTCCGGCTGTGTCTGGCCGGGTGGGGGACTCACCCGCCCCCTCCAGGCTGCCCAGGGTATGAGGTGCCGCCTGGCGTGGGGGTCTGGAGGCACCTCAGCAGCTTGTGGACCTCTACTGGGGTTTACTTGTGAGTCTCCACTATGGGCCTTTGTTGAATAAAGTCTTTTCATTTGAGACTTTTACGTTGCACCTCCTGTGTTTTGTTTGGGGACCGTGCCTGGTGGCACGTTGACAACTGCTCCCCGGCTCTGTGCAGCCAGCCGGTCACTCCAGCGCCATAGCACAGTGGGGGAAGCACACACACAACACACTTGGCTTGCATGTCTCTGGCCCCGGTCTGGTGCCGGAACCCTGCGAGGAATGACGGCACGGTGGCTCCCATCGGCGCAGAGCCAGGAGTAAGCCCAGGGCACAGGCAGGCAGGCAGGTGTAGCCCCGAGGCCAAGACAAGGAAATCCATGGAGTAGAACAAAATGTTTATTGACAATCATTTGAAAACTCCAGAGTTCTTTTTATTTATTTATTTATTTTTTATTCTTCTAAGTAGATGAGGCTGGAGCGATCGCACAGCGGGTAGGGCGTTTGCCTTGTACGCAGCCAACCCAGGTTCGATTCCCAGCATCCCTTATGTCCCCTGAGCACTGCCAGGAGTGATTCCTGAGTGCAGAGCCAGGAGTCAACCCTGAGCATTTCCAGGTGTGACCCCAAAAAGAAAAAAAAAAGAGCATATTTTTCTAAGTGGCACTAAGAGGGTCCCCGAGGCCACTGTGATGCTGGAGGTCCAAAGCGGTGGCCGAGTGCCGAGGGCGAGGTTTCTTGGCGTCACAGTGCCTGGGACCGCCAGGGCCACATCTGCAGTGCTCAGGGTTGTCCGGGCTGCGCCCCTTGGTGTGGATTCAGGAAAGCGGCAGCTGAGTTGGCCCCTGGGGCCCTGTGGCTTGGCCGCTTGGCCCCGGCTCTCCCTCCCCGCCTGCTAGCACATCCACGCTCCTTATTCAAGCTCTGTCTTAGTAGACTTGTGGAACAGGTCAAGGTCCATTCACGGGGATAGAAAGATAACAGCAAGAATGTCTGTTTCAGATGATGCTGCAGGTGCAGGCTTCTCTGTATTTGTTCTTTGCAAGGAGACAAGGCGGACGGAATAAAAACTACCCACATTCTGAGTCTCGAAGCAGTGGGAAAGAATGAATGTTCTAAAACCACGCTTCAAATAAAGCATAGCAAATCAGGAATTAGAAGCCAAAGGATAATTTTCCCTTCCCTTCCCCCAGCACATTGCTTTCTCATTCCTTTTTTATTCTTGCTCCTTCAGAAATAAAAATAGAAACAACAACAACAACAAAACTCACCTCTGCTAACTGAGCGATCGACAGAAAAGTTACAATAGAATTTAGATAAAAAGCAGAAATAATTGGTACAAATATATCCCTATTTTGCAATGTAATATTTACAGTAGACTCAAGAAAACTACTTGTACAGTATAAAAGACATGTAAACAAAGATCAAGATATTAAAATGCATATAAGTAGTTAAAAACTTACAGACAGGGAGGTCCATTGTCGCTGTAAACAAACTCAGCACTCTGGACTCCTCAAATTAAAGTGCACGCATACCTGAGGGGACAGGTCACAGAGGGAGACTGAAGTAGGAAACCAGAAGCAAAATTACCATTACAACACAAATTGGAATCAAAGAGCCGAAGGATAGCTCATTCCATGTCTGAGTGAAGGACTCTAGCTGGGTTAGTTTCCTAAGGAAGGGTTGATGTCCTTGGGTTTGGTGCTTAGCAGGGGCTCCCAGCCGTTCCTGAGACACCCAGATGTGTCTTCTGTCATGCTTGGTTGCCCCTCTCTCATTTCCTGGACATTTGGTACCCAAACCCTGCACTGCTGTGCCATGCTGCTCCGCCAGGATTGCTTGGAGCCACCGGGGTTCCTCAGCGGCGCTCAGGAGCCTGCAGGAGATCCCCCAACAGTCCCCGTCCATGGGGGGCAGTTCAGGGCACTTGCCTTGCATGCAGCAGCTTCCTTTTAGTTAAGCCCCAGCATCCCATATAGTCCCCAAGCACCACCAGGAGTAATTTCTGAGGGCAGAGCCAGGCGTAAGCCCCGAGCATCATAGGTATGGGCCCCAAACAAGCAAACACATTGTAAGTATATTCTCCCTTGTAAGCACATGCCAATCAAAGTGCATTTCCTTTTCTCCAAGAAAGGTCCTAGGCTCTCCTCTCTGCTTCCACCAATATATACAAATAAAATTATTTAAGTGTCATCTCGGCAGAGCCTGGCAAGCTAGCTGTGGTATATTCGATATGCCAAAAATAGTAACAAGTCTCACAATGGAGACATTACTGGTGCCCGCTCGAGCAAATCGATGGGCAACGGGATGATAGTGATACAGTGACAGTGATTTAGTTTAGTCTAAATAGGTTAGTCTCTATCCACCAATATATACCATTAGTATTCTTATTTCTATCACAATCATTTTTCTACAAGATAAAAGCAAAGTTTTTCTGGATCAAATTTGAATTTTATCTTTCCATTATGGAGCATAGAGATATTAAAATACAAAGTTTAAAGAATTACAAGAATTAGTTGAGATATAATGAATTTAAGGAGTTTTTAATCAGAGTTGGAATATACCAGGAGCCTAGGTTCATATTAGCGATATGTCTTTCGTAATTTGCACTGTTTTGTTTAAATGGGGTGTTGCCCAGGTTTGATTCAAAATGAGGCCAGAGAAATTGTATAGCAGGCAGGGCACTTGCCTTGAATGCAGCTGGCCCAGATTCTATTCCCAGCACCTCATATGTTCCCCTGAGTCTCACAAAGAGTGATCCTTCATGCTCAGCCAGGAGCAAGCCTGGAGCACCTCTGGGAGTGGCCCAAAAGCAAACCAAGAGAGAGAGAGAGAGAGAGAGAGAGAGAGAGAGAGAGAGAGAGAGAGAGAGAGAGAGAGAGAGAGAGAGAGAGAGAGAGAGAGAGAGAGAGAGAAGGAGGATGGTATAAAACATGTACAATAATATTAAGGAGATAATTCAGTATTGGTTTTAGAAAAGAGGAATTCAAGTAACAAATAATGGTTATCATTGTTTCTTTAAACCCCTATATTCTTTCGATTTATTCCTTTTGCAAATTTATTGCCACCTTTTTTTCCCCTGTTATTACTTTTTTGCCACAAGACCTACAGCTTCTCTCCTAAACCCTCTCACTTATCAGTAGATAAGTTTTTTCTTGACCAAGACCAGTTCAGGTAGTGATCTGTGAAAAGACTGAAGGAAATCTATTGAGTCATTCTTTTTTTTCCGCAGTGCATTGTTTGAGTGCTTTATAAAATACCAATACTAATCCCGTTACATTATTTCATTGTATAACTTACCTTTGTTGTGGAAACACATTACTTACTTAACTACCTAATTGTGCAAAAGTTCTATACAAGTAGAAAGCAGTTTTTAAAACTTGTTTTTTAAAAATTTGCCTCAGTCACTCTTGGTCCCATCTTCTTATTTGAATCTTAAGATTCGATTTTAGCTTCATGCTTGCTATGAAAGCCAATTAGTAGTCAGAGTGGAATTCCACTGACTTTTGAGATTACCTGGATAGGCGTTCTTACCAGTTTTGTCTCTTGAAATGATCGTATGATGTGGTTTGATACTCAGTTAAGTTCTCTTATTTTCATAAATGTATTTTTTAATTTTAATTTTAAATAATTTTAATTATTTTAGTTAAATGGAAGTGATGCATAGTATATCTTTGTTATTTTGAAGAGTCTTAGAAAATTATTTTATGATTCATTTTTGCTGGCATTGGAGGGATAGTGCAGCGGTAAGGAGCTTGCCTGGCAAGCATCCCATATGGTCCCTGAGCCTATCAGAAGTGATTCCTGAGGGCAGAGCCAGAAATAACTTCTCGATGTGCCCCTCCACTCCCCACCCCGAAACAAAAAAAAAAGCAAACCTTTAACATTTTAAAAACTAATGATTTTTGTTGCTTCATAATTTGGCTATTAATAATTTAATTATCAACCTTACTATACTGTAGTATTTCTGATAAGTCTTCCATTGTATATCATTTCATTTGAATCTATTTTCTTTGCTATTTTCATTTTTTAAAAAAATATTTGTTTTAAACCCTGTCCATCTCAAATTTAATGCAAAATTTCAAAAAATTAGTAAGATAAACAAGAGATCATGATACATGCCTCATTCTAAGAAATGTGGTCTATCTTAAGTTTTAAAAGACTTTGATCTTGAAGTTTTCTATTTTTAGTAGTGATTCTCCCTCTTCTCTTTGGTCTCCTAGAATCCTTACTATAATAGAGTATTCACATTACATCAGTATTTCTTGGAATCACTTTATTTCTTTATGTTTTTATCCTACCTTAGTTCTTTTTACTTCTCAGATGTATTTTCCTTTGATTAGTGTTCTCTCTCCATCTCGCTCTCCTTTGTCTTTCTTACACACACAAGCACACGCATGCATGTGCACACGTACACACTCATCATGGTGACTATCTTGCAACTGTGGATACATAATTTCAATGAACAATTGTGGTTACATATAAAGATTTATATGTTTATAAAATAACTCCAGCAGAATCTCGCATGGCAAAGCCTGGCAAGCTACCTGTGGTGCATTCATATGCCAAAAACAGTAATAATAATGGGCCTCATTCCCCTGACCCTGAATGCGACAGGGACAAATGGAGACGTTACTGGTGCTCGCTTAAGCAAATCAATGAGCAATGGGATGACAGTGATACAGTGATAAAATAACCACGGCAGGCTGTTTTCACTCAGGGCGCCCCCGAGGTGGGCAGGTGAGAGCCCGCCCCGCCCCAAGGGACCCAGCCCCGGCAGCTGACCTCCACTACCCAACCGCTGCCAAGCTGCAGGCCACTTTCCACATGCTCCGGCCGAGCTTCACATATGAGTGAACATATTCCTAAACCGCACAGCCACTTTTGCGGCTGCGCGACTCATCATAAGACACTCCCTACTCATTTTCCATAATTGCCACACCATATTTGATTGGAGGCAAGAGGGCGCTGATGCCACCTGAACCCCTTGCGCTCTCCGGAACCCAGCTCACCATCTCGCCTTGGACAACGTGCAGCTCAGCACGCCAGGCATGGAACTCTACGCCTGATCCCTCCTGGAACTCTACGCGATTGCTGATGGACTTCGCCGGCTGTTTTCCAAGATTCGGACAGAATGGTGTCGGCAGGGCATTGGAGAAACTGCCGCGGTGGCAACTGCCATGTCACCGCCTGCCCCTAAGTTGCAGCACCATTGGACATAGTCATAGAGCTGTGGCAGCAGTGTGCGCAGTGGCTCATCACTGTGGGGTGCTGTCAGCCAACCACCATGTGACTCGGGACTTGGTGCAGGTGTTCGACATAGCACAGACCCTCTGCCATAAGGTCCTGCTCTGCCAGCTGCTCAACAACTTCCAGGCGCACTTCTTCAACCTTATGGAGATCAACCTGATGCCGCAGATGTCCCAGGTGCTGCCCAGAGACGCAGCAGGTGTGTGTTTGTCAGTGTGAAGATCGTTACAACATGCCAGTCGACCAAAAGCTTACATTCGGTAGACTGGGAATACCTGTAAAAGCGATTAGAAGCCGCCCCAAAAGCCTTCGTTCCTCTTGGAGAGTCCGGCAAGCTGCCGAGAGTTTCCTGCCCACACAGCAGAGCCTGGCAAGCTGCTCATGGCTATAATCGATATGGCAAAAACAGTAACAACGATGGTCCTCATTTCCCTGATCCTGAAAGAGCCCCCAGCACGCCATCAGGCTACACTAGCATGCGACTGGGACGGATGGAAATGTTACTGGGGCCTGCTCGAGCAAATCAGTGAACAACAGGATGACACATGACAGTGACATAAAATAACTCTGCTGTTCATTCAATTCTTTCATGTTTTTCTCTTTATAACAATAGTATTAATTCTTGCAGACTCTTCCTTCTTCTAGTACCAACTTTCCCTTTTTTTGGTGCTGGAATCCTATTTCATGCTATTTATTCCTATGTTTCAATTCCTTCATACTTCATATTACTGTGTGATTGTGTGTATGTGTTCAACTTACATATAGGTTATAGTTTTTTCTGTTTTCTTCTCTTTTGAGAGTCCCAGAAGACAGAATTGTGAAATACTCTCCCAGAGCCGTGTTCTGTTTTCTTACTGACAGTAGTGATTGTATGGATTTTGAGCCATCCTTCTGGGTTTATTTCTTTGTAAAAGATTCCTGTAGATTAATTTGTACCTCACATTATGTTTCGTATCTAACAGGCTTAAGATTCACATTTCTCAGTGTCTTTCTTCCATACCCAGACCTTAAGAGGAAACTGAAATGTTCCTTGAAGTTTCTCAAACAAGATGCAGATTACTTTTCTCTTCTCTTCCTATGGGTCAGTGGAGGACTTACCCGTTATTCACATAGCCCAGTATCAGCTCTTTTCTTACAGTGGTACCATGCGTCTCTAGGTCTTACGAGTCAGTAGCAATCCTCTTGGCATCTAGAACCAGGTCTTAATGTCCTTTGACGTCCTGCCTTCTCCCTCGACAGGCCAGGGTACCCAGAGAGCTGCTGAAACTAGCTGCCTTGCTCTGAGTTCTTGCTCTGTGTTCCAGATAAACATTTTTATTCCCTTTTATAATCATAGATATATATATGTGTGTATCTGGTGTATTATACATGTGTACATATGCATTATAATTAATACAAATTTATAGAATGTTTCATTCCCACGATTTTTATGTGCTTATATCAAAGTTTTCACCTCAGCTTAGTCTACCTAATTCTCTGAAGTGGAAGCCCTATGAAAATTTTAATTCTCTGATTTCACGTACCAATTAAAAACCATCAATCTGTTTTGATGTATATATGTGTAGCTACTGGGATTTAAACTTTCTCATGGGTAGAAGCACTATATAATTTTTATTTTTTATTCCTTCATGTTTCTCACAAAAGGCACTAATATGTTAACTGTCATTTCGTTGCTCATTGGTTTGCTTGAGCAGGCACCAGTAACGTCTCCATTGTGAGACTTGTTGTTACTGTTTTGGGCATATCGAATACACCACGGGTAGCTTGTCAGGCTCTGCCATGCGGGTGGGATACTCTGGATAGCTTGCTGGGCTCTCTGAGAGGGACAGAAGAATCAAACCTGGGTCGGCCATTAATAAAGAAATCTTCCTAATTCTCTGGTAATTAAAATCCGATATACTCTTTGTTAACTTACTCTATTTATATTTATAAGTGTTCTCTTGAAAAAATAAAAGTGTCTAACTTACTTGAATGTCTACTTAATGCTGTGAATTTCATTTACTTACTTTCTGTCTTCTGTATGATAAATTTTAGTGTTTTCCTTTTAATTTGTATGTCTCCCCAGTACATTGCAAAAGGACCCTTTAAAATGTATTTTTGCTAAATGCAAGCTAAAAATTAATATTTTTATGATATCTTATTTTGATGTTCTTGTATATTGTTGCTTTATAGCATTTGTAATAATAAAAATTTAGATTATATTATAAATAACTTGTTGGCTTACTTTTGTTGTAATTATATTTCTATAAAAATCATAAAACTTATTTTCTATTATGAATAACTTGTTGGTTTATTTGTAGTAATTATATTACTACAAAAGTAGTATTAGAAATATAAAATTTCTGTTATTAAAGATTTAGTTTCTATTATGAACCACGGGTTATTTTTGTAGCAACTCAAAATTACAATACTTGTTTATGAGTATGTAATGTATTATTGCATGATGGTACAACCTTTGTAATATATGACTGAATTCAAGCTATTCTTTCCCAGTATTAGAAAATTGTCAGAGGTTTGTGTTACCGCTATAGCATGATAAAATTTTGCATGATTTAAAAATTTTGAAGTATTAATTTTTCAACTTCTAAGACCAGGTATTCCTGAATAATTTTAGGAATGCAATAAAAATATTGAAAAACCCTTTTCCGCGCACAAGTTGCTTTTAGACAAGCTGCTTTTTGCTCTTTGTTAAGGAAATATATGGCATGATTTTATACTATATGAGTGGCTAATTATAAAGGTGTACCATCTTAGAGGAGTCCACTAGATTTCGTTCTTGGTTTTGTTTTGGGGCCACCCCCAGAGGTGCTCAGGGCTTACTCATGGCTGTGTGCGCTGGGATAACTTTTGGCAGTGCTCGGAGACATTATGGGTTGCTGGGGATTGAACCCAGGTAAGCCACATGCAAGGCAAGTGCCTTACCCACTACACCAACTCTCTGGCCTCTAGATTTTTATTCATGATCATTCTGACCTTGTAATACTTTTCTTTTGATCAACTTGATTAATATATTTTTGGGGGTGCAGTGGCGGTCATACTGTTGTTGAGTAGGAGCTACTCCTAGCTTGGTGCTCGTGGCCTAGTCTTGGTGATGCTCCAAGGACCAGACGATGCTGGGGATCAAAACAAGACTTCCCAAACATGTGCTCAACCCTTTGAACCATATCACTGGCCCTTATTAATATTTTAATTATGAGTTGCCTTTGATCATGCCGTTTGTGAATTTATTCATCTTACAGCTACGAAAATGCTGTTTACTGGTGTAGCTACTAGAGTTTGCTACAGGATTCAATTAGACTATTAACTCATTTTTGTAATGAGTTTTCTACAATTATCTATGCTTTGTAATATCCGGGGAAGGCTGTCCTCTTCGACCGAGCACGCTGCTTCAGGATGGGTGCACATGGAGCGGTGAGGGAGGAAGGGGACACCGCCTAGTTTGTAATATAATAACTAAAATTTATGTTTGTATGACAGTCGGAAAATAACCTTACCTGCATGCCACATTATATTGTTCTGTATCACTGTATCACTGTCATCGCATTGTTCGATTTACTCAAGCGAGCACTAGTGATGTCTCTATTCCTCCCAGCCCTGAGATTTTAGCAGCCTTTCCTTACTAGTCTTTCCCAACGATTGGAAATGTTTACACACCCCTCCCCCACTGCTTTAAATATGCCTCCAAAAGTACCTAGATTTTATATATATGTGTGTGTGTATATATATATATATGTACAAGCCTGTTCGGATTGGGACTGGGCCTCTACCACCCAGATCCCCCATTTTCCAGTAGCTAGGTCACACCCAGAAACTGCCCCTTCCCATGTGCTCTGTAATCCCATCAATAGCCAACATCCACCAGAGTCTATAAAACCAAGCACCCAGAAATGATCTTATAGCCTAGTTCTCCCTCTCGGAGAACCTGGCAAGCTACCAGGAAAGTGAGAGTTTTCCTGCCCGTATGGGAGAGCCTGGAAAACTTCCTGTGGCGTATCATATGCCAAAACCAGTAACAATGCTGGGTCTCATTCCCCTGACCCTGAAAGAGCCTCCAATGCGACACCTTTGGGAAGCACGCTAGGACGAATGGAGACGTTACTGTGACCACTCAAGGAAATGGACGATCAACTGGATGACGACGATGATGATGATGATGATGATGATGATGATGATGATGATTATGATAGGTGAAGCATTTGCTTCTTGTATGCTTGACCTGGTTTCAATCCCCAGCACCACATGGGTCAAGCACTGCCAGGGATGATGAACCAAGTTTTTGGTCCTGGATTATATTGTTCTATTATATGTAATTTTGATAACGTGAGCAAAGTAAGATTCCAAATAGTGTTTTGCTTAAGAGGAAGGGAGGAGGGATTTGAAGTTGTTGATGAGAAATTATTCTAAAATTGTTGAAGGAAATATCAGTCTCTTCTGTTGATTAGCAAATTTTATTATTTGTATTTTTGGCATGTTGTAAATAACTCATCTTCCAATAATTCATTTGTGTAATTAAATTTAGATTGCAAATTTTTCTTTTCAAATATTTTGACTCTTATCTCTTTGCTTTTCTATTGTATCTTAATTGGTGTGGTCTATATAAATGGACAATAAATTATATATCTTTGTTACAGAGATCAGACAGTGAATAGAACTTGGTATTCATCCCAGACAGAATTATGATTGAATGTATTTGCAAGATTAAAGCACTGAATTTACTTTTTTTCTAATTAAAGGCAATTAAAGATTTCCAGACACAAATAAAAGACAATGAATTGAGGAATAAGTGTAGGAGCAAGTCCATTTGCAGGTGAAAAGATGTGTCTTTGAAGCAGAACCAGCTGTATTTTCATTGAAAGAATAACAGTTTAGGAAGCTTTTCTGCATGTGCTTGCTTGATAGCATAATGTACTCATAAGCAGCTTATGCAGTATTCAGAAAATAACAGTGCATTAATTTTTAAAGCAGCAAAAGCAGAGGAGGAGCAGTGCTGCCACATGATGATAATGAGTGTGGCTAGTGTGAGGGCGACTGCTGAGAGAGGGAGAGCAGCAAGATTCTGAAAAATGAACATTTATAAAACAATAACCAGATATTCACATGATAATGAGCTTAGGCAGTAATATCAACAAAGGGCAAAGATGCAGTCTTGTTTCCGGATAAAGCCAAAGGAATGAAAAGCAAAAAGCCAAAAGCTGTTAAGTAATCTATTCGTTCATTAAAGAAATCCTCAGTAAAACCATGGCATCATTAAAATTGACTATTGTTTTCTATAAGAAATAATTTAACATAAATCTAGGTCATATGTTAATTAAATAGAACAGATTGCCCTCACCTTTCCTAAATTACTCTGTCAGTTCTTAAGTTAATGTAACATGAGAAATGGGTAAATGATCATTTTAGGTATCAAAGTATCGTAATATTTATTAAGTATGTGATTTTGTCTACTTTGGGTTACTTTTAGAAATGGTGTCCATGCTAAAGATTCCGTATGTTTTAATTTTTCTGAGTAGTAAGGAACTTTAACAGAGATACCTTTTACAGGTTAAAAACTCTGACAAAATGGATTTTTAAAATATTGTTTACTTTTTAAAAATTTTTAAAGTATTGCTTAAAAAGCAGAAACAACAGATTTGGAATGTATGTATAAACAAACATTAGGAATGTGTAGTATATTTGTTATCAAGATACAGGTATGGATAAAATTTTTTTAGTGTTGTTTACTTCTAGGTATGATTTTGCTTTTAGTTGATACTGTTTTTTTTTAGGACCAAAGGCTGTAATTGTTGATGTTATGAGTTTTCAAGTATCTATTTTCAATCATGTTATTAGTTATAGCTTCACTTTTTCTAACTGAAACTTGATTTGTAATCATTTTGACCACAAATGTGATTAAAATGGTCCTAAGGAAAAGTGTGTATCTAAATAAGAATGTGAGAGCAGTAAAAAGCCGTAATTCAGACTGAGACAGGGCAAGAGAAAGTCCTATGTGAATTACAACACCAGAACTCACATTAATCCCAGAGAAATTGATATTCTTTCCATTTCTTCTGGAATCACTGTTCAATCATTATATACTTTATTAACTTTTCCCCTCACATTTTCATATTTTCAAACCTAAATTTCTGTCATTTGTAATGAAAATAATTTTGGCCATGATATAAGATTCCTGCCATCCTTTGTAACTATCCAGATATCTCTTATCAATTCTGGAATTGTTATCTTCTAAATCTAGGATCCAGAATGCTACTAGTTTTCTTCTTTTTCTTTTGTGATCGATTCTAAAGAAAGGGAAAAATATTTTTAAATTAATTCTTTAATTGAACCACTGTGAAGTATTTACAAAGCTGTTCATGATTGGGTTTCAGCCATACAATATTCTAACACCTGACCCGGCTTCGATTCCTCTGCCCCTCTCGGAAGGCCCGGCAAGCTACCGAGAGTATCCCACCTGCACGACAGAGCCTGGCAAGCTACCCCTGGCGTATTCGATATGCCAAAAACAGTAACAACAAGTCTCACAATGGAGACGTTACTGGTGCCCGCTTGAGCAAATTGTTGAGCAATGGAATGCCAGTGACAGTACCTTCATAGTGGATGTTTCCCACCTTCAGTGTCCCTAGTTTCCCTCTCGTCCATCCACCCCAGCCTGCCCTGAGCATGACGGCAATTGGGTTCTGGAGGTTTTCCGGCCTCCGGAGCTCTGTTGGGGTGAGTGGGGGACTCACGCGCCCCCCCTCCAGTTGCCCCGTAAAGGACAGCCTGGCGCGGGGTCCAGGGGCATCTCTGTGGCATGTTGTCTCTTTCTTTTCTTTTTTTTTTTTACTTTGAAACACCATGGTTTACAAAGTTGTCTAGACTGCAGTTGTTTCAGGGGTGCGATGTTCCAACCCCAGTCCCACACCGGTGTGCCCTTCCCTCCACCACTGTCCCCAGTTTCTAGCCACCGTTCAAGCTCGGGGGCACAAAATAATTCATTTTATATTGCTTACCAGAACCAAATGGCAAATGGAATTATCCCCCCAAATAGTGTAAAGGGCTTTTATATTCTGCTACAGTAAGAAAATTCTGTAAGTTTAAGTTATGTATGTAGTACTCAGTTTGTTTCTAAGACCTACTACCCCCTCTAGAAAACCCATGGCGGTCTGAAACTAATCCGTGGCCACTGAAACATCTCTGGGAATGGCTTTCTCTTTGGTTTCCCGTTTCAGAAAGAAGGGGAGATACTGGTGCATCAGTCCTGACTTTCACAATAGCCATCGCCTCCCATGGCAGGGAACCAAGCTAAAGATCGCGTCTGATTCCCAAATCCACTGTTTAAACCCATAGGCTCAGAAATTGACAAGGAAGCAGTGCCAGTCCTAGATTACCAGGACCCGCATCAGGAAATTGAATATTTTTATCACTTCTTAAAATTGCTTTTTGACTTCAGAGTCTTTCATGACTTTTTGGCAGTTGGGTAGTATTTTTATGAGTCTTTACGTTTTGCAACTGTAAGTATTTGGAATTGCATCTAGTAGGTATATTCGTGTTTTCTAAGTTTAATCAACTGTTGGGTTAAGTGACATTAGGGAGATTTTTTCTGACCCGAATCAATCTCTAAAATAATATAATATAGCTCCATCCGTTACTTTCTGCCTTTTACCAACATATTTTTCCTTTTAAGCACTTTTCATCAACTGGAAAATTAAACAAGTTTTATATATTATTTACTTTTTTTGCAGCTCTCAAAATAACAAGACTACTATTCATACTACTGTTTGCTCAGGATTTTGAATACTTAAAAAAATAGTGCTTAATAGTTTTAACTAATGAAATTTTTGAAGAAAATACTGTTTAAGATTCTTTCTCCCTCAAAGAAATGATTTTCATTGTATAGGGACAAAGTTAACTATAAAAAAATCAAAATCATTGATATATTCTAATTTTAAATTATTATGCTAGCAACACTCTGAGCCAATCATAAAGAATTATGGATTATGTAATTTAGACCTCATTTACAGATGGTAACAGAAAGCTGCATGTATAATAGTTCATATGTAATATATTTTTTATATTTTTATAAATACATATATGTGTATATTTACTTGTAATATAGAACTATTACCGTATTTGGGAAAGTTTTTTTCTTTTTCTTTCTCAAGAGTTATCTTATATTTTGCATGTTTTTTTTCTTTTTCTTTCTCAAGAGTTATCTTAAATTTTGCATGTAGAGGGGACAGGATATGAAAGATAATTCACACTGACAGAAACACACTTATTAAGATTTCAACTTTATTTGAAGGAACTTTAACTCTCAATGTCATGGTTTTCAGAGAAATTTTCCATTTGAATTGCAATCCGAGTCATGTACATCTATTTTTATTTTAAGAATAATGGATAATATAATCTGCATATGAGGGCTGGAGAGATAGTACAGCACAAAGGCACTTGTCTTGCACATAGCTGATCCAAGCTTCATCCCTGATGTCCTATATGTTCCTCCAAGCCCAGCCAGAAGTGACCCATGAGCACAGAACCAGAATAATCCCTGAGCACCACCAGGAATGGCCGCAAACAAAACTGAACAGTATTCTTATTATATTATTAAAGCTATTTCTCAAATAATTTTCTATTGAAATATTAATTTTAAAATGATTTTAAGCATATGAAGTGGAATTTTATTATTGTAAATACCTGTCACTATAAATTCTAGCAGCTAGTTTTATTTTTTGTTTTATTGTGTTTTTGGTCACACTTGGTGGTGCTGAGGGCTAACTCCTGGCTATACTCAGAGGAACATAGCTACTGGGGCTTTAGTCTGGGTCTGCCGCGTGCGAGACAAACCTGCGGTAGTATCTCTCTTTCCCTATATGTAGTTATTTTACAGGAAATCAAAGAGCATGTTCTGACTACAGAAGTACTTAAAATTAGGGATGAAGAATATATGTCATCATTAATCAACTTGATCATTGCAATTATTTCTGTACTTTATTTTTATTTCACAGAATTAAAATTCTATCAATTAAAAATAATTCATTGAGTTTTTTTTAATACAGAAGTAGCAATTCAGAATAATTTGTTATTAAACTGATCACAATACTGAGGAGAAGAGTAGTAGACAGGAACTAGATCACAAATATTAGTAACTAAAGACAACTTTAAGTGTTTGTCATGAATATGAAATGGGAATGTCAAATTATATAATCCTTATTACTGTGCATACATCATTTTTTAATATTACAGCCTACTAAATAAGAATATGAACATGCATCAGAGATAGTGTCTCTCCTGGCTTTTGTTTGTTTTTAAAGCAAAACATATCTCTGCTATAATAGTTTGCTTACTTGTGTAATTGTTTGAATACTTAAAGAGCTGAATTTCTGCAAGCTCATTATTGCCATTGTATGGGAATTGAAATGGCTTGTGTATATTAATTTTTAATAATTTAGAATTATATTTTAACGTAAAATTGAATAAAATATTGATTTGTATTGACTGAAAGTTAAGTGTATCTTGGCGCTTATAGGAAATCATTAGAGTTTTATATATGTGTGTGTGTCAGAATCATGATATATACTCTAAATGAAGAACAAAATTTTGTTATGAAGTAATAAAAGAAAAATGAAATAGTAACAAAATCAAGGGGAACAAAGAGATTGCAGTAATAAATTGGCAAGCCTAATTAAAATAGATTAAGATTTCATTAAGTGTGAGTGATCTAATCATACCAAGGAACTGGCAGAGGACTTTGATATATCACTTACTCTGTATTGTATCTACAGATAAGAAATGCACTCATATACAGGAATACTAGGTATAAAAGGACAGAGAACAGGCAATTCTTGAGTTGAAAGGATTTCTGGAAATTAGTTTCTTCATAAAAGCAATAGGAGCAATGACAAAGAATGTCAGAATCAACTTTTTCCGAAATATAGAAATTAACAAAATTATTCAATGGCCTGTGTTTATTCAAACAAAATAACTGAATCTAAATAGGAACATAAGACTTGCACTTTAAATTACATTAATTCCATCTCCTCTTCTGATACTTGTAGCTGTAGTAATTGTGGGAGAAAAAAAAAAACAGCAACATTAAGCCATTGGAGGAAAATAGAAAGGGTTCTGAGACCCTAAATTTTACCTCTGAGAATTCCCTCTGCTTACCCTGTCTGGCAACTTTCTCGAGCATCCCTCTCTCAGAATTTGTCTTTATTTGGAGCCAGCGAGATAAAGCAGTAGGGTATTTCCTTTGCATGTGACTGACCCAGGTTTGGTTTTCAGCACTCCCTGTGGTCCGCCAGGCCTGCCAGGAGTCTCCCTGAGCACAGATTCAGGGTTAAGCCCTGAGCACTGCTGACGTGGCCCCCAAGCAAAACAAAACAAAAATTTGTTTTGATTCGATCTGACTCTTCACTCCCTTCCTATGAAGAGCTCATTTCCCAGTGATATTTTTTCAGAAACAATCAGTGGCACATGGCAGCATTATGCTAGTTGAGTCTAACGCAATGCTGTTGTAAAATCCGGAGTCAGGACCGTGAGATGTCCATAATGTCTTTTCAAAGCTCTGACAGGTTCCTGGGGGTACAGCAGGTCATGCTATGAACTGTGTCTCAGGCTGGAGATACAGTACAGCAGGTAAGACACTTGCTTTGCACAGGGCTGACCCAGGATGGATCCCTGGCACCCCACATGATTCACCAAATCCCACCAGGAGTAAGCCCTGAGTACTGCATAGTGTGACCCCCTTAACAAAACAGAACCAAAAAGTATGAATTGTATCATGTACATTAAAGAATTCTTACTGAGCTTGAGGAAGCCAGCTGGAAGTGAAGACTATAATAGAAGTATAATCTCCTGTCATAGCAGGAATGTATATCAACGCACACACACGCACGCACACACACACACACACACACACACACACAGCCCCTTAGAAAATCTGGAAGACTTACTTTTTCAAGGCATTTAAGAAAATGATTTTTGGTCATTAAATGAGTTTTAAACTCCATGACTGCATATGGCAAGTAATAGACTACAGAATTAGAAAGTTAACAACAACAACAAAAATAAAACACTAATGTCACCAAAACAAACAGAAATAATGCATCGTAGAGGAGATCTGATTTGTACAATTGCCACATTGTACCACATATATCTACTTTCCCACAAAAATCATGGATCCTGGAGCACCCCGGGCTTCCCTCCCCTCCGGACTGCCGGCCGAGTGGCCGGCACGCCGACCCCAAGCGCCGCCGCCGTCCTGTCTTCCGGCAAAGGTCTGTGACGCTCCCTCGACCCGCCCTTCCGGACCCAGCCTGCTCCGCGGCCCTGAGCACCCCGGGCTTCCCTCCCCTCCGGACTGCCGGCCGAGTGGCCGGCACGCCGACCCCAAGCGCCGCCGCCGTCCTGTCTTCCGGCAAAGGTCTGTGACGCTCCCTCGACCCGCCCTTCCGGACCCAGCCTGCTCCGCGGCCCTGAGCACCCCGGGCTTCCCTCCCCTCCGGACTGCCGGCCGAGTGGCCGGCACGCCGACCCCAAGCGCCGCCGCCGTCCTGTCTTCCGGCAAAGGTCTGTGACGCTCCCTCGACCCGCCCTTCCGGACCCAGCCTGCTCCGCGGCCCTGAGCACCCCGGGCTTCCCTCCCCTCCGGACTGCCGGCCGAGTGGCCGGCACGCCGACCCCAAGCGCCGCCGCCGTCCTGTCTTCCGGCAAAGGTCTGTGACGCTCCCTCGACCCGCCCTTCCGGACCCAGCCTGCTCCGCGGCCCTGAGCACCCCGGGCTTCCCTCCCCTCCGGACTGCCGGCCGAGTGGCCGGCACGCCGACCCCAAGCGCCGCCGCCGTCCTGTCTTCCGGCAAAGGTCTGTGACGCTCCCTCGACCCGCCCTTCCGGACCCAGCCTGCTCCGCGGCCCTGAGCACCCCGGGCTTCCCTCCCCTCCGGACTGCCGGCCGAGTGGCCGGCACGCCGACCCCAAGCGCCGCCGCCGTCCTGTCTTCCGGCAAAGGTCTGTGACGCTCCCTCGACCCGCCCTTCCGGACCCAGCCTGCTCCGCGGCCCTGAGCACCCCGGGCTTCCCTCCCCTCCGGACTGCCGGCCGAGTGGCCGGCACGCCGACCCCAAGCGCCGCCGCCGTCCTGTCTTCCGGCAAAGGTCTGTGACGCTCCCTCGACCCGCCCTTCCGGACCCAGCCTGCTCCGCGGCCCTGAGCACCCCGGGCTTCCCTCCCCTCCGGACTGCCGGCCGAGTGGCCGGCACGCCGACCCCAAGCGCCGCCGCCGTCCTGTCTTCCGGCAAAGGTCTGTGACGCTCCCTCGACCCGCCCTTCCGGACCCAGCCTGCTCCGCGGCCCTGAGCACCCCGGGCTTCCCTCCCCTCCGGACTGCCGGCCGAGTGGCCGGCACGCCGACCCCAAGCGCCGCCGCCGTCCTGTCTTCCGGCAAAGGTCTGTGACGCTCCCTCGACCCGCCCTTCCGGACCCAGCCTGCTCCGCGGCCCTGAGCACCCCGGGCTTCCCTCCCCTCCGGACTGCCGGCCGAGTGGCCGGCACGCCGACCCCAAGCGCCGCCGCCGTCCTGTCTTCCGGCAAAGGTCTGTGACGCTCCCTCGACCCGCCCTTCCGGACCCAGCCTGCTCCGCGGCCCTGAGCACCCCGGGCTTCCCTCCCCTCCGGACTGCCGGCCGAGTGGCCGGCACGCCACCCCCAGCACGTTGACCACTGTCGGGTTGTGGGAAAGGGGCGTGGCCTAACCACCAGGGGGCGTGGCCTAAGAAAAGTGGGCGTGGCCTCGCCTACCAGCGGCCGCCGCTAACGCGGCGGCAAGTAATTTCCTCAACATCCTATACAAGACTAACATCCTAGCTATTCGCAAGCAGTAGGACAATAAAACACAAGACTTCACATAAGAACCGAAGGAAACATCTCAGTAAGAGACCAGGTTCTACAAACGGCAAGTAAAAAGCCAACCACTATTAACTGAGCCTATCCACAATCCTTTTTCGCAACAAAAGGAAACAGGGACACTCATCATCAAGGGCCCTCTTTCATATCACCACAAACAACATGAAGAAACAGCGAAAATCACCATTGCAACCAGAGGACGATCAAAGGAGTCTGGAAACCTCAATGGGCGCTTCCTACAAACTTGACCTCTCTGAGAAAGAATTCAGACTTGAAATCCTCAACATGTTCAATCAACTCAATGCAAAGATGGACAACATCAAGGAAGACCTGGCGGAAACAATACAACAGACAGCCGACAAAATACGGGAAGAAATGAGAGCAGAAATAAAAAACCTTCAAAAAGAGATGAAGGATTCCGTACATGAAATCAAAAACTCTCTGACTGCCCTCAACAATAGGATGACTGCAGCCGAAGACAGAATCAGTATGCTTGAAGATGAGCTGCAAGAGGCCTACAGGCAACATCAAACCATGGCAAGAGACCTCAAAATAGCTCTAGCCAGAATCAGAGTCCTAGGGGATGATTTCAAGAGGAACAACATTAGAATCATTGGACTACCAGAACCACAGGGAACCAACCCCAACGAAAAAGACACAGTCAAACAAATCATTGCGGAAAACTTCCCACAGCTGGACAATGCGGGCATCCAGATTCAAGGCGCCCGAAGAGTGCCAGCTAAAAGAGATCCTAACAGAAAAACACCAAGACATATCATAGTTACAATGATGGACATCTTCCAGAGAGACACAATACTCCAAGCAGCAAGGTCCAAGAAGGAAATCGCATACAAAGGAGCACCCCTTAGGCTCACAGCAGATCTATCAGAGGAAACCCTCCAAGCTCGAAGGCAATGGTGGGATATAGTGAAAAAACTCAATGAAATCAACGCTTCACCAAGAATACTTTATCCGGCTAAACTCTCATTCAAACTAGAAGGAATCATACACTACTTTGGAGATAAACAACAGCTCAGGAACTTCATAGACTCAAAACCAAACCTAAAAGAAGCACTAAAGGGGCTATTGTAAGACAAGAACAACCTCTACAAGCACAACAAACCCTTGCACAAAGATGGCACAAAATCCCATAACAATAATCTCCCTTAATGTCAATGGTCTGAATTCACCAATTAAGAGACACAGACTGGCAAAATGGATTCAGAGACTCAACCCAACCTTCTGTTGCCTGCAAGAAACACATCTGAATAGCCAGAACAAACACAGACTCAAAGTCAAAGGATGGAAAACAATCCTGCAAGCAAACAACTCCCTCAAGAAAGCCGGAGTGGCTTTACTAGTATCGGACAACATAGACTTCAGGTTGAAAAAGATTAGAAGGGATAGTGAAGGCCACTTTTTATTAATCAAGGGATGTGTACATCAGGAAGAAATCACACTCCTAAATGTCTACGCACCCAATGAGGGACCAGCTAAATACCTACAACAGCTGCTAAGAGACCTCGAGAAGGACATCTCGAGCAACACAATAGTAGTTGGAGACTTCAACACCGCACTGTCTCCTCTGGACAGATCTAGAAGATTAAAACTCACCAATGAAATACTGGCTTTGAAGGAAGAAATAGAAGAGAGAGGGCTAATAGATCTATACAGGGCTTTATATCCCCAAAAAAAGGAATACACATTCTTTTCCAGTGCACATGGAACATTTTCCAGAATAGACCATGCGCTGGGCCACACAACATACCTCAACAGAATCAACAAGATAGACATTGTACCAGCTATCTTTTCAGACCATGATGCACTGAAGATAAAACTTAACTGTGGACAGATGCAGAAAACCAAATCAAACACCTGGAAATTAAATAGCTCGATATTGAACAATGAGTGGGTCAGGAAGGAAATCAAGGAAGAAATCAAAAGGTACCTAGAAACAAATGAGAATGAAGACACGAGCTACCAGAACCTGTGGGACGCAGCTAAAGCCGTTTTAAGGGGAAAATTTATAGCTCTGCAAGCATATCTCAGGAAGGAAGAAAGGGCCCACATAAATAACTTGACTTCACAGCTCAAGACCTTAGAAAAGGACCAACAAAAGGAGCCAAAACCAGGCAGAAGGAAAGAGATAATAAAACTTAGAGCAGAAATTAATGACATGGAAACCCAAAAGACAATCCGGAAGATCAATGAAACCAAGAGCTGGTTCTTCGAGAAAATAAACAAGATTGATAAACCACTAGCAAGACTCACAAAGAAAGAGAGAGAGAGAACCCTTATAAGCCGAATCAGAAATGAAAAGGGGGACATCACAACAGAAACCAATGAAATTCAAAAGATCATCAGAGACTACTTTGAAAATCTCTATGCCATGAAACAAGAGAATATAGAAGAAATGGATAAATTCCTCGACTCCTATAATCTCCCAAGGCTGAACCAAGAAGACCTGGAGTACCTGAATAGTCCAATTAACATCAAGGAAATTGAAATGGTAATCAAAAGTCTCCCCAAAAACAAAAGCCCAGGTCCAGACGGATTCACTAGTGAGTTCTTCCAAACATTTAAAGAGGACCTTTTGCCAGTCCTTCTCAAGCTCTTCCAGGAAATTGAAGAAACAGAAACCCTCCCTAACAGTTTCTATGAGGCTCATATCTCCCTAATACCAAAAGCAAACAAAGACACCACAAAAAAGGAAAACTACAGGCCAATATCCCTGATGAACACAGATGCAAAAATTCTCAACAAAATATTAGCAAATAGAATTCAACAACTCATCAAAAAGATCATACACCACGACCAAGTGGGATTCATCCCGGGGATGCAAGGATGGTTTAACATCCGGAAATCAATCAACATAATCCACCATATCAACAAAAGAAAAGATAAAAATCATATAATCATATCAATAGATGCAGAGAAAGCATTTGACAAGATCCAGCATCCGTTTATGATGAAAACACTAGCCAAAATAGGTATAGAAGGGACCTTCCTCAATATAGTCAAAGCCATTTATCACAAGCCTATGGCAAGCATTGTCCTCAATGGGGAAAAACTAAGAGCCTTCCCTCTGAGAACAGGGACGAGACAAGGATGCCCACTCTCTCCACTTCTGTTCAATATAGTACTGGAAGTACTTGCAATAGCGATTAGGCAAGAAAAAGACATTAAGGGCATTCAGGTAGGAAAGGAAGAAATCAAGCTCTCACTATTCGCAGATGATATGATACTATACTTAGAGAACCCTAAAACCTCTACCAAGAAACTCCTAGAAACAATAGACTCGTACAGTAAAGTTGCAGGCTATAGAATCAATACCCAAAAGTCCATGGCTTTCCTATATGCAAATAATGAGAGAGAAGAAAGTGACCTGAGAAAAGCAATCCCATTCACAATTGTGCCTCAAAAAATCAAATACCTCGGAATCAGCTTAACAAAGGAGGTAAAGGACTTGTATAATGAAAACTATAAAACACTACTTCAGGAAATAAAAGAGGACACGAGGAAATGGAAAGACATCCCATGCTCATGGATTGGAAGAATTAATATTGTCAAAATGGCAATTCTCCCCAAAGCCTTGTACAAATTCAATGCGATCCCTATAGGGATACCCTTGACATTCTTCAAAGAAATGGAGCAAGCGCTCCTGAAATTCATATGGAACAATAAGCCCCCACGAATAGCTAAAGCAATCCTTGGGAAAAAGAAAATGGGAGGAATCAACCTCCCCAACTTCCAACTCTACTACAAAGCGGTAGTCATTAAAACAGCATGGTACTGGAACAAAGGCAGAACGGCAGACCAATGGAACAGGGTTGAATACTCTGATATACACCCCCAAATATATGATCATCTAATCTTTGATAAGGGAGCAAGAAATGTGAAGTGGAGCAAGGAAAGCATGTTTAACAAATTGTGCTGGCAAAACTGGACGGCTACATGCAAAAAAATGGGCTTAGACCTCCATCTATCACCATGTACAAAAATCAGATCAAACTGGATTAAAGACCTCAACATCAGACCAGAATCCCTAAGGTACATTGAAGATAAGGTCGGCAAAACCCTCCACGACATTGAAGCCAAAGGTATCTTCAAAGCTGACACACCACTGGCTAAGCTAGTGAAAACAAAGATAAATAAATGGGACTATCTCAAACTAAGAAGCTTCTGCAACTCAAAAGAAACAGTGACCAAAATACAAAGACAGTCTACAGAATGGGAAAGGATATTTATGCAGTACCCATCCGATAAAGGGTTGATAACAAGGATATACAATGCACTGGTTGAACTCCACAAGAAGAAAACTGCCAACCCGATCAAAAAATGGGCTGATGAAATGAACAGAAACTTTTCCAAAGAAGAAATCCGAATGGCTAAGAGGCACATGAGAAAATGTTCAACATCTCTAATCATCAGGGAAATGCAAATCAAAACAACAATGAGATATCATCTCACACCACAGAGACTGGCCCACATCCCCAAAAACAAAAGCAACCGGTGTTGGCGTGGATGTGGGGAGAAAGGGACTCTCCTTCACTGCTGGTGGGAATGTCGACTGGTTCAGCCCTTTTGGAAAACAATATGGACGATTCTCAAAAAGTTAGAAATTGAGCTCCCATTTGACCCAGCAATACCGCTCCTGGGAATATATCCCGGAGAGGCAAAAAGGTATAGTAGAGATGACATCTGCATTTCCATGTTCATTGCCGCTCTGTTCACAATAGCCACAATATGGAAAAAACCAGAGTGCCCGAAAACAGATGATTGGCTAAAGAAACTCTGGTATATTTACACAATGGAATACTATGTAGCTGTCAGGAAACATGAAGTCATGAAATTTGCATACAAGTGGATCAACATGGAAAGTATCATGTTGAGTGAAATGAGTCAGAAAGAAAGAGACAGACATAGAAAGATTGCACTCATATGTGGAATATAATGTAACTGTGAAGTACAAGTTGGCAACGATGAAACTTCTGGCAGATATCTCTCTGGACTCAGTTACTAAAATACTAAATTACAGAAACCCAAAACTGAGAGGCCGCTAAGTGTGGTCACTCGACCTCATACTTCTTCATCCTCAGCAATGGAAAACAAATTATCTAATGCTTCCTTTTCAGCAGGTCTGACTTTAGGGGAGAGACTCTCCAAACAATAATAGTGAGTTTTGTTGACATATTGTATGCAATCAAAGTGAAAGTAAAGTGAAATTTATTAGTTACACAGGCGGGGGGGGCTTAGGGTGGGGGGGCTAGGGGCGTGGGGGGGTTTGGGTGTGAGGGGGCGGGGTGGAGCTATACTGGGATTCTTGGTGGAATATGAGCACTGGTGAAGGAATGGGCATTCGAGCATTGTATAACTGAGATTTAAACCTGAAAACTTTGTAACTTTGTAACTTTCCACAATAAAAAATTTAAAAAAAAAAAAAAAAAAAAAAAAATCATGGATCCTGTAAAAAAAAAATCAGGCAAGCCTGGTTTATACACAAAACAAATCACAAGAGAAGTCTCAAAGAGAAGTTGACACAATCTAGTGTATGGACCAGAGAAAAGGGAATACAGAGAAAAATAAACAGATATGAAACCTAGAATACTTTCAAGGACATCAATGTCTTCTCAATAATAAATACTGAGATGAGAGGAGAAAGACAAGGAGTCAGAATGTTTTAAAGATTAATGTCCAAAAATTACCTAATTTGATAAAAAACAATTTGTATAACAAAGGATCTCAACAGTCTAAAAGGATAAATTTTAAAAATAATAAAAGGATAAATTCAGAGAGATCTATACTTGGCCATGTTCTAGTTAAGCTCTTGAAGCATAAGACTGTGTGAATCATAGAGAAAATGTGAGTGCAAAAGTTGCCATTTACCTATAGCAAGATTGTCAGCCAAAAATTGAATATTAAGCATAATTGTCTTTCACGAAGGGGTGAGCATAAGACATCATTAGATACACCAAACAAGACTGTTTTTCAATAGCAGATCTGCCATCCAAGAAAATGTAAGGAAAAAGCTATTGTAGGCTGAAATGAAAATACAAATGAAAATACAAAACAATGAATTGCCTGTACACCCTGACCCCCAAATTGGCACATATATAACTGCATAGGTAGATATGAAATAAGCCCACATAGCTACTTTAAAGTGTAACCTTTTTCTCTTTCTTCATTATTAAATAGATGCTGGAAAAGTAGTGTTTAGATGGTTATATATGGCAGCTGATGAAAAATATTAGTCAAGAAGAAGTATTCCAAATCAATCGCCTGACTTTCTACTTAAATAAAAATAAAGGAAGTAAAACTAAGTGCAAAGAAGAATGAAGGAAATAATTGTGTTATCAAGCTAGACAATTTTGATAAAATGCCAGATATTAGTGATGGTAAGAAACTTTTTATACCAGTGAGATTATAGTAAGTTTGATCCTCAGCACCCCATGTGGTCCCCTGAGCCCCATTAATTATTACATGATTAGTTTGCACCAAGAAAGAATAAATCATGCAATCAGAAGAGGTGATATAAAGAAAATAGGCTGTTTTTACCTTAGTTTCTTAGAAAATAAAAAAAGTGATGATGGTGCACTGTAATAAGCTAGATGATAGAAATTTGGTTTGATAGATTTGAATAATTCAGATTTTCTCATGTATAACATGTAATCAATAAATGCTAAATAGCTACTCTGGTTTTTGTGTTCAAATCCAGCTGTATTCAAGCAATCCTCTCTGTATAAAATGTACAATATCTGTATGTGTCTTTTCTAGACGTAAGCATTCAAATGGGCTTTTGTAGATTTTTTTATGGTCACGTGAACATGCGTATCTTTCTTGAAACTTTAAGAAATTCAAGTGTTGAAGGGGAAAGAAAGAAAGTATAAAGATTAAAGTACTTCCCAAGCATGTGGTGGTGACCACAAGTGATCCTGGTTCGAATCCCAGCACCGAATATGGCCTCGGAGGAACTGCAAGCATGACCCCAAGCACACGCCCAGGAATGACCCCTAGTCACTGACCGGTGTTCCACGCAGAGGCATTCAGTTACTGTCAAGTAGTTGGGTTCGTTGGAAAGATCTAGTAATAAAGAAATTATTGGATGCCCTTGTGAACATTTTCACTTGAAACCTGAAAGAATATAGTTATATTATATAACTATACATTATAGTTGTTATAATGTAGTCATATTATAACAACTATAATATATAGTTGTTAGCAAGGAGAATTCTAAGTGCATGATGAATAAATTGTTTGGAGAGGTATCAGGTGTACAGTAATTTTTAACACCTATTTGTTATAAATACAGTTTGAAACATTCACATCAACTTAGAAGTATGTGATAAGAGATTATGAAAATTAAGCCTAAAAAGAACATATTTAACCCAAAGGTTACTAAACTTCTTTGGTCCACCACCCCCTTTTCAGAAAAAAAAAAAATCACTTTGCACCACATTGGAAATATGTTCTTTAACAAAAAAAAAGGTTGCCCCCATTCGCCCCTGACGCTTCCTCTGACCCCATGAATCATCCCAGTGCCCTGTTCCTTGTGGGATCACCCACTCTGGGAAACACCAATTTAACCAATGGTTCTCTTGCAAGTGAATAAACAGAGTGATTAATCCTCATTTTAGCATCAATTCTTGAAGTATGTGTATTTGAATCGATCATGAAAAAGCATCATCTAACATTCTGTACTTATTTATAAAGAAAATATGGGTTAATGTAATAATTGCCTATTTTTCTCTATTAATTGAAGGTTATTTCAAGACATATTTCAAAGAAAAAATAACTACTACATTTGGGCCTCAAATCTATAATCTTTAAATTTCAGTTTAGATTCTCATTGAAAAGTCACTTTATAACACTGAGTGGAGGCATTTGATGTGTCACCCTTTTCATTGTTCTGAGCTGTTTATATCTCAGCAGGAGTAATGACATGAATAGTTTGGCTGTTGAGATGTGAAATCAGAGTGAATACTTGTCAAGATATTTTTTCAGTAAAATTAAACATTGCTAATTTAAAATGGGTCAGAGTATTATTTTTCTGCATTTTGTTCATTCCATCCTTTAAATTTAGATAACTTACTATAAATTTTTACAACTGGCTCATTTCTGGATCATTAAATCCCATCATCAGGGGCCGGAGCGATAGCACAGCGGGTAGAGCGTTCGCCTTGCACGCGGCCGACCCGGGTTCGATCCCCGGCATCCCATATGGTCCCCCAAGCACCGCCAGCAGTAATTCCTGAGTGCAAAGCCAGGAGTAACCCCTGAGCATCACTGGGTGTGACCCAAAAAGCAAAAAAAAAAAAAAATCCCATCATCAGATAATATTAGAGCTCTACATCATAGACTTAAAACAGTTTCAATACAATAGCAGTTCAGGAAGTAGCATCTACTCCTTTAAAAAAATTTTCTTCAACCAAAGAAACACTTTTATATTTGTTTGTATGAAGCAGAAATATAACATTTCTTCATTGCTTCCATCTGTTTGCTACACTTCTCCATCCGATTTCTAATCCTAAAATATTATATGGGATTTTAAAGGTACACTCAAATTATCGGCAGATACATGCACGTTAGAATTTTATGATACTCTTTAGATTAACTGCTTTGAGATTTATGTCAGTGTAAGTAAGACGTAGAAGTTGAACTTGCACTTTATATTATTTAGATTTTAAAAACATAAGGGTACATTAAAGAAAGAAACTTAGCACTGAATATAAAGGGAATCAGGATGGAAAAAGAAAGCAAAGGAAAAAAAGGGAAAAAAGGAGAATATAAAATAGACAGGGAGATTATTTACTGGTATGTTAACTCCTAGTCAGAAAATCATGTTACATTTGAGATTCCTCTGACCCACTTCTCAAGAGTTTATTATTCTAGTCAATATTTTTGTTGTTATTATTGTTAAGTCTATTTTCTTCACAGGCTGTGTAATAGCTCTTTTGTTACTCATTAGTGGGGTCACCAGATGGTACACACAAAAGGAAATTTGGTGACACTTATTCAGTTTTGTTCATTTTGGGCTGTGGAATGTGGTGAAGAATATCGAAAGTATTATCTAAATATAGTCGCTCTGCAGCATTTATTACCTGTCTGTATTTATGCTATTCTCGTTAACAACTGAAAGTTCCAGATAAATTCAGTGATTAAAAGTTAATTATGTATTTTTAAAATAAATTCCATGTAATAATTCTTTGGTCTCTGACTATAAAGAAACCTTTGAGGATATTTCCCAATTTATTATATACTTACATAGCTATAATAATATCTGTGCATATCTACAGTCTATTCTTCTATGACCAAGAGAGTTAACTTTACTAATTATATCTTACATATGCTTTTTTTATGCTTGTTTCTAAATGCTTCCAAAAGGTTAACTCTCTTTAAACATTTTAGTTCTAGAATAAATTTGTCATTTTTCATATTTACTGCACAGCAAACCAAAGATGTCTGCCAAAACTTCAGAAAGAAATTAGGAAAAGTTGACGTTAGGGGTGCAAGAGTATGGTCTCCATAACGGGAGCGTCTTTGCAACGCTGTGTCTAAGCTTCCCATGAAGCATTTTTTGTCATTTCATATGGCTGTTAAATCTGAATTAAACATGTCAATATAGCTCACTGAATCATTTTCTTCTAGGTAAACAGGATTACAAGAAAACCAAACCTATTTTACGAGCAACCAAATTAAAAGCAGAAGCAAAGAAAACAGCAATTGGCATAAAGGTACCTGTAGTCAATAACCTTCATTTTGATATGCACATGCCATTTCATTTTCTAAAGCTCATTGCATAAATGTTGAATTCTGAATGTTTGATGACATTTCAATATCCAACTCAATGCTACAGTTGAAGGCTTTTAATTTTTAAAAGATTTTTTTTAATTAAAAAAAGGTAAGAATGCAAGCATTCTTATTATCCAGAGATTTTAGGAGGTGTTAAGACACAGTTTATGCAAACCATTTTTTTTTTGTAGCACTGTAGCACTGTCATCCTGTTGTTCATCGATTTGCTCGAGCAGGCACCAGTAACGTCTCCAATGTGAGACTTGTTACTGTTTTTGGCATATCGAATACGCCACGGGTAGCTTTGCCAGGCTCTGCCATGCAGGCAGGATACTTTCGGTAGCTTTCCGGGCTCTCCGAGAGTAATGGGAGAAATTGAATCCGGGTTGGCCTTGTGCAAGGCAAATGCCTTACCAGCTGTGCTATTGCTCCAGCCCTTTTGTAATTTTGATTTTTTTTAAATTTTATAAGGTAGTTCACAGTATTTAATGTTCAAACACCATTTAATATTCAAACACCAGTCCCACCACCATGACACCTTCCCACCACCATATTTCGGGTGTTTCCATCCCGAACACCAATCCCTGCCCAGAAGAACTGAAATAATATAATATTTCCCTCTAAGGTTGGTGGTCTCTCAACAAACCAGTTATGACAAAGGTTGTCATTTTGTTTTCTTCTGGCCACTATATATATTGTTACAACATGTCAGTGCTTTCTGTTGCCTGACTAAAAACTTCAGTAATTTGCAGTACATTTTAGATGTGGAGAACTTCTCCATTTTCCATGCACAGTCATTGTGGGGGCCTGATGGATTAGAACTTAGACCCCAGGGTTCAGACAAATGCTGGAGAGTAGGGGAGGTGACGTGGGGACCAAACTCTGGGCCCACCATGCTACTAGGCTGTTCTCTGCCACTCGAGCTATATTTCTCGACTGTAGTTCAGGACATTTTATTTTAAGGTTCTTAGTTTAGTCATGCCTATATATACTTATACATTGGTATATTTACCTTTATATTGCATATTATCCTTGTCATCAGCACTCTGTGTGCTGAAATTCTGAATGACAGTCCCAAAATTCTTCTTTCAGCAGGAAGTATTTAAAATGCTTAGCAGGGATAAATACAACTCACAGCGATGTTAACAGATATTAATCCAATGTGCTCGCACAATAAAGTCCAACGAAATTACATTGACCATATTACCCATGTCAATCTGTTGCCAGGTATTTAGAGTTTGAATTAAACTATAAATAGGAAAATTAATTTGGCAATTCTCTTGTCAGTTGTGTAGCGATAAAGTGACTAGTACATATATTTTATTTATATATTAAAATGTTAAAAGAAGATTTTGGTTTTGATCTGGCAGATGAAAAATCAATTTCTCTAAGTTATAGCTTATAGCAAATGCCAAGGTATTACTACCAAGCTGTAACAGCTGTTGAACTGCCAGATGACATACTTGGTTGTCGTCCAGAATTCGCTATTATGATCAGTAGACACTGCCCTCCTTTTGCTCCTTTGCTGATTCTGACCGAGCTTTGCTGTGTGCTGAGTGTGTTGTCACAGCACAGTCTCCTCTGTTTGCGCTGCGCATCGGTGTTTGTTGAAGCAAAACAAGCCCCCAACATAAGATCTAACAAACCCTGACGCCCTTTCTGTTTAAAAGAGAGGCGAGTATAGGACTGAGGACCTAGCACCGGGCCGACAGTATTTGCCTTGATGTGACCCACCCAGGTTGGATCCCAGATGCCACATGGTCCCTCCAGCATCACTGGATGCAGCCCTCAAGCCTCCCCACATTGCAGAGGTCCTCCCTGATCCCTCAGAGCAGGTACCACGCCGTCTCCTGCCCTGTTGGAACCGCAGGCCCAGCTCGCAGAAAGCCACAGGGAAGCCCCCCTTCCACCCCAGCATCACCCAGAAGACCACCCTAGAGATATAGAGATACAGGTAGATAGAGACATGGATAGATCAATCATCTTATGTTTCCCTTTATTTTTTTTTAATTTTATTGAATCACCGTGAGATAGTTACAAGCTTTCATGTTTGGGTTACAGTCACACACTGATCAAACACCCATCCCTCCACCATTGCACTTTCCCCACCACCAATATCCCTGGTAAAAAATTTTATATGAAATTTTATTCATTGCAAAATTATTTTCCTCACCCCATATATCTAAAAGCAGTGGTCCCTTTTCTCAAATTTTATAATTGTTACTTTCTGCAGTCTCATAGTGAAAGCATCGTCATGCCCTATCAAGACAAAAATATAGCTTTTAATCTTTCAAGCAGTTTTTGAGAAATGCAACCATCTATTTACTTATGTGTTTTACACTGTTCTTTGTATGTATAACTTTTGCTATTGTTTTAATTTGAGCAAATAATATTCTCAGATGCTAAGTTTACCTTAATTACTGTGTATAATAACTATTAAATATCTTTAATAGTGTTATACAATGTTTTTTAAACAATGTCGCATTTATCTTTCTTATGAGCAAATTTTTTCAGATTTCATTTATGACTTGTGTTTCTAAAAGACAATAGAACATAGCTTCTTTTGAAATGGCCTAGTGTATATACCTGTGGAAACTATTTAAAGAGAAACCTTAACTTTAAACATTGTTTAATTTCCTTGAAAATTTATGTTAGGCACCCATTAAAATGATAGGAAACTTTTTAGAATCAAAACCAGGGAGGTGTTTTACATTTCAAATCTGGCATTCTAATTAGTTTGCCCTGTCAAACTTTGATTGCCTTGTCATTTTAGCATAGGATTTTAAATAACAAAGTTTCTTTCAGCAATTGCCACTTAATGCTGTTTAATTTCCCCAGTGAGTGATTTTATCCATATTGATAATGTCAGAGAAGCAACTAAGGACTAATGAACATCAAACATATTTGACTCTTATCTAGTTGACACAGGATGACCATAATATTCTAATATTTTACTGCTTTACTACTTACTCTTTAGAATGAAAAATCTTATGCTCTAAAAATAATTTAAACAGACAGAAAAATATGAACAGCTGCATGGAGTAGGAAAATAATAAAATGACAGCACTACTGAACACAAAGTAAGGAGACTTAGGAAAACATCCTTCTTACCTCTTACTGCCCAGATCTGTCTGACTGTAAGCTGGCATCTTTGTGAAACAGAGATTGTGCCATTTACTTCATAATTTTGTTAAACTACACAACTAAAATATTTAAACCAACACAGTTTTCTTAAGTTGATAATATATTAAGAAATTATTTTTAATTAGTCATCACATTCTTAATTAGTCATATGTTAATTAGTGTACACATAAACAGTAAATTTATATTATAAATTGTATAAGTAAAATTCTCCTTATATTTGTCATTTGCGTAAAGTTTCCCAACTTCAAGTAAATCCACATTTTTTTGTATTATTTATTACAAAATATTTATTGTGGAGATAGTCAAGAGGATATTGCTGTAAAGGCCTCAAAGCATTACATAATTTTTATATACATCTGTAAAAAATTCTCAATCTTATACAACCCTTCATTATTTATTTGAAAATTATTGTAAGTACTAAAGTGTTATAGAACTTGAAAGAAGATAAGTCACAATCACCTTGAAGGAATTTAGTTCCGAAATTACTTTCAAATATAATGACTGTATCAAGTCAGTAATGGTGACTGAAAAATCATACACTGCGTATGTAAAAAGTAATATATAGGGGCTGGAGTGATAGCACAGCGGGTAGGGCGTTTGCCTTGCACGCAGCCGACCTGGGTTCAAATCCCAGCATCCCATATGGTACCCTGAACACCGCCAGGGGTGATTCCTGAGTGCATGAGCCAGGAGTGAACCCTGTGCATTGCTGGGTGTGACCCAAAAAGCAAAAAAATAAAAAATAAAATAAATAAAAAGTAATATATAACAAGGTCTTTTACTCACAAAGATTTACAGTGCTTCTTAGTAAATGTGTATGTAGTAATAGAGAATGAGGGAACAGTTAATGATCAGAGTAAAATATGAATTTGTCAAACTGTAATTTCCATTGAGAACCTATTTTTATTTTTGATGCCTTAAAATGGGTAATTTCCCCAGCATCTCTGACTATGGTTCCGGGAGGCCCCGGGTACCCCCGTGGCCCAGGATTGGTGAAGCCCACACAGAACCATCGCTCCAGCCCCCGAGCGTCGTGGGGGGCGGGGCTCTGCCTCCAAAGTGTTGCCGCTTACACCCAGGGATAAGGTAGAGGTCACGTGAAGCATCTGCTTAGCATCTTTGTTTGATAGTTCCTTTGTTTTTTTTTTACTTTTTCCCCAATTATTTTGTAAGAATTGTATCACTAAATCACTAAATGAATTTCATTGTTTTATTTGGTTTTTGTTTGGGTTGTGGGCTCACACCACACCCAGCTGCACTAAGGGCATCTTCCCAGTGGTACTTGGGGACCGTTGGCATTGCCGAGGACCCAACCGGGGTTGGCCACATGCAAGGCGAGCATCGTAATCCCTGCACGGCACTCTCTCTCTCTCTCTGACCCTAAACTCAGTTTAGAATAAAAATCTCCACCCTAGGATTTAGGAGAGGGAAGGTCGTTCTGTATGTATGCTGATTGGTCCTTGTGTTGGCGCTTTGGAGAGGACTCCGAGAAGTCTGCGCTCTGCCCGTGGGCTGGGCACGGGCTCGGGTGCAAGAGCCTGACTCAGGCCCCAGCACAGCCCGGTCCTCCGAGCAGCCTGGGAGCACCCGACCACAGAGCCGAAAAGAGCTTCAAGTGCTGCTGCTGTGGCTCCGCCCCAGTAAATAAGTAAAAACTTACTTTTAAATTTTTTGGGGGGTGGGGCCATCCCCCCACAGTGCTCAGAGGCATTGCCAGGTGGTGCGGGGGATAGAAGTCGGCCCGCCTGCATGCAGAGAATACACACTCGTCCTTTGAACTGTCTTCCCTGGCACAAGCGGTTTAGTTGAAAATAAAAAGAAAGCACGCGATGCTCTGCTACATAAATGAACTGTGTAAGGGTCAGACAACGCCTCGTGTTACATCTCAGTCTGGCTGAAATGTTTTTATTCCGTCCTCATTGGTGATTGAAAGCTTCAGATAGCCAAGAGGTGGGTGCGGGGAGTCATTCGTGCTCCCTGGTCTCCAGTTTAGCGATAGCACAGTCTCCTGAAAGCAGGGTTTTCAGATTTTAACTTTTTTTTTTGGTTTGTTTTCCAAATGTTCAGCCTTCAAAATACTCACACACAACAGAAGTAGGGGCATTGGCGGGAGGAGGGGTGTCGGGGTGCAGTGCTGTACTCCACTCACGACTTTTTCAAACACTGACTCCCAGATGATATGAATAGACAATAGGCTGCATTAATTAACGGGTCTTTTGAAACTTGGTACCGTGAATGATCCCCGCACCCACCTTTAAAACTTCTTTTTATGCCTCTGGATATTCTGGAAGTCTACGATAGCTGTAATCTAGGTGATCAAGAGCCGTTTGAAAGGACAAGACGTTGAAAAGCAGCGTTTACACATAATTATCAATGGGATGAGGAGGCCAGGGATGGCTATTTTCAATCGAGAGTGCCAACTTTGTTCTCGCACTAAGCTCGTGTGAACGGGTGTTGCTGCTGTCCGGTCTACAGAACAGATGGAGTTTGCAGTTGTGTGTCACTTGTTTATTACATCCTCTTAAAATTAGTAGCTGTGTAGCCAGATGGGTCTGGGAGCACAGCTGTGAATATAAGAAAATAAATGAAACCTGTCTGGTGCCGCCATGCCCTTTTGAGATGCCAAGTGCTCCAACTGCAACAAAGGAAAATTCACTTTCATTTGACATTATATTGATACATTAGGTTTTAAAAAATCAAATGTTACAAGAATAGTTGACACGGGCTCTTTCGAACCCATGATTTTCATTAACATTTATTTTTATGGTTTGGAGCTCTAAGTAAAGATGAAGGAAAAGCTATTCATTTGTAATTTCAGCATCGAGACAAAAATTCCATGTTGAGTTTAAACCATATTCATGTTGATGCTTTTTAGCTTTATTAGGTGCCATGTGTTGAATTACTGATTTTTATATTCTTGTTCATATAAAGGCAGATAAATTGCTTCTTCATAAAACAGTGCGAGTAAGGCGCAGATAACACAGGTAAAATTAGAAAGGAGTATTAGGCCTTTCAGGTGCTGAACTGACAGTTTTCTCTTCTATTTTCCCAAATATAAGCTAATATTGAAAACGCCACATATATAGATTTGAAGCTTATAGTTTTAGAAATAAGATCTTATAAATAAGTTCTCATTCTCTAAGTAGTACACTGGAGTGAAGTTACACAAGTATAACTTATTGAAAAGCACTGTCACACTCTCATGGCACTGTCATCCCATTGCTCATCGAGTTCCTCGAGCGGGCACCAGTAAAATAACATCTCCATTGTGAGACTTGTTGTTACTGTTTTTGGCATATCTAATACGCCATGGGTAGCTTGCCAGGCTCTGCCGTGCAGGTGGGATACTCTCAGTAGCTTGCAGGGCTCTCTGAGATGGACGGAAGAATCGAACCCGGGTGGGCTGCTTGCAGGGTAAATGCCCTACCTGCTGTGCTATCGCTCCAGTCATCCAGGATTATCTGTGCTAGTCAACTGTTTTATAGTTGTGATAAATTATATTGTATATTATCCTTCATGAGCTGAGTCTGTTCTGTTCCTCCAAATTGTAAATGATAGAATTTGAAATTTAGCATTTTAATAAAATAGTACTTAACGAAGTATTTACAGACTGTTAGAAGAATCTCTTCCCATTGGAAAATAAATGTTTATGTGTATTTTAAGATATGTATCTGAATGTGATAACTAATAAAAGTACTGATACAACAAATAAAGTTAAACATATGTGAGTAGAGTCTAGATTTGCACAAACTGTTTCTTACACCCCAAATTTTGATATCCAGATTATGGGTATATTTTGCAATGATACATTTTATTGCATTATAGGAAATAGAAATTAAATAGAAATTATAATAGAAATTGTTCAGCCACCTATTTTCTGAGATTTCAATGGGCATTGTTAAGTGTATTTTTTTAATGAGAAGTAAAAAACTTGAATCATGAGAAATTTGATTATTGTGTTCAGATTGTTTATTTATTCTCCTATAGAATTGTATGGTTACTTAATGTAATAAAACTGTTAATATTAACCAGTCGCTCACCTAAATCTCCTTCTTTTCCTTCCTCAGGAGGTTGGTCTTGTTCTTGCAGCTATCTTGGCTCTCCTTCTGGCTTTCTATGCTTTCTTCTACCTCAGACTCTCCGCACGTGTTGCCCCTGATCTGGGCCCAGCAGAAGATTGACAGCACGGCAACAAACATGAAAGGAAAATCCTTTTTTTTAAAATCACCTCTTGGGACCAGAACTTTCTGAAGTATTGAGACTGAAGCATCTTGAATTCTTTCTACGGCTCTTTGCAGTTTGCAAAAATATATTTTTAAATAGTTGTGCACCATATCAAGAAAGAATCTTACCTGGCAATGTGGGATTACATGTATTATCAGATACTTTGATAAGGTTTTTTTTTTTTTGGACTTTGAGTGGCATCCTATTTATAGCACATTTAAATAAAATAAAAAACACATCCTAAATTCTTCCCATGGGTTAGCCAATTCACTTGTGTAACTCCCTCACAGATTACTAAATCTAGTTTTGCTTCGTATACATGAGAAATAAAAGTATATGTTCTCATTTACAAAAACATACTCAAATCATATTCAGAACCGAAGAAGGAATGAAAAGTCATGAGAAATTTTTTTTCGTTTTTCAAAGAAAGCTTGTTTTCTTTCCAGACGTATTTTATGTCATTAGAGATACTATCTGCATATACATCTACAGTAATCTTTTTCCTTCTTGCCACCTGTTCAGTGCACATGTGCTCCATCAGAAATGGCACCTGGATGACAGAAGCTCAAAGAGTCACATATGTCTTGAAAATAGAGTTCCTTTCCTCTTGGGCTGTCTAAACTGGAGAAAACAGAAAGTTCAGTTGATCTTGATTTTAATTAACTTATTACTCTATTAATATAAACTTGGAATTCTGTTTTAATTATGTTGTTCAGGCTGCTTACAGTATCAGTTTGCTCCACTTGTTACGGAGTTGTGGGCAATCTGTCACTTCATTGTGCAAATTTTTTCATATCACAGTAATAGCCAGAGCCCTAACCTAAAAATCACTTATGGGTTGGGTTGTCACTTAAAATTGAACAATACAAAGTTGTTGAACAAAATTAAATTTTGTGTCTTGAGAGTTAATCAATTAGTGTTCTTTCATGGAAAACAATACAAGAAAATATATGCCTCATCTTATTCAAATGTGAAGTTTTCTATACAGTTTTTCAAGGCATTGAATTTGTCAGAGCATAATAATCAATTTGTTCATTTTTAACTTGGAATTGAATTTTAAGATATTTTTTAAAGCACAGGAACATAGAAAATGCGAAAATGTGCCCACAAATAGCAGTAGCAGAATTGTTAGCTAGGACTTTATATAAAGATGTATAAATAATAAGCACAGTGATTTTTAATATATACATATATTATCTATAGAAAGTAAATAAATGTTAACTTCATTTCTGTACTGCCCAAGGGAAGAAAGGTTTTTATATATGCCCTAGATATTCTGTGGTGTTTTTGCAAATAGTTGCATATGAATGTGTAGCATTATGTTCTGTAAGAATGTATTCAAGAAGCACAATTTTTTCTCCTCAGTGTGAAAACAACCGAAAGTTCCAATAGCCTCACAGATAATTATGCCAAACATCTTGAGCAAAATTTAACCAGTGTTATTTACTGGATTCTTCCCTTTTGAAGTCACAAACTCAAGAAGCGGAGCAAGACTTCTTATATACTCACCACAGTAGACCAATCCAAGTGGCATTTTTAGGAAAGGTTGCAGCATTTAATGCCATGTGGTATGTCTGTTCGAGAAGTGGAAGGCAAGGGAATATCCAAGCTGGCATTTTGGATATGATGGGCCTTTTACTTCCCTGAGTGACGTGCCACATGTCAAGAAATACTGCCTTCCCCATTCCTATCACATGGACGTGAACAATTTTTCACTTAGTTATTTCCCCTCCCATATGGTGTTAAAAATAGTCATCTTAAATAAAGATTATTTCTAATTTCAATGGTAATTTGAATGAGAGGATATCTAATCATTGTTTATCAGATACCTACCTAAATGAGATATAAAAATATATTCAGTATTTAAAATAGATAATTATACTGCTGGAAATATTTGAAAATTTGTTGCCATTATATTCTACTGTTTAGTTGTTATTTAGAGAATAAAATGTTTCTGATAGTAAGAAATATTACTCTCATATTTCAAAATAGGGTACAGTTCCAGGCAAGTCTAATTTCATAGTTTTATTAATATTGAGACTATGGCTAATCCCTTTTTTCTGACTGATTGGCTTGAGCGGCTCCGAGAGTCACAAGGACCACAGGCGACATTCTGATGTTGACAAACAGCAGGTAAAGTGACAATACATGTTTACACAATACTGTTTTCATAAAGCACAAACTTTCAAACTCAACATTAACTGGGAATCAGCCAATCTTTGCTTGGGAATCACAGATTGAAGCATGAGTTGAATTTCTGATGATAGAAAGGTATTTCATAAGCTACCATTTGAACGGTGAGTGATGTTGGCACAAAATCTGAGAGATGCACAACACATAAATTTTTAAGGATGGGTCTTTTTCCCTCTGAAAATTCACTGCTTAGAGTAGTTCAGAAGACAAAAACAGAAATTTAATCAAGATTTTCAGAATGTTAGAATCTAGTCAAAGTTAACAGAGATGGCAAAACAAGGTTTAATTATTGCTTGCAGCAGACTTAACATGCAGCCAACGGAATGCTGTGAAAACTTGAAGAGTTGATGGTTCTTGTTGCAACAAAATAAAAGAACATATATAAATTAATTGTAGAAGATTATTTTAAAATATAACTGCATCTAGGATTTTTTTAAACAATAAAGCTTTTCTTAGTGTCAGTTTATTATTTAAAGGTGAGAAAATATTTGAAGTTTATTTATGTTTTCATAAAAATAGTTAAAAATAGCACCAACCAATGAGTCTAACATTTTAAGAGTATTTCTTATTAATTCCTGTCATTTAAATTGCATCATTATCTGCACACACTTAATAATGTGTTAAAACTTAAGTTAATCTCTTTAGTCCTTTCAGAGTTTCCCATAGTTTATGTATGTCATGATGTCAAAAATTGTTTGCATTTAATAAATAAACTTTTAAAATCACGGTATTGATCACCTCTTAGCATTAAGTGTTAATGACCATTGGTTATCTGGGGACATACACATATTTCAGACTCATTCTCGTTAAGTCCATGATAGCTAACATTAAGCTTACTATAAAACAAAAACATTTGTTTTATATGAAATAAAACAGGCTATTTTATCACAATATTATTAAAAACTATGTTCTGTGTTTTGTTTAACAGTATATTCACTCACCACTAAAATAAAGCTGAATTTTCATATTTATATAATGAAGCACTATATCTTCCAGATTTTAAAATTATAATTCAGTACAGCAAATCATTTTTTATAAGCTTCAGAAATAAACTTCTAAAAGCTGAAGCTTAAAATTCAATGTATTTGATGTGTATCTAAGGTGGCTGAGCCAGAGATTATATTCAATAAGTCTCCTTACCAACAATTAGGTTTCTTTACACTTACCCGAGGCTTCTCAGGAGGGAAATTCCCATTACTTCTCCCTCAGCAGCACTTACTTCAAGCTTTTATTAGAATTGTTTCAAGGCAGCCTGGATAGAATGAGTTATATTTGCTAGATTTTGTTAGATTAATATATCTAGAACCAAAGCAACCCACAGTAAAACAAAGCAAAACAAAAAGACAGTGAAAAAACCTACCGCCGCTCAATTCAGTTCCTACAGAAACAGTCTTCCTGTTTTATTTTATACAGGTGTTAGTTACACAATTAAGCAGAGAAGAAACTGAGAGTCATTTAAAGAACTATACCAGTGTGGAAATAGCCATACTGGGTCAATAAATTCACTTCGAACAATTGAACTGCTGCAGTGTTCAGCACAGTACCTCCTTGTTAAACTTTTTTTTTTTTAAGTCCCTAGCAACAGACTTGAGATCCTTATTTCAAGAAAAATAAGATACTTTACATGCCAGAAGATTTTCTGATGACAGGACCCCCTCCTATTCTTCATTTTGAAAAACAACCACCAAATTGGTGGGGAGGCAGCCAAAATTGGAGGTACCAATGCCTCTCGAACAGATGTCGCACCATTATTTTTGAGCTCGTTTAGATGAATAAACATGTTAAACTGTGAAGTATTACATTTTAGATTTTTTTCATTAAAAAAAGAGACAATCTGTTTACTGTCCTAATTGAGACAACAATCCTTGTGGTTGCCAGTTTTGGCAGTCATAACAATGAACTATAAATATTTGGACCAACCAAATAAATGGGGACTAGGAGGGCTATAGCGGTGTAAAGTTGTGCTTTCACGGGCAGTCATCGCACTGTGGCACCCCCCAACCCCCACTTCCACAATTGTTTGTGTAAATAGGCTTCCTGGTGCGCCTGAAAGAAGTGTATTTCAATCTCTAATTTCTCTCTAGTTTATCATCGTTTTTGGTTTTCAACTATCCATCTGCTTTTAACAAACTGTTTCTGCAGTTGCTCTATTGAATATGGCAAGACCAATCTTCATTAGCCTGCCTTCACTGTACATCTTAGATAATACATAAAAACAATTCAGAAGGGTTTTTCATGTTTATGAAGCGGAATGAAAGAGATTGTAAAATCTCTTAAAGTGCCACACTAGGCTTTGTTAAAGTCAAAAATAAACAATATGTGCACATAATTCCTTGTCATCTCAAATAAGGTCTTAAAATCTTTGCCTTTAGTAGGGTGCTATATATAAAACAGTGTACAGAATGTTGCTAGACCAAAGGAAGTTCAAAGATAAAAAAATTGTTAATAATACATGCTCAGGCCAAGCCTCACACATGAGTAAACATATTCCTGGACCACGACACATCATCAAAAAGGTAAATTATATATATACCTCTTGGAGAGCTCGGCAAGCTACTGAGAGTATCCCATCCTTACGGAAGAGCCTAGCAAGCTCCTCAGGGCGTATTCGATATGTCAAATATAGTAACAATAACATGTCTCATTCCCCTGACCCTGAAAGAGCCTCCAATATGGCACCTTGGGAAGGACGAGTAAGGAGAAGCTGCTAAAATGTCAGGGCTGAGACGAATAGAGATGTTACTGCCACCCGCTCGAGTAAATCGATAAACAACACGATGACAGTGATATAGACAGTGAATAATTTCCAGACAGCAAGTGCCTTTCTTATTTGAGCATTCCCATTCCTTTCTTCTGCCCCTCACCTTCTCCTCTCTGCCTCCATTATAAATTTCAGACTATCTATAACATTACTCCTCAAAATTTATATGAACCTCACTTCTGCTTTGTCACATTTAGTGCTATACTTACTGTTTTAACTGCTTCTATTCTTTTACTTAGAATTTTCCTTGAGTTTCACCGGGTTCACCACTATCTCCCACATGTTTCTCTTTCTTCTTTTCTTTTTTTCCCTTTCTCTGATTGGCTGTGCCCTTTAGTTCTCTGTTGGGAAAAGGATGTGAGTCCCAGTGCTGCACTCAACAAGTAGGATATCTAACTTTGGTCGTAGGAACTGTGAACATGTGGGGTATTTTATTTTTTCATTTGATTCTAGGTAACTTGGTATAGTAGTATTAAAGTATATGTTACATGTACCATAATTGTAATATACACTGTAACTGCGTCCCACGATCACCAAAATACCTATGACGCGCCACCATTGTCCCTATATCACCCCAGTCCAATCTTCATCACCTCACCCCCCAGCCATTTCCCGGCTGCTTGGTACTAAGTTTTGTAATCCAAGGTCAAGAGTTTGTTATTGTTTGATGCTGTTTATTCACTTGTTTTGTCTCCTGTTTCAACCACATGTATTTGTATACACACACACATCACAAAGAGAATAGTCTAATAAACCTCAGCCTGCTTATCAGCAAGTTTTAAAACTTACAACATATTTCGAACCAAAATATTTTGCCATTCTCCCTACTGTTTGTAACCTGAAGTACATTTAACTGAGCCTCAGATATGCTGGCATTTTACTTGTAAATATCGTAGTACATATCTGTGACAGAGCTTTGATTATGTTTGTTGATGCCGCTGTTATTTGCATTACCAAAGACATTATTACAGCTGATAGAATCTTCTGTTTCTTCATAGCATTTAAACCCAAGACCATATTCAGATGTCCCTATTGGTCTCCAGGATAGCTATTTATAATTGGCTTTTTAAATCACGAGCTACACTGCATTTCATTACGTGATTCCTAAATTCATTTTCCTATAATCTCTTTGTTTTCATACCATTGATTTGCTGGAAAATAATTGTTCTTTGTCCGGTAGTCTAGATTTGAACTTTTTGTCACTTTGTTTGTTTTATTGCCTTTTTTTCCTCCCTCTTTTCTGCAGAGTAGCACTTAGATCTTAGGCTCAATTAGATCCAGACAGTCTTGGTTATTTGCTTTTCAGGCCAGAGTATTTCCTAATACTTAATGAGACAGATAAGCTCTAGTTGTCTCACTGATGCTGGGTTCATGTGCTAGTATTCTTATTCCCTCCAAAATAAGGTTGTACATCAATAATTTACCTAAATCTTTTAGCACGTATTCATGATTATTTTCTTTCTAAGTTATCTCATTATGCATTGCAAAATAGTGATCTTCTATTTATATATGGCCATGATTTACAATAGTGAATGATAATGTTTTAGGAATACAATGGGTCAGTCAGCAGAGTGCCAGCATTCCCCCACACACAATGTTTCCAGATCCCCTTTTATATCCTGCCTACCCCCCCCCCATTTAGCAGACTTAGTTCTATAATATACAGATTCTAGAGGGTCTATTGTCATTGGTCATACAATCAGTTTGAAAACAAATTAGGAGGGGCAGAACTATAGTAGTACAGCCAATAAGGTGTTTGCCTTGCATGCAGCTGACTGGGGTTGGCCATATTGTATATGTTCCCAAGTCCTACAGCCATAATTCCTGGGTACAGAGTCAGGAGCAAACCCTGAAAGAGCTGAGTGTGCCCCCAAATCCAGATTTTAAAAAATGGAATAAGTGATAAATGAGAAAAAATAAATATGTACATACTTTCTGATAGAGAAATTAGGTTGTACTGAGATTTTTGTAACTTGCTCCATTAGAAAATAACTGAAAATCAATAGTTTTGTCAATCTAAAAGATACATAAATAAGTAAAAGGAAAATATCTTACAGCTGCAATATTTATGAGCTATCTGACAAATCAAATAATATGAAGTCTCCACTGGAAAAAGTAACATTATGGAGTAACATAATATGACTTTTATCTTGAAAAAGTCCATCTCTAGATGAAAGATTCAATATTGTACACTACGCTTTCCTCTAATCTAGAAAAATAAAGCAGAACATAAATCTTCCAGATACTAAGGAACATTATAACATTATAATAAATTAATATCACAGTTAAAGTTGGTCAAAGTAGAAAATAAAATTCAGTGTCTTGAAAATGATTCAAATATATTTAGTAAATATGTAATTTTACAAAACAAAAAGAACAAGCTATTGATTCAATTTCAAATATATCATAACTAACTATTATTTTTCATGGAATTTCTGATTTATAAATGAAACATCAAACTAAAGCTTAGAAAAAATTAGACATTTCAGAATACTATAGAAATTATTTATAAATATTCTTTAATGAATTATAATTCATAAGAGAAATATTGTTAGACTACAATTAACTAAATTAAAATTTACACATTTTCAATACCGTGTAAATTATGGATGTGACGACCCAGCCTCTCTCAGATCCTGCTTGTGGGAATGGTATTCTCACTTTCTTCAACGCACTTTAGGAGTGTACTTTAAAAGTCCTAAATTTCATGTCTACTTTAGAAATTTCTATCAAGATAGCAGTGCCAGCAGTGTGCAAAAATATACAAAGTATGTCAATTACAGAATTGTTCGTAACATATAAAAGCCTAAAAGAAATTTAACTGTCCAACATACAAGTTTTTAAATGGATTGTGTTACATATATAAAATAAGATGTGATGGAATAATTAAAATAATGCACACTTATTTATATTTAATGGCATAAACAAGATGAAAAAATCTGTATTGTTTGCATATATATGTCTGTGGGTATGTGTTCACTGAGTATATTGGAAGAATAGCACAGAATAAAGATCATTTTTGGGACTTGGGCTACAAATGACTTTTACTTCTTTATATTGAATGACTTTCAGTAGTCATTAAACTGGAAAAAAACTGAAAAGGAATGTTTTACTGAAATATTTCAGTAGTCTAAAGATCTAGAGATTCTTTTTCTTTCTCATAATGTTCTATTTTTTATTAAAATGTTTTATTTTAAACATTTACTGTACCTCATTCCCCAGAAAGGTTTCTCATTGTTTATATTATTAACATTTTGAGCTACATGGTTCTTTGCTTTGATGACTTGTCCTATTCATTCTAGGCTTGAACATACAGAGAGTAGGGATGGAACTAGATTCCAGTAGTGCTCATTTTCCCAATTATGACCACCAAAAATATCTTAAGACATCCCCAAGTGTCCCTGAGACCAGGTCCGTCCCTTATTTATACAGTTGATGGCTGTCCTTGAACATTGAACCATCACCATTCTGAGAAGTATGATGTAGAAACCAGTTTGGGTGGGATTAAATATATGTGTATAATTCTTCAGAGTCTTTTACTAGAAGCATTTCATTTTTCAGAATGCTGTCTGGATTTGGAGAGCGATTGCATTGAATCTCTGATGGTCATTTTGACAATGTTGATACTTCCAATCCATAAGCATGAAATTTTTCCATTTCCTATCATCTTCAATTTCCTATCATCTTCAATTTCAATGTTTTGAAGTTTTAATGGTCTCTTACCACTTTTGGTAAGTTGATTCCTAGGTACTTGATATTTGGGGGCACTATTTTAAATGGGATAGGCTCTTTGGATCTCTTTCTCCTCTGATTCATTATTTGTGTATAGGAATGCAACCAATTTTTGTGTATTGACTTTGTAGCCAATATACTTTCCAGTATCGGTTTATTGTTTCTAGGAGCTTTTGTGTGGACCTGTTAGGGTTTCCAGTGCATATCATTAAGTCATCGGCAAGTAGAAGTAATTTGGCTTCCTCTTTTCAATTGTTTCTCTTGGATTTCCTTTTCTTGCCTGATTGCTTTTGTCAAGACTTCCAATACAATGTTGAATGAGAGTGGGACAATAGACTTGTGCCTGATCTCAGTGGGAATGCTTTCAGTTTTTCACCTTTAAGAATAATATTGGCTATGTGCTTTTTATAGATTGCTGTTACTAACTTCAAGAAGGTTCCTTTTACCTCTATTTTATTGAGGGTTTTTTTTTTAAATCATGAATGGGTGTTATATCTAGTCAAAAGCTTTTTCTGAATCAATTGCTATGAGCATAGGATTTTTGTCTTTTCTTTTACTGATGTGGTGTACAAATGACTTTTTTAAAATTTATATTATGTACATATGTACATATATGTTAAAATGGCACTTAAGAGAATATCTTATAACTAGTTCTCACTTTATTAATACTGATATTGTTTAATTATTTTAATATTTCCATTTTTAAGTATACAAATGATTTAATTTTTAATTGTCCTAAGTGACTTTATTTCTTTACCTATTTTTACTTGTAGATTTCAAGTATAGTATATGTAGTCATCTGTAACTAGAGATAACTTAGATTTTTTTTCCAATTGCTATTGTTTGTATTTTCCAAATAATTCTGTTCTTTAATAGGATATAAAAGTATAAAAGACTAATTTAAATTTTTAATTTTAAGTTGAATTTTTTTCTCTTTGGAATCAACTTGTTTGCAACAGTTTTGCTTCACAGAACTTTTTGATATTTATTTGCCTTAGTAGACAATAAGTTTCTAAATGATTAATGTACACTTAAAAAGATGCTATATTCTATTCTAAGGTGTCATTGATACAAAAATCGACATTATTCTATGTAGACCTTCCATGTTCTTACTTATTTTTAAAATTTTACTTGCCTTGTACTGAGACTGGCATGTTAAAGATTCATGAAAAGTGCTCACCATCACTGATTATCACTGCAATTAAATGGCAGTACAATAGCACTTCATACTAGTGAGAATGGGTTATATCACTGTATCACTGTCATCCCGCTAATCACTGATTTGCTCGAGCAGGCCCATTAACATCTCCACTCATCCTAGCCCTGAGATTTTAGCAGCCTCTCTTTACTCGTCCTTCCCAATGGTGCCGCATTAGAGGCTCTTTCAGGGTCAGGGGAATGAGACCATCATTGTTACCGTATTTGGCATATAAATACGACACGGGGAGCATGCCAGGCTATCCCCCATGAGGGCAGTAAACTCTTGGTAGTTTGCCAGGTTCTCCAAGAGGGAGAACTAGGCTATCATATAATGCAGCAGCCCACTTCCGGGAACTTGGTTTTATAGTCCCTGGATGTTGGCCATTGGCAACTACCAGGACTCTGCTTGGGGTGGGAAGAGAAACCCAACCTGCTCCCTCTGAGGGACCCTGGTGGTAGAAACAGCCAGGCGTGGGGCAAGAGAATCTGCGCCACTCTCTTCTGGGAGCTTGGTTTTATAGTCTTTGGATGTTGGCCATTCAAGGGATTACACAGCACCACGGGCAGTTTGTGGGTGTGACAGCCTAGCTACTGGAAAATGGGGAATCTGGGTAGAAGAGGCCCAGTCCCGGTCCGAGCAGCCTTGAAGATCTCAGCCCCAGGTCCCGCACACCTGGGTTTCTCTGCGAGGCTCATTCGAACATGTGGAAAGTGGCTTTAAGCATCATGGGTTATATTAAAAAAAAAAAAAATTACCACAAGCAAGTGCTGGTGGGAATGTGGAGAGTATGGAGCCCTCATTCACAGTTGGCGAGATTGTAAATTGATTCAGTCTATCTATACGGAAACCAGTATGGAGATTTTTCACAAAATTAGAAATAGTCATTACCCATAAAATGGCCTCAATGCCTTAAAACAAATAATCTTGCAGAGGATCTCTTCCTTCCTTCCTTCCTTCCTTCCTTCCTTCCTTCCTTCCTTCCTTCCTTCCTTCCTTCCTTCCTTCCTTCCTTCCTTCCTTCCTTCCTCCCTCCCTCCCTCCCTCCCTCCCTCCCTTCCTTCCTTCCTTCCTTCCTTCCTTCCTTCCTTCCTTCCTTCCTTCCTTCCTTCCTTCCTTCCTTCCTTCCTTCCTTCCTTCCTCCCTCCCTCCCTCCCTCTCTTTCTTCCTTCTTTCCTTTCTCTCTCAGGTTTCAAAGCATTCAAACCCAGGTGGCCTCTCACATTAAGGCAAATGTTCTGCAAATGACATACATCTTGAGCCCTAATAATGCCTCAAGCATTCCCTTTCCTTCTCTAGTCTCCCAAGGGTTATAAAAGTCTGGGAATGTCTGTTGGAATGTAGTATTTATATCTCTACTTGCAGATAAAAACATTTTGCAGTATTCTAATAAGGTTAAAAGACTTGAATCATTTGTGATTTTATTTGTAGTATTTCTAATAGTACTTTTTTGAGAAGGACTAAGGAGAGATTCTAGTACTGAAGTCCAAGATCTGTAGTAACAGAATTTTCTTGTAATTGGCCATCTTCTAGGTTACTGGGTAGATAAATTCATCTTGATTGTGTTTTCTTTGGCTTTATTATAGTTTGCATTTAGAACTGATTTTGTGTCTTTAAATCCTATGTCCCTAGATCGACTGGTTACTTTGAGAAGAGGAATCTTGGAGTTTTGCATATCACCATAGTACCAGATACAATAACTCACACATAATATTGGTTCAACAAATATGGATTATTTAGTTAATAAGATTATTATTTATTGATAAAGGCAAACCTTTATATATATATAGGCAAGCATACTCAAAAATTTGGATTATATATATATATATACATATATAACATATATATATATTTTTTTTTGACCAAATCATGCCTAGCAGTACTCAGGGATTTTTCCTAGCTCTGTGCTTAGGGATCATTACTAGTGGGGATTGGGGATGACACGCGGTGCCAGGTAGGGAAACGCGGTGGTCTGTAAGTGATGCAATTGCATTACTTTCTTACTGTCTCTCTGGCACCCATTTACATATTTTAAAGTATTTTCTTGCATAGGCAAATGCCGAAAACTATTTTGTGAAGCCACTATGGTGCAACTTATTTTTCCCTCCCCCAAAGACTTGCTTTAAGGGAAACGCCCATCACAAGTCAGGACTCATGAAAAAAATAAAATTCTAATAAAGTAATCGCTCCAATTCATAATTTCTTGAGAGCATTCTCTCTATGACGCAAATGACAACCCATACATTTTCTTTATTGTCGCATGTATAAAAACTAAAGTTGCAACAATAAGAAAATGTAACACACAGTTATAATCTGCTATTTATTAATTCATTTAATTTAAATGCAAATTATATGTTTTAATAATCATAAATTGCTTGGCATCAGGTTGTTCCTGGTAATGAGCAGTTTGAGAGATGACACTTTTTGAAATTCTAATAAAGCATTCCATGGAGCTCTCTTTCTTTGTGAACGCGGTTACCCCTTGAAATCTCTGAAATACAGAGCCAAAATGATTTAAAAATCTCAGAAGGTTTTTAAGTTTGGGAACGGAAGCCACTCCTGGCTTCATTGCTAGATCAGAACATTGTAGTTAAGACACAATATCAAATCAATCTATAGAAAGAATTTACCTCTGATCATGAGCAAACAGAACCTCTCTCCAGCAGGTGCCAGGCGTCATGCGATGGACACTAATGATGTCGGCTGCCTTTTATCATCTGTCAGGAACAAGTCACATTGATTTCCACACAGACAGTGAGAACATTTAATGAAACAAAACAGTATTATTGAACTCCAGGCTTCCCGGTCCTTTTTGGTACTAGAAATGAGGCTCCATGTTCATTAAATTGTTGCTTGTGGAGGTATAGCACAATTATAGCATGCAGGACCAAGAATTATAATAAGATCCTAAAGCAAATCTTTAATATACACTCACCTCTTTTTCTGTTTTTCAAAGGTAGAAATCAATTCCTCACGTATCAAAGGTTTACATTAAATACACATTTATGCATGCATTTTATGTATGTGTATCTGTACACAAACATGATTTTAATATATGATTATATATTCATTTAATACAGTGACAAGTCCAGATCATATCGACTAGAAATCTTCATTGTGTATATATATATAATTTTGCTTTATTCCTGACATCCTGACATTATAATACATTCATCTTTTTATAAAATGTGCAACTTATTTGTTCCCAGGCTTCAATCGCCTTTGACTACAGTACCACGTTTGTTCTAACTTTAATCTCAGGATCACAATTGTGGCAGATGTGGGCCTACTAAATTGCTGTACACTTCCACATTTATTAATTCAGTCAACAATTAAGAGTTATGTATTGCATTTCTACTATATCCAAGACACCTTTTAAGTGAGTGTAATTGCATTTGTGAGCTAAAACTATTGAGAATTTTTGTCTAAAAGCAAAGGTCATATTCTGGAAGAGTAGATAAGCAGAGGTAGGAAATAAACTAATGAAAAATACATATAACTATATACCATTCCAGATGATGAAAAGGACCGGGGCTGGGAGGGGGGAAAAAACAAGCTGGGGAATCAGTATTCCGTTTGTCTCATGTTCTCATTCATGATTCAACTATTTCACCAATATATTTCTATCTGCACTCACCTCTATTTTATAGGACTCACCTCTTCCTAATGTTCAAATGTTACTTTGTCAATGGAATCTATCTTAATTAAAATTTCAACTTGAATGTAATCAAGTATTGTGAACTACCTTATAAAATAAAAAAATAAAATAAAATTGCAACTTGCTATGTGTTATTTACTTCAGGGCTCACTTTTCCATCCTGGGGAAACAGCACCATCTCTCCACTTAGGATGTGTGCTTGCTTTTTTCCACTGTGAAAAGCCTGTGCCTTCTCTTGAGCATCTCTCTGTCTCTGTCTCTCTGTCCCTCTGTCTCTCTGTGCCTCTGTCTCTCTGTCTCTGTCTCTTTGTCCCTCTGTCTCTCTGTCTCTGTCTCTCTGTCCCTCTGTCTCTCTCTATCACTCTGTCTCTGTCTCTCTGTCACTCTGTCTCTCTCTCTCCCCCTCCCTCCCCTTATTTGCAAACAAACCTATTTTACTTCAACTTCAATATGATGAAATTGCAACTTGAGGCCACTGTGCGGCCGCTGCACACCAGGTCACTAGCCATGTCTTATCTCTTCACTACTTTATACTTATCGCTTTTAGAGATCCCTTATATTGAGTTACACGAATATTATCTATGGGTAGTATCCTCTACCTGGACATCAGCATCATAGGGGCAATGACTTTCACCTGGTCACTAGTATAGTCCATGTTCTAAAGGTAGTGTGGGGTATGTAATGGTGTTTAAAAATATCTGGGCCAGGTCCCATGGCTGTTCTCCCGAAAAGGAGCAAAACATGAGGCCCCATAACCATGCCACTGGACTCTGTGCCAGGCTGTTTCACATGGAGCATCCCAGAGGGGGCAGGTGAGAGCCCTCCCCGCCCCAAGGGACCCAGACCCGGCAGCCAAGAACATCCAGAACCCAACCGCCACCATGCTTCCCACACGATCAGGCCAACCCTCTCATGAATGAAGTCCCACGGAACCCAGGTAATGCAGAACTTTGTGATCTTAGACTCTGGGCTCAACGGGACCGGGAGTGGAGGTCCGCTGCCTGTTTCCCCCAGTCTCCGGCAACCCAGGGGTCACATCCATAAGCCACTGCCTGCCAGCACCAGATAATCTCATCATCGGCCACTGCCAGATCCCATGGCTGCTTCTCCCAGAAGGGAGCATAACATGAGGCCCCCCATAACCATGCCACCGGACTCTGCGCCAGGCTGTTTCACACAGGGCACCCCAGAGGAGGGGTGGGTGAGAGCCCTCCCCACCCCAAGGGACCCAGCTCCAGCAGCTAAAAGAAATCCAGAACCCAACCGCCGCCACACTCAAGGCCACTTCTCACATGCACAGGCCGAGCCTCACATATGAGGGAACATATTCCTGGACACATCATAAGACACTCCTTACCCATTCTCCATAATTACCACACCACATTTGATGGGGTTCAGGCAGTAGGCTACAAATCATAGAGGGAAATATACATGTATATGCATATATACATATTTTCAGATATATATATACACCAAAGCTCACATCACCCAAACTTTAACATGTTAGTGATATCCTAGAGAATGTCTTAATGGCTCCTACCAAAATAGAACAATCTTCACACTGTCTCCTATGTGAACACTTTTTTGTAAGCATGTTCAGCAGGTCTTCATAATAGACTATATGAAATATGTTATTTCATATAGTTGTGTTTTGGGACAGGGCTTGGGGCTTGGGATGGAAACATCCCGAACTTGGTGGTGGGAAGGTGTGATGGTGGTGGGATGGGTATTTGAATATTAAATGTAATCAAATATTGTGAACTAACACATAAAATTTAAAAAATAAAAAAAAAAATCTGTTCTGAGTCCCTGCATTCCACCTGTAGAATGTGACAAAATATTGACAAAATTGGAGATATTAAATAGACAACTGAATACCTAGGACTCAAATTTTTAGGTGAAAGTTTAGGGTAGAGATAAATTTAGAAGTGATAGAGTTTGGCGTTTGAAGATAAAGTTGAAACTTATCTCTTAAGGAATGAATAAAACTAGAGAAGGGGAAAAGTTCTCTGAAAAATAAATCCTTAGGCATGTCAATCGAAATAAATCAGCATGATGAAAAAAGTTCAAGGAAGAAAGTTAGGAGAAGCCAGTAGGAAAAAGGAAACATGGTAGTGTGTGGCCTTCTGTGATGCAGACAGAGTGTCTCAGTGAAGAGGAGGTCAGCTAATGCAGAAATGTCTTTTTGAGTAAAAGATAACCAAAAGCATCTGGTTTTGCCATTCTTTTTTTTTTAATCCTTAAATATTAAAAAAATACAAATGTATAGGGACACATAGGGGGTGGCAGGAGCAGGAGGTGTGGGTTGGGATGGGGAGAGGGGAGTGATGTAGATGGCAGAAATTCTGCTTTGTTACGATTCAGACTCCTAGAGGCTAGTTGCACAGTTGTGAGTTGTATTTAACACTAGTGACCCGTGAACTTAAAAATGTTAAGACTTGGTTTTGCCATTCTTATTTTTATCTTATAATAATGCAGAATAAGTTCTGGAATTCAGAGTGGTACAAAACATTTTAATTTCAACTTTAATCTCACTACAAAGTATTATGCACTGTAGCACTGTTGTCCCATTGTTCATCGATTTGCTCAAGCGGGCACCAGTAATGTCTTCATTGTGAGACTTGTTGTTACTGCTTTTGGCATATCAAATACGCCACAGGTAGCTTGCCAGGCTCTGCCGTTCGGGTGAGATACTTTCAGTAGCTTGCCTGGCTCTCCGAGAGGGAAGGAGGAATTGAACCTGGGTCGGCCGCATACAAGGCAAACACCCTACCTGCTGTGCTATCGCTCCAGTCCACAAAGTATTATAACACTCTAAATTTTATAAACTTCTGTATAAACAATACATGAATATAAGTTGCATAAATTGTCCAAGTAAATGAACAGCAAACATCTTAAATGCTTTAAGATGCATGAACTACAATTTAGAAATCACTGATGTATAAAAAAACACTCATAGTGAACTCAGATTGAAAACTAAAAAAAAAAATAAATCATCGCCTGCTTTCTCAAATCTTTTTTTCTTTTAATGTTTTCTTCTACCATTTTCTAAAATCCTTCCTGTCATATATGACAGAAGTTTCCTTTCACAGTACCGTTTGTGATGGCTTCTTTGCTGATCACTTCTGTGATCTCTCTTGCTCACACTTATCCTTTCTGCAGCTAACGTGAGCATCATAAGGTCTTAACACCACCATTTTTCTGTATCACATAAGCCCACCCTCTTAAAGTTCATCTACAGCAACCAGTTCTTCATTTCAACCGTATTTTTATTCATCGTCTTAAAAGTTTTATTTTATTAAAGCACTGTGACTTATAATTTTATACATACAATGTTCCAGCACCTGGTGATACACAAATCAGTTCATTTTATTCCTTACTGCTACTTCCAGTAACTACTTCCAAAGTAGATGACTTCTTCACAAATCCTTTTTGAGAATCAACCAATGATAAGTCATAATATTTCTGTTACTTTTACTGTACTGATGTAAAATAACTCTTATTCAATGAAATACTTTGGAAAATAGAGATGTATGGGGAAGAAAACATTAGTGGCACATGAATGTAGTAGATATAGCTAATAAAACTCTGATGCTTTCCCAAATGTATCACTGTATCACTGTCATCCCTTTGATCATCAATTTGCTCGAGGAGGCCCAGTAACATCTCCATTCATCCTAGCCCTGAGATTTTAGCAGCCTCTCTTTACTCGTCCTTCCAAACGGTGCTGCATTAGAGGCTCTTCAGGGTCAGGGGAATGAGACTATCATTGTTACTGTATCTGGCATATGAATACATCACTGGGAGCTTGCCAGGCTCTCACCCATCTGGGCAGTAAACTCTCGGTAGCTTTCTAGGTTCTCCAAGAGGGAGAACTAGGCTATCAGATGATGCGCCAGCACCAATCCCACCACCAGTGTCAACTTCCCTCCACCAATATCCCCAGGTTCTCTCCTACATCCCCTTAGCACCCCCAGTGGCCCCCATCCCCCCCCACTGCCTGCCACTCCGACAAACTATGTTTTTAAATTTGACTATGTAGTTTGGATCTTACGTTAGTTTTGTTGAGTTTGTGGTTTGGATATCTAACGCTCCGCCACCACCGATGCACCTTGCCCTTCACCTCTTACACACTGACTCAATGTCCTCACATCTCAAATATATCTGCTCTAGCTGACAATACGAATCATTCTCCAGCAATCCACACCAAGGGCCACCTTTTATTATACCTCTGTCTGCAGGTGGCACCTGACACTTGGAAAATAACTTCTACTAGATACCTTTTCTTCTCATGGCTCCTGTCATACCATGTCATCCTACCTTTTCACTTCTGGTTCCTCGTGATCTCTGTATCTTGAATTTTCTCTTTCCTCTCTCAGGCTCTAAACTCATTTTCCTCAGTTCCATTTGCAGTCCTCTTGGCATGCCTGTCTGCAAGCAACATAATCTCATGTGTTAACCTAATTAATATAACTAGTTCATTACCCAACGCATACACATTTCCTTCTCCACTCTCCATTCCTAGATCCCTTCTCCGCTTTAGCATCCATCCACTCACAGGTCTATAGTCCTGGTGCTTCAAACTTCACCTAAAATTTTATGTCCCCTTTCACTGTAGAGTAACTGAGGCATACCTTTATTCCGTTCCTCACTGCTGCTCATGAAACATTAGAATTATTTATGTAGCTTGTTATCTCCCTGTAGACTGTCTTCATGTATAATTTATCTTTTCCTACATTGATTGACCTTGAATAGTTGAAGCTCAATAAATGGACTAAATCAAGAATAAATAAATAGGAACAACCTAATACTAAAATGACAGAGTACAATCAATAGGAAAAGATTATTTAGTTAGCAACTTCCAGAATTGCCGATCACACTGGCATTAAGAACTGAGCAAACTAATTCCCATCCTGTGGAATACTCTATATCTGACAGGACATCTTAGTAAGTGACAAGTATGGCATAGACTGACTGACAAGTAGATTACTTTACACAATTATGAGTAACTGGGCACTAAAATATAGAAACACATTTACACATACGCAAATCATGATTATCTTTCCTGACTTTCAATGCACCATTTATATCTATATCAATACTGTTATTTCACATGTTTTTATAATGTTTTAGACATTTATTATGTATGACTTCACAGTTCTCAGAGTACCTTGGCAGAGCTCACTCTGTAATAAAATTAACATTAATGATTATTAAAAGCATTTTAATGAAGCATTATATTAACATGTGAGATTAGGGCTTATTATGCTTATTACTAATATTCCTCATATGATAATTTTACCAGTTTTAAAATTTATTATGCCTTTATATTAGTCCCTTTGCCGTGAACATTGCTTGGGCTAATAGCTACCAAAATCACTGTATTTAGTGAGTAGGAATGTTAATAGCAACAAAGGTTATCATTCATTCTCTATGTTTCATTTTCTTTGATTCTCATGGAGCCCTAGGAGGTATATAATTATGTTATACCTATTTTATATTAAAACTGAGGTTTATTAAATTTTTTTAGATCTTAGAATTGAGAAGTATTGACTATAGATTTCAAAAGTTTAAATGTCTAATTCAAGAGTGATTCTGTAATGTTGCTGATTTACCTTCAGTAAGAAATACTTGCATAGGTAATTCCACTTTCCTTTAACTTGGAAATATTCATATTTAACAACTATAAGATGATATTTCACTTTACTCTAGAAAGAACCAAATGTTTCCAGATAAGGATTTTATTAAACATGTTATGATAGTGTGTTTATTTAATTGTTATAATCCTTAATTTGAGAAACTATCAAAATGAAAATTAAAACTCAGAAATTTTATCTTCTTTCTAATGTTGGTTTCCTTTTTGTACTCATGATACATATATTTGGGGGGACGAGGGTCACACCCAGTGGTACTTGGAACTTCTGCTCAAGGATCATCCTGTTGGAGCTCAGGAACCATATGGGGGCCTGGAGATTTAACCCAGGTTGGCTGCATGCAAAGCAAGTGCCCACCTCCTAGAGCATCAGCCTCGCTCTCATGAGACAGATTTTAAGCAATCAATTCAGATTATTGTTCTCACCAGTTTGTTTTTTCTTCTTTTGAACACTGGGGGAAAAAAGAATTTCAGGTCTTCCTCCTTTCTTAAAGCTACCCAAGCTACACTGATAAACTGATAGACTTTATTGAAGTTCTAGATAATATTTGAACACTTAGATAAATGAAATTAAAACAGGTGATGAATATAGTCTTGTAGACTTCATGGCTTAATTTTATCTTATAAATATATTTCCTATTTTCCAATCCAAGGTCATATTTTTTTTTTGATGATCAGTGCTGACCAATCATCAGCCTTAGCAGATCTTTTCTGTTTGTCCAGGTTTGGCCACCTCTGAAAATAGCGTCTCAGAAAACATTTCATCAGTCAAAATGGTATAAAGAGAAGAAAAATCCCCACTGGTTTACAGGAGGGAAACATACTTTTAGTGCTTCTCCATAAATTACTTCCCAATTCAATGTTAAAGTCTAAATTAGTGCTGACATATAGTATAATCGTTTTTTCATTATTCTACACAACCTGTAAAATGAATGTAGTGCCTAGAAAAGCAGTTGGCTTGTGCCAGTCTAGATACTTGAAGTGTAAACAGTCTCTGATAGCTGCCTTTTCAACCACACAATAGAAGTGAAAATACCGCTTAGGTACCTTTCCTTTTGAGAAATCGGGTACTTCTGTAAAAATGAAGTGTTTTAACTCACAGACTTGAAGATTGGGAGATACCTGAATTATACAATCAATTCTTAACAAAGGTAAATCTAGATTTCACTAAAAAATATGAAAAATCCTTATATTTTTTAGAATATAAGTGAAAACAATTTTATATGTCCTTCTTAACATTCACTCACCTCAATTTATTTAGGGCCTTAGATTTCCTAAGAGTATTCTCTAGAAGATGTTACATTCTGAGTTGCTTTTCTTCTTTAAGACATGTTTTTGCATTCAGAGCTACTGGAATTTTTTCATTGGAATACTTGTAAGTTCTAAATTAATGGTTCTAGACATAGAACTGGAATCTGATGAAAACTCTGGGCATCTCTTCCCCAAAGAATGCACCTATATATTATAATTTTTAAAAAATGTTCAAGAAGTTTATAACAAATGGCTTTCATTCTTGAGCCTTTGTGAACAAAATCTTAAGTCAGAGAAATAAATTACTCAGTGGAAGGACCAGGGCAATAATAAAGTAGACAGTAAACATCTAGCAACAACAAATACAAGAACAACCAAAGAAAATTAACATAACAGAGAATTATGGGATGAACTCGAGAAGAATAATATAAGAATCATCAGAGTTTCCAAGTAGCAGAAAGGTGAATTTAATTCAGAAATACTGGTTTAAAAAACCATCACTAAGCATTTCCCAGAGTAAGGAGCACATAAACCTGGCATCAAGAAGCTCAAAGGAAACGCAAAAACAATCCCAAGACATATTGTGATCAAACTGAAAAAAAAAAGAAGTAATTCCTGAGTGCAGAGCCAGGAATACCTCTTGAAAATTTCGGGGTATGGACCCAAAACCGAATATAAAATAGAAAAAAAACTAGAGACGAATACTGAAAAGTACCAAAATCAAAAAATGGGATTTACACAGAAATTCTCTCTTCTCTCTCTCTCTCTCTCTCTCTCTCTCTCTCTCTCTCTCTCTCTCTCTCTCTCTCTCCTTGCTCTCTCTCCACTCTTTCTCCTCTCTCTCCTCTCTCTCTTCTCTATCCCTCTCCCCCCCACTCACTCGCTCGCTCACTTCCTCCCCCTACTCTAAATATTGCTTATGATTCTGGAGCCAAAGAGATAGTTCAGTAGGTAGGACATTTATCCATCCAACCTGGGTTTGATTTTCAGCACTACATATGGTATCCCAAACCTCGAAGAAAGTGGTCCATGCACACAGAACTAGGAGTAAGCTCTAAGCACTGGTGGGTGTGGGCCTCAAAACCAAATAAAAAAAAACTTTTACTTGGGTCTCAAAACCAAATAAAAAAAAATTGTATTTGGGCCTCAAAACCAAATAAAAAAAATTCTTACCCTTTAGGGAGAGGAGACTACTAGATGCTGATTCAGAAGTCATTTCACTGTTATTTCTTTATAAGAGAACCCACGTTATGTTCAGACATCTGGCCTCTTTGACACATCATCTATTGCTTAAGGGAGGTTAGCCCCACATCCAAGGAATGGGTCTCAATTAATTCATATGGTCTCATTCTTTTTGCTATTTTCTTTGTAATTTATTTACCTAGAAGAAATCATAGTTAGATTCTGTGTTGGCCAGTAAAATGTGCAAGGCATTTTGTGAAATTTACATGAATCAACAGTGCTACAGATGTAATTCCAAATGGTAATTCAAATAGGAGAGCATGGAAGAATACAAAAGATCAAGAGTGAAGCAATGAACATATAAAAGACGAAGGAAATAAGAGGTGAATGAGAATGAGACATTATAAAGAAGAGAGACAGATACAGAGCAGTAAATCCCAGTGCCTCAACAGAATTTGGATAATAAACAAACAGCATGAGCGTATTGGGGAAAGAGAGTTACTGCAAATGGTGCACAAGCAGGTATTCCAGCTGCATCCCTGATCTATTTTTTTTTTAAAATCATTTGAATTTTTTTAAAAAAGAAAATAGTGTACATAAAAATCAGTTACCTGAAAAGCCATAACTGCACTACTATTTTCCAAGAGGATGAACAAATAATACAAATATATTTTCTCCTATTGAATTGGCAGCAGGAAGCTTCCTACAGAGGCAATACATTCAAACTAGATGTTTTACCTTGTATCTTGTACTAAATGATTATATGGTAAAATTTTATTCAATTTCTTATGTTATCTTGGTGACTGTAAATGTGTTTGGAATGTCTTAAATATTCAGAATATTGGAGTTTTTACAGAGAAGTGTGTGTATGTGCGTGTGTGTGTGTGTGTGTGTGTGTGTGTGTGACTTCCAGCATCTATTTGCTTGATATCATTATACACTCTCTGTGAGGAATGCCAAGGACTGGCCACAGGTGTCTGGCACGTTTTTGACTATGGCCAGGAGACCCATATCATTAGGATAATGACCACAAGTCATCCTGCTTGGCGATGTGTTTGAAATCAAAACAAGAGGCAAAACCAACATAAGTGCAGTTAATTTAAGGCACTTTCTCTCTATTTATTAAAGCTAATTGCAAGTCTGGCTTACAACTAGCAATTGCCCGAAGGATTCAAATGCCCATGGCACTTGACAAAACAGTGTCCAAGGCATTGCCCCAGGACTGAGTATTTCCAGAAATGAATTTCATCGCCCGTGCAAGGAAAATCTTGCTTTAAACAACATGGAAACAATATCTCGGCCATGCCAAGGCAATTTATGACTTTATGACAGTCTATACGGCCTAATATTAAAGCCATACAGCTGGAGGCTAATTACCGGATGCAGGTAGGCTGTTCCACCCTGCTAGAGGTAGGTCGCCTGTTTTCCTCCCTGGCTGCTGGCTGCGGCTCTCATACTGATAGCATGTTGTTGCCACCTCATTAGAAAATTAGCTTTTAATTAACTTTGGAAGCTGTTGCATGGGTTTTGATAGGAGGCAGACATTTGTACACATCTTGTTGCAGAATTCCACCGCCCCTTCGTGCTTCTAATGGGCCTTCCCTGCCTTGCAGAAAAGCAGCGGGCTAGAGGCTGGCCGGCAGCTTCGCCGTGGGGAGCAGGGGCCACCCAGCTCCAGCCTGCTCCCAATTACAAAGAAATGTCCCTGAGTGCCCTCTGCAAGGACCCCTTACTCCCAGGCCACTGGAGCCGCTAAGTAGCCACAGAGAAAGGACCATCACCGGCCCAGATGCTCCGTTACCTGCTCAGCCCCCCCAGTCTGGCTTTTAACGGCAAGAATATGCCTTACCTCATTTTTCTATTTAAACATCTCGGCCCGAGCGCCCGTGACGATAAACCTGGAGACAAGATAAATAGCTCGATGATCACTCTTCTCCCCAGGGAGAAGCCAGGCTGTCAATTAGGCTAATGGGGGTGCCGGGTTCAGCTCCGGCGTGCCCCAACACTAGGAAAGGCTCTGGGCCCTGCATAGCTGCAATGTTCGCAAAGCGTTTGAGAAGCAGCCACTGCCCTAGGGTAGCCCGTCTGCCAAGGGGGGAGTCAAGAATCTGATGATTAATCATCTGCAGCGACAATGGAAGGGCAAGGAAGACGAGGCCCCCACGAGCAGATCTTTTGAGCTTTATTGTAATTAGACATGGCCTCTTTCAACCCGGCTGGGTGTCACCAGTGGGGACCTGGGTGCTTTCTGTTTAAGAAGGGAGGCTCCATCCTTGACTAAAAATAAGTGTTCCTTTGTCAGACTTTTTTTTCAAAGCACTTACCCTGACATCTCATTTGATCTTATTACCAGTCTCTGAGGGACTTAGGGCAGGTGGCATTTTTCTCATTTTGCAGATGATAGAGTTGTGCGACACAGCAGAGTTGAGTAATTTCTCTCCGATCACACAGACAGCTGGTGACGGTGCCAGGATCAGAATCCAAATCATCTAACTGCCCTAGAGCCTCATTCTCCACTGCCTCTCACCTCACCTCGCCACAACATGCATTAAACGGTGACCTGCTCCACAGAGCGCTTGTAATTTTATCCATTAAACAGTGGGTTGGAACCAAAAACCTGACACCCCTTGCAAAAAAGTTCTGCTAAACAATGATGTGTTTTTTAATCCAAAATTGAAAGCATAGATAAGTCCTGATTTGCTCTGTAACTGGAAAGATAAAGAAATAACATTTACACACCACCAAACAATATCAGGTTAGGCAGTCCTGGGATTTCCCATTTTCTAACAAAGATTGCTTAAATTTCCAGTATGGAGGCTGCATAATCAACAGAGTGAGCAAATTCTAGTTTTCAGTTGTTGTCTAGGTATTTCCATTTATTTTAGCAATTGTCCTAGACAAAATGCCTCAATTGGATAGTAAAATTTATAGCACCCAACTTGAAGTTGAATATTCATCTTCTAGTTATGGTTTCTCATTAAGGAGCCAAGACTTGCACATTTAATTTGCTGGGGTTTTTCAAGAGACATTTTATTAGGGGTAATACTACCAGTACTTTTCTCAGAGTAGATTGAGAGTAGAAGAAAGCGGTGATGCCATTGGTGACTATTTTCTGGACCCTGACTTTATCCTGTGCCCTGTTCTTTATCAGCGATATAATCTCTGATCATCCCCAAGCCCTCCGAAGTCGCTAGTTTTCTCTCCTGTACTTCAAATTCTAGTAAATCAGCCTATTAATAATTTGCCTTCTCAAGATCCAATGGCCCATAACCAGAAAAAGGCATACCTCGAGTTTATCTCCTTCAAAGTCCAGACTTTGAATGCCTTTGATTATGTGTGTGGACAATCTTGGTCCAGAACTTCACCAGTGTGTGACTTACAAATGCAGAGACACTATTTTCACAGTCTATAGGCAGGAAAATTAATACTGCTAAAACAAAATGCCTCTTATAGCTTATGTGTGTTATTGGTGGTGTAGGAATATAAACTTGTATTTTTAACACAATTCAAAGGCCTGCATGGGGTGGGGGGTGGGGAGAGCCTGGCAAGCTCCCAGTAGTGTATTCATATGCCAAATACAATAACAATGATGGGTCTCATTCCCCTGACCCTGAAGAGCCTCTAATGCGGCACCGTTGGGAAGGACGAGTAAAGAGAGGCTGCTAAAATCTCAGGGCTAGGATGAATGGAGATGTTACTGGGCCCACTCGAGCAAATTGATGATCAATGGGATGACAGTGATACAGTGATACATTTGAGAAAACATCAGAGTTTTATTAGCTGTCTCTACTACATTCACGTGCCACTAATGTTTTCTTCCCCATACATCACTATATTCCAAAGTATTTCACTGAACAAGAGGTATTTTACATCAGTACAGTGAAGGTAACAGAAATATTATGACTTATCATTGGTTGACTCTCAAGAAGGATTTGTGGAGAAGTCATCTACTTTGGAAGTAATCACTGGAAGTAGCAGTAAGGAATGAAATGAACTGATTTCTGTGTCACCAGGTGTTCATGAGGAGCTTATAGTCCTGCTGGAAGACTGCATAGAACACTACTCACTGTTGTCTCACTTACAATTCAGAAAACGGTGGTACGAATCCTCTCACTCCCATCCGTAATATTTTCCTGTATATTCCACTGACATTCCCTTTAAATTTCTCAATCCTGCAGGACCTGAGCAGCACTGCCTGGCCAGGCCCTAGCACTGAACAGTCTTGCGGTGTGCCAGAGTTCAAACCACCTAAGCACTGCGTGGTAGACTCAAGAAAGCTTATTTCATTCCATTAGGATGTGTTTAAAATGTGAATTAAATAAAAGGTCTTTTCTCAGTAGAAACAAATTAGGTAGGATTGAAATTGAGAGTTGGTTTCACAGAATTCATTGGGTGAGTAAGAAATTTGCTTTAAAGAAAATATATTCTGAACTAATTTTCTAAAACTTTAGGGATTTCAATGAGGCAACTATAAAAGTACAAGTTTGTCATACTTTCATAGGTTTTATAAAATTTAGGGACAGAATATACAGTTCTCTGTGAACACTGCAATCATGATTATTGCTGCAAACTTTTTAGGATAAAGACCTGGCTTAAAGGCTCCTATACCTTCCTCATGGAAGAGGAAAAAATGGTAATTTTACTTCAAATGCACCGTCATAGAAACAGTCGATGAATTTAATAGTCAATGGATTTGTGTACTTTCATGTGTATGTCTAGCAGACTGTGCTCACACATAATCACAAATACGTGCATATAAAAAGATTCAATTTATGTATATTATTTTATGAGGCAATAATGTCTATAAATATCCCAAGCACAGGCATTCTGCCATATTTATCTTGTAATAACAACTATGACTCCTAAGCAGGGTAGGACTTAAAACATATTTATAATATCAGCAAACATCTTTCCAAGTTGATATGCTAAGAAATATCAAAATACATTAACAGTAAAGAGTTATGATATTAAGTGATCTGAAACACATTGTACATGGAGACATGAAATGAACATACTCCAAAGATAAAATAAGCATTATATTGCAAATATTATATTATATCATATTATATGGCTATACTAGCACGTGACAGGGATGAATGGAGACATTACTGGCACCCGCTCAAGCAAATCAAAGATCAACAGGATGACAAGTGATTATATTGCATCAAACTTGAGATCACAGGGCAATCTATCGAAAATCATAAAAAATTACCTTGAAAACACTACGCATCAAACCACAAAATGAAACAAGAAAATTTTCATTCAAATGTGACAAAATAAGTATTTTAAATAACTAGACATAGTTTCCACCAAACCCTCAAAATCAAAACATTAACATTATATTACACAATTTAATAAACTATGAAACCAGAAATAAAGAAAATCCAATTGGTATAGGAAAAGGCAAAGAAGGAGAAAAATAAACACATGGTGAATATTAAAAATAAAATAACAAAATATGTGATGGATTTAATTTTTCTTTTTAAAGGCAAAAATCTCCTATTGCCAGGATGGTTAAGGATGTAAATGTGAATTATGAGGGAAATGCTAATGTGTAAAGTCTTAAAAGTTAAAAAAAAAGTGAACAGAAATATAAACTACTTATTTTCTAACTAAATGCTGTTGTCTGATTAAATACAGAATACTATTTAAAATTTAATTTAATACAATCATATTTCATTATAATAGGCATGTCCCAAATATTAGAAAAAACATGTTAAAAAATAAGTTATATTTTATCTGGAAGTCAAATTTAACTGAATCCTGTAATTTTATTTGCTAAATCTGGCAGAGATAAACCAAAGTAATGTTGACATTGGTATAATAATATAAAATAAGGTAATGGTTCAGAAAAAATATTTAAAAAAATGCATTAATTGCACCAGCTCCAAGTCATAAAATTGCATCAGCTCCAAAGTAAGTGATGGATTTATTATTCAGCAAGGACACTTAGAAGCTTTTGACCAAACAAGTCACTATAAAAAAGTTATAAAAGAGTCATATATGGGACTAGTTCTATTCATATAGTCTTCTTTGCAACTTGAATGTTAGAACCCTTGTTTTTTCCACAAAAGGAAGGAAGGAAGGAAGGAAGGAAGGAAGGAAGGAAGGAAGGAAGGAAGGAAGGAAGGAAGGAAGGAAGGAAGGAAGGAAAGGAGGTAAAGAGGGAAAAGGGAGGAAGGGAGGGAGGGAAATAACAAAATTTATCAACTACTCAAGCAATTCAAAATGGAAACTTAAATCTTTTATATTCCAAGATTGAAAGTTTCAGTAATCAGAAATATTAAGAGTAAATTGATTAGAGCTACTATTTTCTCACCTTATTACCCCAAATTGAAATGTTTGCAATCTAAGAATGAAATTAATAAAAATAAGATTATTTCATGCATAAAACAGTCAAATTTGGAGAGCAATTTAAAATTGTCTAACAAGAGTGCGTATGAGTAATAATTTTTGAACTGGATATTCTCCTCTGACATATCATCTAGAGTTGTGATGGCAGGGCACTTGCCTTTGATTCTTTGTAGTTATCAATTTTAAATTAAATTAAATTACATTTTCTGGGGGTGGGGCCAAAGCTATAGTCCAGCGAGGAGGGCATTTGCCTTGCACAGGGCAGACCTGGGTTTGATCCTTGGCATCCCATATAGTCCCCTGAGAAGCGCCAGGAGTAATTTCTGAGTGTAGAGCTAAGAGTAACCCCTAAGCATTGCTGGGTGTGACCCAAAAGTAAAAAAATCAAACAAATAATTTTTCTGGGGCTTAAAGTTATGGCCAATGTTAGAGCACATGCCTTGTCTGTGTGAAGTTCTCGTTTGAAAACCTCACGAACCTTCCGATCAACCCCACAGTGGTCTTCATTCACAGCAGTAAAACATCTCCGGCTCTTATTTGCAGTAGCTACATTCCAAATCCTAAATAAGCACATGTGTCTAGTGGCTGTTTTACTAGGCAGAGGTTTTTGGGGCTTGGGGGTTTCTTTTTGGTTTGGGGGGAACACCCAGCACTGCTCATGGGTTACTCTGGGTTCTGCACTCAGGAATTACTTCTGGCGGTACTTTGGGACTGTATGGAATGCCGGGGATTGAACCCAGGTCTGCCGTGTGCAAAGCAAGCACCCTACCTGCTGTACTACCTCTCCAAAGCTAAGGGAGAGATAATGTTAAATTTTTTCATCAAAAATTTCTGTGGGGCATTGAACTTAAGAATGAAACACATATTTCTACGATGAAATATTTCTTTGGGGGGAGGGGACTGGGGGCTGGGATTACACTTATTGGTGCTCATGGCTTACTCTTCACTCTGTGCTCAAGGATCATTATTGTGGGTTCGCAGACCATATGGGGTGCTGTGAATGAAACCTGGGTTGGCCACATGCAAGGTAAATGCCCTGTACAATGTGCTATCACTCCAGTCTAAAATATGTATTTCCTTTCTTATTATCTCACTATGCTCTAGAAGAAGTCTTTTCATAAATTAGCAACCACTGTTTCATGTGAAAGTTCCAAGACACTTTCTATAAATTTCTCTTAGACATTGTAAAGCACAGGAAAAATAATTTACTCAAGTCTGTAGATAAATGAATGAATGCAAAAATTGAATTGTAAAAAGGAAACTTGAAGTGATTTATCTAACTAAAGCAAGTTTACCAAACTGAAGACACGTTAGCTTGTATACATATTTTGTTTGGCCAGTAGTTTGATGTTTAATTAAATTGGTATACAACATTTAAAATTAAAATAGAGATGCACCTTCAAAAATAGGGCTTGACTTTCTCTCTCTCTCTCATTATTATTATTAAAGAACTGTGATTTACAAAGTTATTGATAGTTTCATTTTTGGCATATAATATTTCAACACCCATCCTACCACTAGTGTCACTTTCCCTCCACCAATGTTCCCATATTTCCTCTCCACCCCAGCCCCCATCCTATCCCTATCAACTTGATAGGCACATTACAGAGTTTCAGTGATTGCCCCTTAGATTTTGTTTTCAGTTCTGTTGAGTCTGTGCTTTGGGTAGATGGCGCTACTCCTCGCCCATATCACGGGCACACCTGAAGCCCCCATGCCTCTCTTCCCCATTACTCCCCATCCTCCTACTTCCCCTTTGATTTCTTTCCTTCTCTGTCCTCCTCCTCTCTGAACGCTGGCATCAAGGGTAATCTGGAAATCCCCTTTTACTGCAGTACATTTCCTCATGGGCTGGAGCGATAGCACAGTGGTAGGGCATTTGCCTTTGCACACTGCCGACCCAGGTTTGATTCCTCCGCCCCTCTCGGAGAGCCGGGCAAGCTACCGAGAGTATCCCGCCTGCACAGCAGAGCCTGGCAAGCTACCCATGGCGTATTTGATATGCCAAAAACCGTAACAACAAGTCTCACAATGGAGACGTTACTGGTGCCCGCTCAAGCAAATCCATGAGCAATGGGATGGCAGTGACAGTGACATTTCCTCATCCAGTATTCTGTATACAACAAATAAGTGAGATCATCCTGTGTTTGTCTTTCTTCTGGCTTTTATTCGAAAATAAAGTATCTAGGAGAGAGAAGACAGCCTTGGCCAGCAGCCCCTGGTGAGAGCCGTGGAGAGGGCAGTTTCCTTCAGTGGCCCTAGAACAGAGCAGTTCATCCTTGGCTCTCGCGTCTTTGGCCTGCTCATGGATGCTGTTGAATTTGTGCTTTTAGCTCCTCGTTTGGAAAAATGACAGCTTTTTTCTTTCTAGCACAACTAAACACGAAGGCTCTCAGCTACCTTGAAGGTAAGCTCACATGACCACATCAGAAAGCAGCAGGGTAAATCTCTCGCCATCACTTGAAGAGACTGAAACATCAATTGATTGAGTTGTGTGAAGTTATTTTAGTGTGAGCATATGATTCTCTGTGTATGTTTATTTCTGAAGTTTTATTTATATAGTCATGTCTGTATTTATGCCTCTGACAACTGTTATTTTGAGGAAATAACGTGGAGGTGAAGGTCCAGCCGTCCTCAGCTGTTAGAAGCTAATATTGTGTTAACAGATGCACTCCAAAAGACTAACACTTTATTACTTTGTTTACACCTAAATTCAGAGGGGTTAGGGGATGAAGACAATGTAAATAAACATAATGCCTAAAAGAATATAAATGTTAAAAGCAAGTTGTTTTGAGGGAAGAGTATCTGACTAACATCTGACCTAAATTCCTTCTCTTCATTAGGCAAGGAGAGCATTCGCGTAAATATCCAGATAGAAATGACATCGCCATACTTCAGGGGTATGGTAGGAAGGACTGCTGCTCTGCTAACTTGGGACTTGACCTCGTTTAATAATTTTGTTTCCTGACATATTTTTTATTTGCTGTTGGGTCACACCAGGCCATTCACAGGGTTTCCTCTTGGACCCATACTCAGGGATCACTCCAGGTGGGGATCAGTGGAACAACCGTATGTGGCGCCAGAGATTGAAACCTGGCGTGCAAGTCAGGGCAACTCCATGCAAGGCAAGCCCCCCCCCCCCGCCCACTCTGCCATTGCTCTGCTCCAAGTTCTTGACAAGTTACAAGACAAAGTTAACAGGTTTAAATAGTTTGGACGATTGGGAGAGGGTTTTAAAAAAGACAATCTTAAGACTCTCTCTGCCAAGGAATTGTATATTAGTTAGGAAAGATAGACCTCTCTTGTCATTAGACATTTTTAGTTGAAACTGAATATTGGGGTGTCCTTAAGACCTAATCATTTTAGACTAGACAGCCTTCAGCCTCCGGCTCAGGATGCTATGGTACCCATTGCTTTATACACTGAGAGTTCCACACTTATTAGGATGATGGAGGTCCAGTGTGAAAAACTAAAGCACACCGACGGGAGTGTGCACGCGCAGGCTCTCCGGGCGGCTCTGTCTCACTGCCCGCATTCAGTGCTCTGGAACCGCTGTGTGTGACTGTTGGTTAAGGGCAGGCAGTGGAAGGAAGAAGGCCAAACTGATTGCTCGATCAGTTTATTTCATTCTATCTCTCTGCTTCTCTCCCGGTTCTGGATGTCTCTCTGGATCTGGCCCCCCAACCCACTCTTCCAGCCTAGTTAAATCCCCCCAGCATGAGGGATTTGGGGTGTACACATAGGTGTGGTCATAATCAATAGGGTAAGGTTCCTTTCCCTCAGGGGATGCTTCTCCTAGGACTGATTCTCTTTCAGCAGGAGGATCCACCCAAGGCGGAGTTCCATGAGTGTGTTTCTCCTCTCCTCATCCAGCAAACATATAAGCATTCATAATATTAATCCTTTTGTATGGACACAATAAGAAATGCATTAAGCTTATAGAAGAGCTCTCCTGGGGCTATCTCGATCTCAGACTACAGTGCTCAGGCCAGATTAGTCTTTGCTATCCCTAGCAGGGTCCTAGTCTCATCATTACTTTTGGATCATGACAGCATTCGTCCATGATCAAGCTCTGAACTTATAGTTAAGAATTTGGCACTTTGGCCAGGCCCATCTCGATGCCAGGGTAGCACATAACTCACTGCTTGCCCTGAATCCGTCCCGTCCCTTGAAGGGACCCTGCTTTGGGGGTGCTAGGAACTGAGGGCAACTGAGGCTTAAATGGAGAAAGCAGATGCCCGGGAATAAATAATATTCAAAGCCAATTAAGTCCCAAGTTACAAAAGCATAATATTGTCTTCTTGTGCCTATACAAAAAGAACATTGCTTTAAAGTAAATTATTCAAAAGGCATAAGGAGAGGAGAAAGGCAATATTAACTTATAATATAAATTCAGTGTCCTAGAAAGGTCTGACTTTACAAATTAGCAGAGTCAAATTAGGGGAAAGCTGATTAACTGTTTTGGGGAAGAGAGCATAGAGAAGTGGTTACAGATAAACAAAGAAATGGGAGTGACTTGGGAGCACCTAAATGGGTGTTACCGGGATGAACCTAAGCTCCTTGTGGCAAGGGGGTAAAGGACAAAGCAATGTCATCCTACAGTCCAGAGCAAACATAAAATAGTGACATCACACAGCAGTAAAAAGATGTAGCTAGTGAAGATATTACTTCTAGTGGGGAACACTAATGCAAGTATCCCAGTTTCAGGAGGGCGAGGGAAGATATGCAATCTCCGTCTTCTCTCGGCTATTTCAGCACTTCACGCTTTCCCAGTCACTTCAAATTACAAATTCTTGATCTAGTTCTAGTCCTGATGTGCAGGTTCTGATAACCTACCTCTTTCAGAGGGTTGTGGCCAGGAAATGAGTAATTTAGGGGTCGTCACAGGTGACATTTTCAAAGTAAAGTCTTAAGTTCAGCAATGGCTCCAAATATAAACAGAAGAGAAATTTGTGTAACCCAAGGATAGAGGCAAAGAAGAACACTTTTGGGGAAGCCTGAGATAGATTAATTTCCCATAAAGATCCCTAATCAGGGAACAACACTTTTCTCTCTCTTGACTTTTATATTTTTAATTATATATTTTAATCTTTTTAATTGATTCACCATGAGATATAGTCACGAAGTTGTTCATTTTGGATTCCAGTCATACAATGTTCCAACACCCATCCCTTCACCAGTGTACATTTCCCACCACCAATATCTCCACTTTTCCTTCCTCTACCTCCCCACCAGCCTGTCTCTAGAGAAGGAATAATAATTTCTTCTTCCTTCTTCTTCTTCTTCTTCTTCTTCTTCTTCTTCTTCTTCTTCTTCTTCTTCTTCTTCTTCTTCTTCTTCTTCTTCTTCTTCTTCTTCTTCTTCTTCTTCTTCTTCTTCTTCTTCTTCTTCTTCTTCTTCTTCTTCTTCTTCTTCCTCCTCCTCCTCCTCCTCCTCCTCCTCCTCCTCCTCCTCCTCCTCTCTTTCTCTCTCTCTCTCCTCTTTCTCTTTCCTTCTGGGCACTATGGTTTGCGATACAGGTACTGAGAGGTTATCATATTCCTTTACCTCCTTTCAGCACTCAGTTCTTGCCCAGAGTGACCATTTCCAGCTATCACTGTGGTCGTGGTCCTCCAGATGCCTACACCTGAGCCCACCTGCTAAGCTGTCAATCTTCATCCTAAATAAGGGACAGCCTTATAGCTAGAGGTGCATCTACAGCAGAGGGAAGAGTGGCATCCTCTTCAGCAATGGTCTCCCCAGCTGGTGTTTGTGGTTACTGGTGTCTAGAACAAGGCCATGAAAATCTGCTCTCCAGGTTCAGTGCCCTGTTTTGTTCCAGAATATAATCTGCAGAACTGGGAATGTGCTTCAGGGGAAGAGCACTTGTCTTGTATGTGAACGGCCTTGAGTTTGATTCCCCGCACTGTCAAAATTAAAAAGCTAATAGTAAACTAATCAACATGAGGACGTGGTCCAAGTGCTTGCCTCTCTAGCTCACTCAGGTCCTGGTGACCAGGAGACACAGGGCATGATCTCATTGCAGCAGTTCCTATTCTCTCCGGTGCCTTTCACTGCCTCTCCCGTGAGGACACTTCTCCACTGTCTCCTTGGCCTTTCTCAGGATCTGTATTGAACTTTATTGATCGCAGAGTTGAAAATGCAAGAAAGAAAAAGGTCTAGCATGTCGTGTATCTGCCATCTTGTAGGAATCCTCTCTATTTTGAAGAATCTCCATATAAGCTGCACCAATTTGTATTCCTCTAAACAGACTCTGAAGGTTCCTTTTGTCACAGTCTTGCCAATATTTCTTGCAGGTGTTTTTTTTTTCTTTTCTTAACTTTTTTTTTTTTCATTTTTGTGGAGGGCAGCACATCCAGTGATACTCAGAGCTTACTCCTGGCTCATGCTCAGGGTCAATCCTGGTGGTCTTTAGAGGGACTACATGCGATACCAAGGATTGAACTGAGAACAGTATCAGAAACCACTCTACTATCTCTTCAGCACTTGGTCTTGGTCTTTTTTTTTTTTTTTTTGCTGTAAGCCAATCTTATTGGCATGCAGTGGTAACCCATTGTGGCTTTAATTGGCATTTCTCATACAATGAGTGATTGTGACCTTTTTTGGCTCCCTTTCATTTGAAAAACTTTATTTATTTAAAAAGAGAGGAAAATGCCACCTGGGAGAAGCTTCCTGTAGGGAGAAGTTTCTACTCAGATATTCTGTCCATCTTTAGATAGATCGGGGCTTCATTTTCATGTTTTTGTTTTTAAGTGTTATATAGGTTCTTTATGTACTTTAGATATTAGCCCCTTGTCAGATGATGTATGAATAATTTTGCCTCATTCAAATGAATGTCTATTATTCTAATTAATTTTTAGGGATTCCAGTGTGAAGAAGCATTTCATTTGAGTTAGTTTCATTTATTTTCCTTTTACTTTCTTCTTGCTGTTAGAGTCAAGTGTTCCAAGTATCACTGAGGCCAAAATAATGGAGTGTTTTGCTTAATTTTTCTCCTATGTATGCTATAGCTCCACGTATTACACGCAAGTCTAAACAATTTTGTATTAATTTCTATATATGTCAGGAGAGTGAGCCAATGTATTTTTTTGAACATGGCTATTTTTCTCAGCATGATTTGTTAAAGGAACTGTTCTTTTTTTTCATTGTGTTATTTTGCTCCATTTTCATAAATTAACTGTATATATGTATATGTGTGTGTGTCTTTTATTACATATTTAGGCTCTCTATTTTACATTGATTATTGTTACTGTTTTTATTCAAATCCCATACTGTTTAGGTTACTATGAGTTTGTCTTGTAATAATGACATTGAGGGATTTTAGTAATATTTGTTTTATGTCCCTAAAGAATGTCATTGGATTTGTAATAGGGATTGTGTTGAATCTGTATAATAGTTTGGATAATACCATTATTTTTATAGTGCTAATTCTTCCAAATAATAATTCTTCCAAATTTTATGATCATGTAATTATTTATATTCCTTTCTTCTTTTTTAAATTTAAATGCAGTTTTCTTTACTTAAACAATGTCTTGTAGTTTTCATTGCACAGTAATTTACCAACTTTGTTATTTCTAAATACTTCCTTTTGTATTGATTTCTTTTCTAGTTCATTTTTAATGTATAGAAATCAAAAAGACTTTTGCTCATTTGTTTTATAGCCTTTCACTTTACCATACCATCTTTTTGTTTGTATTAAATACTGTTTTAATGAAATAGTCAAGATTTTTTATGAATATTATTGTCATCTAATAATACTCATAGTTTCACATTTTTTCTAATTTGGATTTTTTAACTCCTTTTTCTTGCTTAATTTGTGTGGCTAATATTTCCAATAATAGGCTGAATAATAATGGTGACTGTGAACATTTTTTTCTTCCATTTAATTTAGAGAAAAGAATTTTAAGTTTCACCACTGAGTGTAATGTTAATTGTGCATTATCATATATATCACTGGATAACTAACATATCTTATCATAAATGGATTTTTAATCTTGCCAAAGGTTTTCTCAGTGTATCTTAATGTGATCATTTAGTTTTTATCCTTTGTTGATGTTGCAGTCTCTCATATAGAGTTGCTTTATATGTGTTGAACCAACATTGTCTTTGGGATAAATACCTCTTGGTCATAAGATATGATCCTTTAAATGAATCTTTGTGTTCAATTTGCTGAGATTTTGCTGAGAATTTTTTTATCTATATGTAACAGAGATACTGTTCTATATATTTTTGTTTTTATTTATTTCTCTGTGATGTTCTTATCTACTTTGTTGTCAAAATAATGTTTGTTCCGTAAATGGGTTTAGAAGCTTTTCTACGTCCTCTGTGATAATTTGGCAGGCCTCTCCAATTGCACTGAGGGCTGCCCACCAGTTCTGGAGCTGTGCACATCAGCTTTTCTTAGCAAAAGAAAGCCAAAACTCTCTGGGTCTCCAGTAAACAAACAATAGGTTTGCACACTTTCTTGAATTGCCATTCTCAAAGAAAAAATTATGTAGGAATACTAAATTATATGAATTGCTCAGTTCATCAATTCCATTAAATCATTCTAATCTCATTGTTATGGTAAAAATTCAGTATTTTTTTAAATAGAAAGGGGTTTTCTATTAGGAACAGGATAAGTTACACATTTTTTTCCTACAAGCTGAAGGAAAAGCTAATGGAGCTCACAAGAAGGAGTCTCAAAAGTTGCTCCAAATATAATGATCAAATAAAACTTTACCCATAAGCAAATTAAGTGAAGATATGTCATTTATTTGGTTTCTTATGCCTTTTCAAGGCAAACATGTAGCATAGTTATGGATAAGGGAATTGCTAGATTGGATATATTTTGTAGTTGTTTTCTTTAGTCAATTTGCTGGATTGAAAAAATGGAAGAATGGCTACCTTTTTGAATCACAGTTGTATTTATGATCATAAACCTGTGAATATCTTTGACTTACTGAAAATTAGTATATTTCCGTACTCTAGAAATAGTGCTAGCCAGTGGCAAGGAGTTAGGTTCTAAATAGCTTAGATTTTCTGTGAAGTTGAAACAGGGGAATTTTATTGTTTTTTTTAAAAAAAACTAAATACAAGTGTATTTTTTCTTTTTTTTTAATTAATTTATTTATTTTTAATTCGTGAATCACCATGAGGGCACATTTACAGATTTATACACTTTTGTGCTTATGCTTCCCTCATACAAAGTTCGGGAACCCATCCCTTCACCAGTGCCCATTCTCCATCACCAGTAAACCCAGCATTCCTCCCACCCTTCCCGATCCCATCTCCCCCCCACCCCGCCCTGCCACTGTGGCAGGGCATTCCCTTCTGTTCTCTCTCTCTAATTAGCTGTTGTGGTTTGCAATAAAGATATTGAGTGGCCACTGTGCTCAGTCTCTAGCCCTCATTCAGCCCGCAACTTCCTTCCCCCACATGGCCTTCGACTACATTATAGTTGGTGATCCCTTCTCTGAGTTGCCCTTTCCCCAGAATGTGAGGCCAGCCTCCAAGCCATGGAGTCAACCTCCTAGTACTTATTTCTACAATTCTTGGGTGTTAGTTTCCTACTCTGTTATTCTATATACCCTAGATGAGTGCAATCTTTCTATGTCTGTCTCTCTCTTTCTGACTCATTTCACTCAGCATGAAACTTTTCATGCCCATCCACTTAAATACAAAATTCATGACCTCCTTTTTTCTGACAGCTGCATAGTATTCCATTGTATAGATGTACCAAAGTTTCCTCAACCAGTCATCCATTCTAGGGCATTCGGTTTTTTTCCAGATTCTGGCTATTGTAAATAGTGCTGCGATGAACATACATGTGCAGATGCCATTTCGATTATACTTTTTTGCCTCTCTGGGATATATTCCCAGCAGTGGTATTGCTGGGTCAAATGGGAGCTCAACCTCTAATTTTTTGAGAGTCGTCCATTGTCTTCCAGAAGGGCTGAACCAGTCGGCATTCTCACCAGCAGTGTAGAAGGGTCCCTTTCTCCCCACATCCTCTCCAACAGCGGTTGCTTTTGTTCTTTTGGATGTGTGCTAGTCTCTGTGGTGTGAGGTGGTATCTCGTGGTTGTTTTGATCTGCATCTCTCTGATGATTAGTGATGTAGAGCACTTTTTCATGTGCCTTTTGGCCATTCGTATTTCTTCCTTGGTAAAGTTTCTGTTCATTTCTTTGCCCCATTTTTTGATGGGGTTGGATGTTTTCTTCTTGTAGAGTTCAACCAGTGCTTTATATACCATTGATATCAACCCCTTATCTGATGGGTATTGTGTAAATATCCTTTCCCATTCTGTGGATAGTCTTTGGATTCTGGTCACTGCATCTTTTGCGGTGCGGAAGCAGGGGACCCACGTCCCAGGAGCCCCTGCTAGGAAGAAACGGGGGCGTGGCCTGATGGGGGCGTGGTCTAAAAGGGGCGTGGCCTCCTGCCAGAGCGGCCGCAGATATTATTTCCTACCTTAGCACATTAGGTATAGTCTTCTTGCTTTGAAAATCGCTTTAACACATCTCATTCACTTATGCGAACTAGCCTATCAGCTCTAAGTTTAGAAAAATTATCAGTGAATAAGAGAAGCTTAGCAAAGCTTTTGTATTTTTTCTTTGATAATATAGGTTTCAAATTTCCTTGAGTCCCTGCTGCATGATCTACAAGTTATATACATCTGCCCAATATATTTAGCTGCTTTGAGTTTCATTTTCTGTAAAAAGCTTTGAGGGATCTCTAATACTCTTGACACATAGTAGGTAATCAACAATTTAAAAAAATTATTGCATCTGCTTCCAATTTAGCCTTCATTAAATTTAACTGATATAGTACCTAGGTAAACAAATGCTTGTAAATTTCTTTGAGAGAGTATAAGTTTATTATATAAATTCTTTTCTTCAGAAATCAAAGATAATATGCTTTTATTTTTATATTTCTGAGCGATAGCACAGCAGGTAGGGTGTTCGCCTTGCATGCAACTGGCCCAGTTTGATTCCTCCATCCCTCTTAGAGAGCCCTGCAAGCTACCAAGACTATCCCGCCTGCACAACAGAGCCTGGCAAGCTACCCATGGCATATTTGATATGCCAAATACAGTAACAAGTCTCACTTGGAGACATTACTGGTGCTCGCTCGAGCAAATTGATGAGCAACGGGATGACAGTGATACAGTGAGGTAAAAGTTATGATACATAGCCCAGGGAAACAAGAATATTGCTCATTAGACCATCATTATATTTTTCAAGAAATAGGTATATGAATTTCTCTAAGAAAGTTATATTTAAGTAGCCAATAGTCAAATCATAAAGTGAAGTTATAAAGTCAGAATCCATTTGTTCTCAATAAGTATTGGAAAGATAGGTTATTTGCTCTTTATTGCTTTAATAATGAATGTAATAACTAAGAAAGCAGAAAAAATCTTTGAAATGACTATCAGTTGGTAATAAAACAGATCTTTACAAGTCATTTATGATACAAAATAGATTATTTTATGTTACATTCACCCATGATACATCTTCTAGGCATTTCATATATACTAGCTACTAATGTCTTACAATACATAACTATTACAAAATTAAACTCTGCTTGATTTTTAATGGTAAAAATCCCTTTTCAAAATCTAAGTATTGTGATAAAAGTCTGTGGGTGTAGTAAGCCCCTTGGATATCTGAACTATCAACTGAATAAAAGACACACAGCCTATACTTTCCCATGGAGTGAATAGTGCCAAACATAAATATTGCAGCTTTGAACATAAAACACCCTATGCAAAAATATAGACCTTGTTTGTTTGAGTCCCCAAAGCTTTAAAAAGGCTTACCTCAAGGGTATTGTAAGTACTATATTTAAGAATCTAATTCAATTTAAGGGATTCTATGCTGCCTATAAATTTTTCTGTTGAATTACTACCTATTTTCAATTCAAGCCAGTGCATTGTTCTATGCCAACAAACCTTGCTAGGGACTAAATAATAGCAATAATATAAAAGGAATGACTATAATGGTGTTGAAAAATCATCCATTATTAGTAATTACTGGCAACATCTTCTCATTGAAATGTACACAATAAAGTTCAAGGACTATTATTATGTTTTAAACTTATTTTATGAAATATCTGCTATATGAATGGTCACTTTTAGGAACATTTCCTGTATACTTCATTTAATAGTTTGGGCAGCCCTTTCAGGTCAATTTTTAATGGAGGAATCTTTATCTTCTAACTTTATATTTCCTTCAAAGAGGAGGGGAGGGCTATTCAAATCTCTATTCCATTCCCTTTCTTTTGTTACTGATTTCTGGATTCAGGTGATGGAAGTGGGGGTGGTTGAAAAAAAGAGTAGGAGACTGCAATGTTGATCACATTTATCACTAGCCACGGAAACATAAAGATGGCACAAATAATAGAACCATAAGAGAATAAGAAAATGGCAGTGCTGATTTCTAGCCAGCTTTACTGAGGTCATTATGTTTTCAGTCACAGACATCCTTTTAAGGGGTAAAACTTCAACTTCTACATAACTCCCTTATTATTTCCAACCTTTGGGTCTTAAAGAAATGAGAAATGTATAACTGGAGACCCTAACAACAAAAAAGTAAATGTTTTGATTAGGTGAAACTAAGATGCTGGGAGCCCAACAAATTGCTCTATATAATGGACCTTATAAATAGATTATGAATTAGAACAGTGGTTGATTGGAGTGAGATATTCAGGAGAATTCACTGGAAGTCTAAATAAAACATTATTTTGCCTTGCACGTGGCTGATCTGGGTTCGATACCTCCGCCCTTCTCAAGAGAGTCCGGCAAGCTACCAAGAGTATCCCGCCCCCACGGCAGAGCCTGGCAAGCTCCCTGTGGTGTATTCGATATGCCAAAAACAGTAACAACAAGTCTCACAACGAAGACATTACTGGTGCCCACTCGAGCAAATCAATGAACAATGGGACAACAGTGCTATCAAAATAATATTATTAGACTTTACTGGTGTTAGAAACAGAGATCAAATATGACAGCGCATTAGTAGTCATTCAGCACATGCAGTGTAAAGGGCTCTAATATGCTGAGAAGTTCACAATGTCATCCTCACCGTTCTGCTTGCTCTAGGCCGTTTCAATGCATTATAAACTCTGATATCTAGTTAAGTGTAAATATTATACTACCTGGTGCTAAATGAATATTGTCTTAATGTAGAAGTGGTTTATAAAGTTTCATACAAAAAACTTTTTAAAAAATTTAATTCTTATAACATAAATAAAGTGAGCAAGAAAATTACATAGCCATGATTTCTTATGTGTTGTCAGGGTCTTTATTAGCCATATTTTAGCCATATTCCTGAAATAGTGGCAAGACAATGAGGAATTTTATTTGAAATGTAAATGATATTATAACAAATAATTTAGATATCAATATTATGTACTACATTTAATAAGTCTCATCTTACTTTGATATCAATTAATGATAATATAGGGTAATAATTAACAAGACTTACAAATTTAGCTATATAATCCAGGAAGTCTCCTTTTCTTTTATCTTACTAGAAACTCAGCCTGATGCTATTAAATATTTAAGTGACGATAAATATTTAGAATCTTTGTTTTTAATGTAACAATACTTCAGTAACCTAGCAAATTTAAATATTTATATATAAGCACACATATCTATCGTTTAAATATTCAATTATATTTTGGTAATAACTTGAATACATTTGGGGACACTTGATTAGAATATTATTACTTAGCATAAGTTTCAATATACTTAGCATCATCATCATCACCATCATCATCATCATCATCATTATGCCATTGATCATTGAATTTCTCAAGTGGTCTCAATAACATCTCCATTCATCCTAGCCCCGAGATTTTAGAGGCCTCTTTTTACTTGTCCTTCCCAACAATGCCACATTGGAGGCTCTTTCAGGGTCAGGAGAATGAGACCCAGCATTGTTACTGGTTTTGGCACATGAATACACCATGGGGCGTTTGCGAGGCTCTCCCATGTGGGCAGGAAACTCTCAGTAGCATGCCAGGTTTTCCCAGAGGGAGAAGTAAGCTATAAGAAGTTGTTGCTTCAGGGAGCTTGGTTTTAAGTCTCTGGATGTTGGCCGTTGGTGGGATTACATAGCACTGGGGGCAGTCCCTGGGTGTGACCACCTAGCTACTGGAAAATGGGAAATCTGGGTGGAAGAGGCCCAGTCGCAATCCGAGCAGGCTTGGAGGTCTCAGTCCCGGGTCACACACACCTGGGTTCCTGCCGGTACTTTCATGCGTGAGGCTCGTCCGAACATGTGTGGAGAGGGTTCTTGAGAATGTCTGTGGTTAGGTCTTCGGCCATGGGAGCTCTGCTCGGGGCAGGGAGGGAAGCTGGAGCCCACCCCCTCCAAGGGGCCCCGGGGAAGACAGTATACTTATACTTATACTTATACTTATACTTATACTTATACTTATACTTATACTTAGTGTACTTATACTTAGTATAAGTCTCAATATACTTCAGGTTGCATATTAGAGTAAAGAGATTAATAGCAGTATAAAAGTTGGTTAGAGCTGTAAATGTACATGCATCCCGAATCTAAAAGGAATTCAAGATTAAAAAACAATTTGCTACAATGATCATACAGTTGAAAACATAAATTTCAGAACCAGACTGCTAGTACGCCGATAGAATACTTACCTTGCACATGACCAATCTGGATTTTAACCCCAGGACCCCAATTGGGACCCCAGAGTGCCAAAAATGCAGAATCTGGTAGCTGGTGGACACCAAAACCACAATAACTAAAATATAAATATAAATTCCAAGTGTTATGCTTGGATAGCAAAAAGCTCCACTTTGTAGAAAGGGTAAGTAGCAGTGTAAGAAAATAAAGTTTTTGGGGCTGGAGTGATAGCACAGCGGGTAGGGCGTTTGCCTTGCACGCATCCGACCCGGGTTCAAATCCCAGCATCCCATATGGTCCCCTGAGCACGGCCAGGGGTAATTCCTGAGTGCAGAGCCAGGAGTAACCCCTGTGCATCGCCAGGTGTGACCCAAAAAGCAAAAAAAAAAAAAAAAAAAAGAAAAGAAAGTTTTGTCAAAACAGAATTTGATACATGTACTATGAAAAATCCTATGCCATCTTTGAACAGCATGCAGAGAAATATTACTTTATCTTGAATACAGAATATGCTACTTAGGCACCTAGATTATGATTTATATTCTCTTTTTTTTCTCTGTCTTCTTGAAATTCATTCAACAGTAACTATTAATTATCAGACGAGCAGTGGTGCTCTTAAAAATCATCACATTAGCTCTGTGAGGTGTACTCTTGTGTCTCCAGATGAGAATCCCAAAGTCACAGACATGTTCCACAGAAGATGCAGCATATGAATTAGACTTGCTTATCAGCAACAATTATAAAATGGATCTGGGGAAAGAACTAGTCCTGGGAACATCTGTCTGCATATACCATCATGAGTGCTTAGCCTGACCGATTTATACTGAAGACGAACTATGAAGATATTCACAGTAAATAATCTAGAAATAAACAAATGAAAACCTAAGGGATTCAGTTCTAGAGCTGGAGGACATTAACTTTAAAAAATCCTCATACATCATAGGCTTACTAATATTTAAAAGGTGAATATAGGGCCAGAGAGATGGTACAGAGGGTAGGCCATTTGCCTTACACACAGCCAACTCGGGTTCGATCCTCAGCATCCCATATGGCCCCCCCGAGTACCGCCAGGAGTAATTTCTGAGTGCAGAGCCAGGATAACCCCTGAGCATTGTTGTATGTGACCCAAAAAGCAAATAATAATAATAATAATAATAACAATAATAATAATAATAGGTGAATATATGAAAAAAAATTGCAATCCCACATGTCTTTAAGGCAGCCTTGCCAGCTGTTTTTAACTCACTCTCCTTCCTCCTGAAGGTTCATTCATTTCTACCATGCCTTCCTACATGCACCGGGCTGAAACCCAGAGATAGTGTAGCCCTAGCATTCTCTAACTTAGAGGTTTCATAAGTGGGATATTTTAATCTGGCTGACCAATTGTCAATGAAGGCCTCCTATTTCTTGCCCAGGAATTAGTTGAGCATGTGATAATCCTTTACCTAAGTGAGAGTGGTTTGAGTAAGCTTGGCATTTTTCCTCCTTTATCCCTATCTGAACAATTTTGTGTCTCTCCCTTGCTCGTTGTAAAGAGTAGCCAACACGGCTGTATTGAGTATGGCTACTTAATTTACTCTTTTATTTACTTGATCTTATTTACTTATTGTTCTTGTAACCTAAATGTGATACTCCAATTTAATGTGACTCAGATTTTACTCTACAGGTCATAGGTAAAGGTAATTAGTTTACAGAATATTAATAACTGATTTAAAATAATAGTTTTAAAAAGTCATCAAGTATGTTTGGGAAAATATCTTAAAAAAGAAATAGTCACTTACTGCAGAACTTAAAAGGGTTAGATGCTGTGACATATTTTTCACATATATTAGAAATAGTTTTCTGGAAAATTGTGTAATAACATACAGTATGAATTTGAGGAATATGTTCCAATCAGCAAAATGAGAATATGTTTCAGTGCAACATGAAGAATAACTGTCCAAAGAATAAAGACACCTCTTGTTAATTTTCTGTAGCTGAATCCAAGCATATTCAGGAAATACCCACAAAGTTAAAAGATAGAACACAAAAAAATCATGCTATTTACAAATAACTTCACTTTCTCCACGCTAAAGTTTAAGAACATTTAACAAGAAATGATTTTCCTCCAAAGAGCTCAATAAAAATTTACAAGAAAATCAAAAACCAAGAATATGTAACCCATAATTAAGGAAAAATCTATCAAAATTGAAGAAAATTATGTAGACATTGGAAATGGCAGACAAAATCATTACAACTTGTAACAACATTCCATAGTCAGAAACTGAGATAACATAGATCATGTTAGCTAGAGGTGTAGAAAATATTAAAAGAAACTAAATTATTCTATTGATTAAATTTATAATGTGGTAGAAGGAAAAATTATATGAATTGAGATTAATATCAAATTAGACATTACAGAAATGTCTACGGAAAAAACAGTGAATTTGAAGAGCTTTAGAAAGTATTCAAAATAAAGCACAAGAGTATAGATTAAAGGAAATGTTTAATTTTCTGAGAGTTTGGTAAAATACTTCAAATAACCTAGCCAGAAATATCATTGATTTATATTGCAGGCCTAGGGGACAAAATAATGGCTCCAAATCTCCAAATGTGTGGAATGGGGTTATACTGAGTTAATGTATATAAGATGCTTTTATCGTTAAACTTCTAAAAGAAAAATAAAAAGAAAAAAAAACAGCACAGTGTGAGGATTGTAATATTGATTATTATATGAACTAGCATATTATAGTATTATGACTCGTAAAGCCTGAAAAAGAAGCAATGAATACACTGTGGTCAGATTCACGTTCTATAGGGATAATTTTATATGTGTAAACAATAAATATTTGTAGACTATAAACTTCAGTGGCTGAAATAACCATTGAAGGAACAAGACAACATTAATTAATGTTCATACAACAAAAGAGAATGCATTAAAAATACTGTTTATAAAATTAATGTATAATTTTAAACAAGAGGATTTTTACTCACCCACATGAACGCAAAACCGGTAGAAATGTTTCCACCGAGGGGAACTCCTATTGTTCACGGAGTGTGCCTGGGATCGTTATCCTATTCTGGTGAAGGACAGAGCTCAAGTCATGAAATCCTTGAATTCCTTCCTGCGTGGGGACCTTCCTTGTGACGCAAGAGAATTGACAAGCCACGGTTTCCAGGGCCACCCTAGTAGCGTTCAGGCTTTGAGGGCTTGCTCGGGCTACTGAGTAGTGCCAGGGGTAGAGATTGAATTATTTTGTGGGGCGAGGGGTCTTGTTCAGGGCTTACTCTTGACTCTGTCCTCTAGGATCACTTTGGCGGGGTTCAGGGGACTCTATGTAGTGCCGGAATCGAACCCAAGTCAGCCACGTGAAAAGCAAGTGAATCACCTGCTGGACGCTGGCGCTGGACACTGCTGCCAAGCGTTGAGAGGGGGCTGGGCGCACACAACGCATCAGCCATACCCCCCTCACTAGATTTCTGCTTCTCAAGTTCTTTTTTTCTACACCAGATCCCTTACCGCTTTTTTGTTTTTGTTTGGGGCCACACCCAGCAGTGCCCAAGGCTTATTCCTGGCTCTACGCCCAAGAATCACTGGTGGGGGGGGCTTCCGGTGACCAAGTGGGATGTTGGGATTGAACCCAGATTAGCCTTGTGCAAAGCAAACGCCCCACTCGTTGTACTAGCACTCTGGCCCCTCCTTTACACCTTGGCTGTAAAGAATGTCTTTAATAAGTGGCATTTTCAATACGATAGAAAAGCAGATATATGCTCCCATTTCTAAAATCACGTTTATACGAGAAATAATTTACAAATATAAGAATAATAAGTTGACTCCAAATTTTCTTATATCTTAAAAGGAATGTATTCAATATTCCGTATATTTCTCCTAATTATAAACACCAAGTGACACATCTTACAGCTTACCACATTCTCACTAATTAAGACCAGATAGCTTAAATTTAGTTGCCAGCCCCAAACTCAACTCTGGCAGGAAAATTCTTCCATTCAACGGTCGTTTCTCCTCTTAAACCTGTCCTCAGTAACTTGATTGCTTTCCTTTTCACTCCCTAAATTGTTGTGTCTGTTGTAAAAAGTTTAAATTTTGCCAGTCTATAGCATAATTCAAGTTGGGAAACACAGTCTTAGAGGCTGTTTTTCAAATATGAATTTTCCTAACTGTCTTTTTGATGGGAACTGGATGTCTGCCAATACAAGACACATTTACTAAGGAGACTAAAGTAGAGGCACGTAGTGTGCTTGATTGAAAAGATTTCGGCCCTTCAAATTTCAATGGTTCAGTGTCAGGGGAACCCATATCCTATGGACGGGTGTAAATATTCAGTCACAGCACAAGTGGCTAAATATGCCAGCCCCCAATTTCAACACTGAAGAAATTATAAGTTAGACCAATAGCAAAGTCTGATTGAGGTAAAAATCCCAATGGGAAAAGACAGTGATTGTGTGCTATTACAAATATCTTGAGGAATATTGGAAGAGTTGGAACAAGAAGATAGTTAAATGTTCCTTTTCATAATTTAAGGATACATTTAGCACCATAATTTATAATGTTTTTAATGACTACTTTTGTTTTTCTTTTTTTTTCCTTGTCTCTCCAATATTTTATAATTATTGTTTTGTTTTAACTTTGGGTGGTAATTCTGTTTGTTTGGGGGCCACACTTGGCAGTGCTCAGGGCTTACTTCTGGCTCAGTGCTCAAGGATCACTTCTGATGGGGCTCAGGAGGACATAGCTAAGAATCGAACCTGGGTCAGTAGAGTTTAAGGCAGAGTGTACATACTATCTCTGTGGCCCCTGGGCAGTAAATATTTGGACTATCTTTCCAAAATAAAAAATGATGGCTCCAAAAAAAAAATAACTGAGTGTGTGTAGTGGGGAGGGGAGAGAGAGGGGGGAGAGGGAGGGGGGAGAGAGAGAGAGTGGAGATAGAGAAAGAGTGGGAGGGAGGGAGGGAAAGAGAGAAAGAAAGATGAAAGGTGGGAGAAAGAGAGAGAGAGAGAGAGAGAGAGAGAGAGCGCTTATGCCATTGCCATGTCTCTTTTTGTCTGTTTCTCAGCCATTCCCAGTGTTGCCTGGTTCTGTGCTTGGGGGTTGCTCGCCCGCAGTGCTTGGGGGTCGTGCAGTGCTGTGGATCAAACCACACCTCCACTATGCAGAGGAGAGGACACACTCTGCCCAGTGAGCTCTCGCTCCAGGCCCGTGTCTATTTCACATAATTTATCATCTCAGTAAAACCAAGATGGTCCTTATCCTTCTGGTGATGGTGGGGCAAGTTATATTTATTGAAGGTTATTTGTTTTTTTTTTTAAAGACACTCTTTTTCAATTTACTCACTCAGGAATCGCACTGATGCTATTGAGCTCAGGAGTTCATGTTTAGAACAAGGTTCCGGGAGCTCAGGAAGACTGGCTGGGAGCCCAGCTCACAGGCGGAGCCCACGATGTCACCAGGGCAGCCAGACTGCACCCAGCCTGTCACCTGACAGGTGCAATTGGCTGATGAATTTGAGATCTTTTCAGCAACCACCCCACTCTTGCAGTCAGGCAGTTGGGTTCACAACCTTCAGGTGTGACTCGAACGCTCCAGGGAAAAGGCCATTTCGAAATGTGTCCGAGGAAGGCAGAGCAGGGACCACACCACACACATTCTGATGAACAGATCGCCGTGGCTTTATTTGTGTATCTCACGCCAGACTTGCTCTCCAGAACGACATATCACCATTCCTGGAGGGAAGCCGGGGAAGAAAAATGACGGCGACAGCTGCCAGGTGAGGTGGCTCTTTTGCAATGCAAGCAAGCTTTCTGATCCCGGGCCAGTGGCTTTCACCTGTCAGCAATCGTTGACAGTGAAAGGCGCCCTGCCAAGAGCAGAAGCCTGTGACTCCGACAGGGCAGATGGGAGTCAAGTCTAATAGCTGGAAGGTGACACGGGCAACTTAGGAACGTTCTCTTATATTTCCCAGGGCCAGGGTTTACAGGAAAGGTCTGTTTCTGCCCACCTAGCCCAGTGACCTCTCTTTAATAGATTTTTAAAAAGACAGGACTGAATATTTCAGACAATGATGAGCATTCGGTGACTATTACAAGGCAGATGTTTACAAATATTAGGAATTTTTACAAATATTTTCTCTCTTCTCAACATGCGCTACAAGTTCATGGTCACTGTTTTGCAAGCTGAGTTGGCTAAGAATCTCAGGAACTTAGATCTGGGAATTAGAAGACCCTGGGTCCGACACAGAACTGCCCCAAATAGAACTGGAATGGGAAGAGAAGGAAGAGGAACAGAGCCTGGATCCAGGATCGAGCAACCGAAAAAATAGCCTGTTGCCTTAACCAGAGGTGACATGGGGACAGGGGTGTGGCATCTGGAGCTCTGATGGTGCTGAGGTGAAGTGACTGTGCACAACGACACTACTTTAGACATATTTCCTTAACAACAGTAAACTGAAAAAAAAGCAATAAAAATAAAACAAAATTTGTTACTTAGTGTATGAGGGAAAAAGGGCCCAATCACTCCACTGAGTTCATGGATTTTGGAAACAATGATAGTGGATAGTAACTTTGAAGTTTGTCTTTTTAAGAACATGAGTCCCTTGAAATAGGTTTTGGTTTTTGTCAGTCTTTTTTTGTTGGTCATAAATTCAAAATCATCCTGTGTTCCCAGTGCTTTTGACTCAGAATGAAAGATGAGCTTCTGCACTCCAGAAAAATCTAGAAAATGAAAGGACAACACAACCCACACTCAGAGATTAACATGATGCTAGCAGCATCCATGCAAGGAGTAACTGGGATCCGTTGCAGTTACCAAGAAGTCATCTGCAGTGGGGATAACTGATTTGCATGGAAGGGTTTGTGGTATGTACAGGCTATGATCTAAGTTCATGTAGAAGAGCAAGATACCTTGCCAAGATATCTTTACTTCTCTATTTTTGATTGAAAACTTCATTTTAGTAACATTTATAAATATGTCAGGATTGGATCAATGATCTAGATGGAGTATAGAACTTAATATAAAGCAGAGAAGAAGATTGAATAATTAAAAAAAAAAATAAAAGTAACGACCCTGGGGTGGTGAGGTGGTGAGGCAGGCTTCACTTGGAATAGGAAGAGAAGGAAGAGAAACAGAGCCAACATACCTTGTCAAGATGTCTTTTCTTACTCAGCTTGGTGATCTCATTTTGTGTTGTGACCCACCTACAAACTACTGCTATTTAAAGCTTCTGGTGACCAGCTCTATCCTTTCCTCTGTCTACCTGGCATAGCCGCTTCAATATCTAATAGCATCTCAAACTTATGTTCAGTGCTACTCTTGCTTTATTAATTTCTCCTCGACACGCCTCTTTCTTAATGTTTACTGACTCAGTAAATTGATTCATCCATGCTTATATAGGCCTCCAAAGCCATGTATACGATTCATTAGTCCTTTCTGATATGAATTCCTTCAAAAATGCATCTCAACGATAACTATCATTTGGGCAGGGGGTTGTACCTGGTAGACCTCAGGGACTTCTCCATTCATATTGCTTGGGGGTTGATTCTAGAAGTATTTGGAAGATTCTGCACTGCTGTGGCTTGAACTTAGGTCTTCTGCATGCAAAGCATGTGCTTTCATCCTTTGAGTTAACCCTGCTTTCTGAGGACTTCTTATTTTCTTCACTAATGGTGCTCTAGCTGGAGCTACTGTCAAGTTCTAGAATGCCAAAGTTGCCATGGACAGATTACTCTAGTGCCCTCCTTGGCTTGTGTTCCCTGTGGCCCCCTGACTCTTCACTGTAAGGCAGTGAGTCAGAGAAATTCCCCTCTCTCATTAGCCTGCAGTAAGCTTCTTGAAGATATATAGTTGGCTCTCTTCATTCGCATTTTTGTCTCTCAGCACCTAGTTCTAATCATGGAGTAAGTGTCTAATAATGCCTATTTGTTCGCTGACTGGAAAATTATACATTTTTTACCCCAAATCTTGCCAGCCAAAATTATCAATAAGAAATGATTTTTTATCCTAATTAAGAGCATACTATGTTTCATAACCATCATATCAAAGAACTCAGGAGGCATATACTCCTAAAAAAGGTGCTACACAATCTTCAGCAGCTTTCTTTTCAAGGCTAATTTCACAGCAAACATGGGATTATGTTTTAACAGTTTCTGAGAAATGATAGCAAATGGGAGGAAATCTGTACATTAGCAACATAGACAACTTCATGGCTCAGGAAATGAGAAAAATGCAAAATTGTGATAGCATAAATAGGGGTTTTTCTGTATATATAGCTTCCTCTTAGCCCAGTCTTGTGTTTATTGAATATTCATTGGGGTATGTTAGAACCGAGAACAATATTTTATGAACTTGGCAAGGGGCTAAATTGCTGAATGAATTGAATTCTTGCTGCTAGGAAAACCTGACAAAATGAACCCCAATGTGGGTCTTCAATATACACTAAAGGTGATAGGTAAATTAATTTCACTGCTTCTGTCATTTAAGTCTCTCTCTCTTTGTCTCTCTCTCTTTCTTTGATGGACATCTCCATTTTATATTGTCACTAAGCACAATTTTAATCCATATAATTATTAATATTAACTCATTTATAAATAGCCATCAGTCTTTTATTATGAACACATAGCCCTCTTCAGCAGCCCTTCTCTCCCAGTGATTTTCTTCCTTGTCTTTCAAGTGTGGGGTGGGATGTTGTGACGTATCTTGTGCTCAAGGACTAGTTCTGTGCTCAGCAGCAAACCCTACTGGGACTTAAGGACCATATGGGGTGTCAGGGATTCAAACCAAGACTGGCGAGACAAATCTGCTACCTCCTGTACTAGATCTCTGGCCTCTTTCAGCAATTTTTTCCTGGAAAATTTTCACTGGTCATTCTAGTTATTTCAAAAAATTAGAATATCATACATCATTTTACTGCTAAATGGAGCCCTAAACATTAGATCCATGATCTTCCTACACCTCCTTCTAAAATAAGACTTCAGTTAGTGGGCGATTTCTTATTGTAGTAAATTTGATATGATTTATTTGTTGTATTCACTGTATCACTGTAACACTGTCATCCTGTTGCTTATCAGTTTGCTCAAGCAGGCGCCAGTAACATCCCTGTCACCCAAAGGATCAGGGGAATGAGGCCCATTATTGTTAACTGTTTTTGACATATTGTATACACCACAGGTAGCTTGCCAAGCTCTGCCGTGCATTTGCTGTATTAAAGGTCACAATTATATTTTAAGGTGTTTTGCATTAGGTATCACTTGTATCACTTATCATACCGTTGTTGATCCTCGATTTGCTCAAGCGGGCTCCAGTAACGTCTCCAATCGTCCCTGTCGCATGCTACTGTAGCCCAATGGTATCTGCTCACTCCAGGAGCACAAAGAGCCTCAAACCATTCAGTCAGGGTTTTGACAAAGAAGGCTGACCATCTCGTAGGTGGGCAACCAAGCAGTCTTTTGACATCCCGTGGAATCAAGTCGGTAATAGCTTCAGTCCAGCAGTCATCTCTAAATTGCATTATGTGTCCGGCCCTCTGATTTTCAATGCCTTGGCAAACGAGACAGCATCCCTGATTCTTGAACGTCGATGGAGGTTGGAACTCTGGATTTCTTCTCTCACTTGAGTGAAATGTGATACTCCTAACATGGCTCTTCGATTCCTTTTTGGGATACCTGAATAGCGTTTCCATCCTGTTTTCTTAGGACCAAAGGTCTCTGAGGCGTATGTTAGTGCAGGAAGAACGGTGGAGTCGAGAAGATGTGCTTGGATCTGGAATTTTCTCATCCTCTTAACCACTTCTTCAACACTCTTGAAGGCATTCTACGCTGCTCTCTTCCTCCTGCACAGTTCTGGCGCCAAGTCGTTCCTCATGTTGAGTTCTCGACCCAGGTACACATAGCTGCTGCATTCAGAGATGTTCGTTCCATTGAGTGCAAATGGAACGTCAGGGACTAGTTTGTTTTTCATGAACATTGTCTTGGTGAGATTCAGCTGCAGTCTGACCTTTCCACACTCATGGTCAAAGTCGGCCAGCATTTGTGCCACTTGGCTAATGTTTGGCGTTATGAAAACAATGTCATCAGCGAAGTAGAGATGGTGTAGTTGCTGCCTGTCTATCATCACCTCCATTCCTTCTCATTTCAGTCATCCCACGATGTTCTCAAGGGTGACACTGAAGAGTTTCGTGAAATGGTATCACCCTGCCGCACCGCACCCCTCTCTTTACATCAATGATAACTTCCTTGTAGAATAGTGAGATCCTGGTGGTGAATCCGTAATACAGCTCGTGAAGGACCTTGATGTACTGAGTTTGAATGCTCTGTTTAGCTAGGGCTTCGATGACCGCTTTTGTCTCAACAGAATCAAAGGCCTTCTTTAAATAGATGAACATTAGACAGAGCGGCATCTTGAACTCTTGTGAAACTTCAATGAGTTCAGTCAATGTGTGGATATGGTCGATCTGCTGAATCCTTTTCAGAACCTTGCTTGCTCTCATGGTTGACCTTCATCTAGTGTTCTGCCTATTCTATTAAGGATGACATGAGTAAACAACTTGTAGATGATGGACAACAAGCAGATTGAGCGATAGTTTCCAATGTTGTGAATGTCTCCCTTGTACAACAGAAAGGTCCTGCTGGTTTCCCATTGGGACAGAACCTTGCATTCAGACAGGTAGCATGTTAAGAGCCGAGCCAATGTATTGACGAGTACTGGTGGCAAATTTTTCAGGTGTTTGGGTCTGACCTTCTCTATATGGGGTGCTGTACACGTCTTTTCCAATGAAATGGTGTGTCAAATTTTGGAAGGGAGGACGTTGGGAATAACATATCCACCCTGTGGAATTTGGTATGTGGGCAGGTGGACATGGCTGTCGAAGAGATCCGAGTAGAAGTCACGAATAATCCTCTCCATTGCCCTTCTGGAAGATGTGATAGATCATAAAATTTAAAATAAATAAATAAATAAATAGAACTTTAAAAAAATGATGGGATAGATCCATCAGGACATCGGAAAGCAGTCATCTAGGTCCTGTAGTTGGACAAGGATAGGTGATTGTTGTGAATACTTTTCCTGGCTTCTGCCACATTGGCCAACACTGCTGCTCTTTTTAAGGTCTTTATCACTTCTCTGCACAGCTTTGTGAGCTCAGAAGTTAGCTTGTAATTTCCTGAGGCTCATGCCAAACCAGGTTGGCTAATGAGCTTGAGAGTTTCCAAAGACAGGCGTCTGTGACTTTCCCACTCTCGGCATTCCTTGCACACTCATGGAGGTGCTGAACCAGTCAAACCAGTCGATCATATTCCTCATTAATATCGTCAAAGATGGCATCTTCCCCACGTTGTAGCAATAATGGCAAGGAGGTCCCAGTTTATGGTCATTCTGGGAGTTCTCTTCTTAAACTTAAACTTTGTGATCCTTTCTCCCCACTCTGAAGTAGAATTTTGCATGAGGGAGACAGTGGTCTGATCCCGTTTGGAATTTTGGGACAACAGCAACATCCATCAGGCAAATCTGTCAATTGAATATGATGTGGTCAATTTCATTGTGGAACTGTCCACTGGGAAACTCCCATAAGGTAACAGTCCTTATAGAAAACAGTGATATGCATGTGAAACGTAGTATGTGTATGTGATATGTATGTGATACGTAACACATATGTATGTGATACGTAGTAAGATAACAAACTTCTTTAGAAAGAAAACACTGAGTGTTAGGGATTATATGATTTAGTAACCTTTAGACTTGACACACTAGCTGGTAGGCAGATGTGAAATTTGAAGGCAATTTAGATATGATATTTTAAGTAGGCAATAATTTTAATATTATAATACATTCCAGATTGGGTTATTATGCTGGCCATAATCTTTCACAAAACATATGATCATCACCTAACATGGTGTTTAAGATCTTGCCAGTCAAAAATCAATAAGAAATAATTTTTTATCCTACTTAAAAACTATGTTTCATAACAAATGAAAATTGCCTTAAAAGAATTGCTAATGGATTTCGTCATTTCTATACAAATATTGTCCTGTTTCTTAGAAGAATAAAATACAGTAGCTCAATATTTTTCATTTATAAATTTTACCCTCAGTTAATTGAATAGCTGAATGGCATGACTATTTTATAGTTAATAAACTTGGTTTGCTAAGAATTTTCCAAGTTTCTCTTTCTCCCTTGTCAATCCTCACTGTTTTTTCCAATTTATTTCCAAAGATTTTCACATTGATTTTCTCATCCTTTTAAAAATTTCATGTATTCTCATAATCTGATTTGCCTTCTATTACTCTTGCTGATAACAAGTATGTGCCTCTGCATAGCTATAATATAAAAATGAAGTCAAACAAAACGTAGGGTAGAATATGTGTGTCTTCCTGTAGAGTTCTTTCTTGGTTCAGATTCTACATACTTCACTGAATTTAACCCCAGGGAGAGCTACATTATTTGTAATACTTACTGATTGTGCAGCTCTTCATTTTAATAATTAGGGTTTTGAAGCCAGAGTGATAGCACAGCAGATAGGGCGTTTGCCTTGCACACAGCCAGCCGATCTGGATTCAATCCCCGACATATTGGTCACCCAAGCACCACCAGGTGTAATTCCTGAATGCCAGAGCCAGGAATAACCACTGAGCATCACTGGGTGTGACCCAAAAAACAAACAAACAAAAATTTTAAGATAGGGACTGGAGAAATAGCATAAAGGGTAAGACACTTGCTATGAATGCAGTCAGCCATGGTCCAATGTCAGGTACCACATATGTTTTCCTAAACTGCAGGAGTGTCAGTCCTGAATACTGCTAGATACAGCCCAGGCTTCCTCCCAGAACCCCAAAGAATTTCAAAATTTCAAGATTGAAATAGCAGAACATTAAACAAGCTATGGAATTGTTTTAAAACTTAGGAAAAAACTGAGGAAACTATGTGTCTGTGTCATATACCATTGAAGGCAGCCCTTTTTTCAAGCTTTGCAGTATGACTTTGCAATTCCTTTAATTGTGGATCTATTTTTCTATCCTATGTGGTGTTAGGTGCTTTGGGCTGAATGTCCGAGTCTAAGCAATTCCAATTTTGAAATCCTAATCACTAAATTTATGTTAGTGAGAGGAAGCTTACATTCGGTAGACTCGGAATGTAAATAGGGATGCAGAGATGATTAGAGATCGCCCCAAAAGAAGCCTCCATCCCCTCTCCCCCAGAGAACCCAGCAAGCTACCAGGGTATCCCGCCCGCAGGGCAGAGCCTGGCAAGCTACCCCCGAGGTACTAAATATGCCAACAACATTAGCAAAACTGTGTCTCATTCCCCTCACCCTGAAGGAGTCTCCAGCTGAGTTGGGAAGAACGAGAGGGCTCGCACTAAGCAGACGGCGCGCAAGTCAACGGGTGGGAAGGCGCCCCGCGAGCAGCTGGCCACCAAGGAGTCCCTCAAGAGCACGCCAGCCATGGGTGGCGTGAAGAAGCTGCACCACTAACAGCCTGGCACCCTGGCTCTGTGTGAGATCTGCCACTACCAGAAATCCACCGAACTGCTTATCCCAGGAGAGAGGTCATAAAGTTTCGGATGCTAAAATCTCAAGGCTGGGACAAATGGAGACGCTACTGGCGCCCGCTGGAGTAAGAGAAAGGACCTGTGGGAAATGGTTAGGTCATGCGGGTAGAGCCTCATAAATTAGATTGTTGCTTAATAAAAATAGAGCAAGAAAGTCCTCTTGCCCACTTCTCCATGGGAGGTTAAAGTGAGAAGGCAGATAATCAATCAGGAATTGGGGCTCACTGGACACCCAATCTGGTAGTATTATAATCCGGGACTTCCTGGCTCCCAGACCTATAACATAAAACTTTGTTGTTTGAAGCCACCCAGTTTATAGTCTTTTTGTTACAGCAACCCAAGTGGATATGAAATTCAATTTAATTGTATGATTTTCTTAGGTCAATGAAATTTGGGCAGAAAGAACATGTTCTGTCAGTCTAAATTCTCTCTTTTTGTTTTTCTGCCACAACCATTCTGACACCAGCTGACAGTGAGGCACACCCCCTCTGTGTCAGTCCTCACCAGTCTCTGGGTATGTGCATGAGATTAGTGATCATTACTTAGGGTCTGTTGAGTTGTGTAGTGATTCCTTTCACAGGCAAAAGTCAGCTCAGTGAAAACAGGTTTTTAAAAATACCTTGCAAACTAATTTGTCCTTACTTGTTGATCCTTAGCTTCTTCCCTTTTAACTCCACCAAGACCCACTTTGTAACTCAATGAACTAACATGTCAATTCTTTCCAACAACTATATTGTTTGCGGTACCAGGGATTAAACATTGGGTCGCACATATGAAAGACATGTGCTTTACCACTGTGATACACACCCCAGGCTCCAAATTATTGCATTTATCTTTCTGTGCAGAATGACTACTTCTCCAGTCCCATCCTTAATTCTGACAATTGACTTTGATTTTCTGCTAGAGATGCTATATTGGAGTAAAAATCTAAGTTGGTGCTGATAATATCTCTGACCTCTCTTCCCTTCATATATGTGCACATATATACTATGGAATACTACTCAGCCATAAGAAAAGATAAGTTGACGCAGTTTGCTGCTACAGGAAGGAACTTGGAAAGTATTCTGCTGAGTGAAGTTAGTCAGAGGGAGAAAGACTGACTCAGAATGATCACTCTCATATGTAGGGTATAAGGAAACATAATGGGGGAGTAACAAATGCTCAAAGACCATGGAGGCAAAGAACATGAGAACTGCTCATCAGTAGGAAACATACACATGAGGGAGGTGGGAGGTATGACAGGGAGGGGGCAACTCAATAGTGAAGGAAGAGCAGATGGTTGGAGGAGCTTTTGCTGGAAGGTGGTAAAGTGTTTCGTATGAAACTATGGGTAACTACTGCAAATCACAATATAGAAGCTTCAATATTTTTAAAAAGTGCCCCTTGTAGAAGTCAGATTGGTGGGTAGGAGGCAAAGTTGGGGGGGTGGGGGGAAGCAGGATATTGATGGAGGAAAGCGGGCACTGGTGAAGGACTTGGTGTTGAAATGATGGAACGATGTATGCCTGAATAATGTTGTAATCTCACAGTAACTAAAAAAAGTAAATAATAAATAAATACTGATTAATTCTTACTCATTGCTTTATCTCTGTTTGATTTTAAAACCCCATTTTCATTCACAAATAAAACTTATAATAAGATACTTTTGGAGAAGTATTTTAATTTTATAATGGTGTCAATATCACCGTTATATTGTGGTATACTTGCTGCGCTGCTAGATTATGCCCAATACTTGAGGGCCAGGAAACAAATTCTTACATCCTCTTTTATCTGGGGGTTGGAGTGACAGGAGAGGAGCAAAGGCACAAGTCTTTTTTTTTTTGATAGGATTTCTTAAAAATTTATTTTACTCACTTATTTTTTTAATTAGTGAATCACCGTGAGGGTACAGTTACAGATTTACACATTTTCATGCTTGTGTTTCCCTCATACAATGTTCGAGAACCCATCCCTCCACCAGTGCCCATTCTCCACCACCAATGAACCCAGTATCCCTCCCACCCCCAATCCCGTCCCCCCAACCCACCCCGCCTCTGTGGCAGGGCATTCCCTTTTGTTCTCTCTCTCCTAATGGGTGTTGTGGTTTGCAATAGGGGTATTGAGTGGCCATCGTGTTCAGTCTCTAGTCTACTTTCAGCACGCATCTCCCTTCCCATGCGGGATCTCCAATCACATTTTACTTGATGTTCCCTCCTCTATCTGAGCTGAGAAAGGCACTAGTCTTGAATGTTGCTGACCCTAGTTTGATTCTTGGCACTGCAAATAGTACCCCATGTGCCACTGTAAGTAAACTCTGAGCACAAAGCCAGGAATAAGCCCTGAGAACCCCAGTGTGGTCCAACAGCCTATACCAATTCAAATATCTCTAATCTTCACTAAGGAAAAACAAAAAAAATAATTGTAAAAACAGTCAATAATGCAATGTCTTACTATGACTATGTAAAAGATGAGAATTTGTAAAGAATAACAAATGTTACGTTAAATATTTTTTACCAAGGGCATATGTGAAAAAACATGATGCATAGCATTACTAATACATAATATCAATAAAAGGAAGGCTCAGGGACATAAAATTAGCTGCAGTAAAACACAATCACACGATAGTTGTGATAGTATGCCAAGTTGTGCCAAGTCTCAGGGAAGGCTTATAACAGGCAAAGAAGTAGACTGAGTAAAGTCAGACTGAGAGATAGGTCTTACCTGCCTTTGGCTGGGGATGAGAAGGAATGTTTTCAGAGTCTCAAAGTGATAAGCAGTGGACCAGACTGAGCATCTACCCATCATGTTATCTGGGAAAATTAGTGGTGCCCCAAGAGAAGTGCTCAAATGTGGAACATGGCAAAATCTGGTAAATATTATGTATTTAATTATATTAAATATATTTTAACATATATTTAAATTAATTTATTTTAATCAATATTAAATATGTATTATTAAATATATACTATCTGGTAATATTATGTATAAAATCTAAACCTGATTTAAGGTTTGGGGATATTTACAATTGACAAAAAGGTAAAGAAAAAGAAACATAGAAAGGGAAAAGGACAATATCATTTGAACGTATCTTATTTCCCAGATGAGTTTGGCCATAGCTGGTAAACAATACTTTCAGAGATATATCCAGGATATACCTTATATATTACATGCACTCAATTTGCATATTTTTATAATAGCTACTAATTTAAAATATTAATCACTGTATCACTGTCATCCTGTTGTTCATCGATTTACTTGAGTGGGGTCCCATTAACTTTTCCATTTATTCCAGCCCTGAGATTTTAGCAGCCTCTCCTTACTCATCTTTCCCAATGACTGGAGATTCTTTCGGGGTCAGGGGTATGAGACCTGTTATGTTATATACGTGTTTTATATATGTTATAAAAATATTAATATTTAACATAAATATAGAGCTTAAGTTGGTAATAAATATTCTATTAGCATACACATACTATTTAAAAAGGTAAATTGTTTTCTTGTAGCATTTTTAAAAAAGAAAATATGACATTTGTCATCTCCCCAGCCTGTATCTTCTACATGACTTTTGTTTATGTAGACTAGAATTTTTATCTTACCATTGTTGGATTTTGTTATAAACTATTCCTTCTTTAGCTAGATTTTATTAAAGACTTTGACTCATGTTTTATGATTAAATTTATCAGAATTTCTTTCGAGATATTAATATAACATTAAAATCCTTTTTTCTTTTACATTTATAAGAATAATAGATAAATCATTCTTATTTTAAGTTCTATATTTCAGTGCCTCTCCTGTTTGGGTGAACAACATATCCAAATAATGTTTTCTAAGAGATATTTTGTTTTCTAGCAGTAAACTTTGTGAGCCATTTATTAGGTGACATTCTCTTCCATCCATAGCGTATTTGATATGCCAAAAACAGTAACAACAAGTCTCACAATGGAGACACTACTGGTGCCCACTCGAGCAAATTGATGAGCAACAGGATGACAGTGATACAGTGATACAGTCATTGTCTTCCATGGCAACTTAGCTGGGTATAAAATTCTTTCTTTACAAACATATGATTTACCATGGCATGGATGTAACTAGAGGATCTCATGCTGAATGAGGTTAGTGAGGAGGAAGGGGATAGATTCAGAATGTCCTTTCTTTTATGTGAGACTTAGAGAAACACAGTAAGGCAGCAGCCAGAGCCAAAAGCACCATAAGGAGAGTGTTGAGATGCAGAACTGAGTTTGGAGGCAGGAGGGAGGTAAGAAGGACCTTGGGAAGCTTTGGGGAGAGACACAGTTCTTAGATGATGGGTGTGGGTATGGTGCAGAAATTGCATACTCAGGAAACCGTCATTAGGAATATTCTAAATCACAGTGCCTCAGTCAGTAAAGATAGCAAGATTTAAAAATTCTTTTTTTATATTTTTTCCTTAAATATTTGAAAGAAGTTATTACTGACTTTATTACTCACATTAAATATCATGGAGAAATGGGAGATCTCAGTGATTTTTATTAGTTTGCATGTGAGCTACTTTACTTTGATCTTCCAGGTGTCTTTATTCTAATTTTCATCTGTCTCTAGCTCGACATTTCCCCCATTGACTTTAATCTACCTTTATACACATTAACCTAGTTATTTGAGGCCTTATTTAAACATTTTTGCTAATAATAATCAGCTAAAATATGCATTATACATAGATTATTTCTTAGAAAATTAGTATATTTTGCATATATAATTTTGCCTTTTATCGAAGCAAGAAAAAATAATGTCAATATTTTCTTCTACTTAAATTTTTAATTCAATATCAGCTTACTTACCAATTTGGTAGTAGGTGCTTTGAAAGGTGAGACAAAGAGAATAAGAGAACATGATCAATCCCTCAATGAAGATATAAATACTTTTGTATGTGACTCCTTGTCATGGTGGTTAATCTAAAATTATAGAAAGGGGTTTAAATTTGTCTTTGAAAAGGAGAAATCTGGTTCAGCTGATTTTCACATACTTGAGTAAAAAATTTCATCCACAGCCCTGTTGTATGCTTAACCAATAGCAAAATAATGCACAAATCCATGTGTAACAGTTTATAAATATCATCATGTAAGCAGATGCTTTACAATAATAGCTACTATGTTTATTATGTGGTACATGCTGTGCTAAACCCCTTATTTAGATCATCTGACTTAATCTTCACAATAACCCCGTGAGTGATATTTTCTCTCTCTTTTACTGATAAATGAGACTGTGTTGAGTTTCAATATCAGTCAATATTTAGCACAAATTAAAAAAATCAAACTTTACTAGATGATAAAAGTAACTCTGGCTTTAAGTCATGTTTCAGCACTAAACAATTCATAAAGCAAAAACTAACAAATAATAACTGCTCAAACACAAACAAAACAAGGTGACTTATGTTCAAAGATTTGAAGAGTAGAATTAAATAATTATTATAATTATGTTATTAAGATGATTTTTCTGCTTTTTTAAAGTAGTCCATTTAATTTTTAAACATCTATTTACCATTATTTACAAAGATGTTGATAACAAATGTTTAGGAGTTCATTTTTTCAACTCAAAACCCCACCAGTGTCAGAGTCCCTACTAATGACCCAAGGATCCTTCCCTTTTCTCACCCTTAAAAAATCAGTTAAAAACAAATTTTACTGCAATTTGAGCTGTTACATAGACTCTTACACATTTTAGCATATTAAGGTTTATCACAAATACATTGGACCAGAGAGATGAAAGAACAGGCAGGCTGCTTATTTTACATGAGACCAACCAGGTTTGATGCCTGAAACTCTATATGGTACCCTGAGCACTGCCAGGAGTGAACCCTAACTACACAGTGAGGAGGAAACTCTGAGAATACGTGGATGTGGACTTAAAACAAAACAAAGCAAAACAAGTCTCAAGTATAAATAGCTCTAGGATTTCTATACCCTTTAGTCAACAATAGAATGAAAAAAAGGCTACATATATGTTTACATATCAATAGATCTGTAATTTTTTATTAAAAAGAGGAATACAAAGTACTTTAATAGTTCTAAGTACTGTGCAAGTGCAATGTACTAAGTACAGTGCTATGTAAGTACAAGGGATTTATCTCAGTTGTAGAGCACTTCCAGTAACGTCTCCATTGTTACCACTCGAGCAAATCGATGAACAACGGGACGACAGTACTACAGTGCTACAGTGGAGTACTTCACTTGCATGAATGAAACCCTGCATCCTATACTTGGCACAGCTGGACAAAGCAACAAGAAGTCATGACAACACCTCCAAAAAATGTTATTGTGAAATATTATATAATATTCAAATTAAAATAATCTCTTTCAATTTACACATGTAAAAATAAAAAAAGCAGTATTAAGTAGTCACTATATATAAAATGAGTCACACTGTGACTCACAACTTTTATTTAAAATTTTTTTCCTAGGGCTGGGAAGATAGCATGGCAGGTAAGGTATCTGCCTTGCATACATGCCTTGGATTCAATCCTCTAATTGGACCACAAGGAGTGGTGCCTGCGCTTAGAACCAGGAGGAAATCCTGAGCACAGTTTGGTGTAGCCCCAAAACAAAAATCAAAATTTTCTGAGGAATTTGATTTCTATAAAAATATTAATTTTATTGTATAAATGCTAATAGAGGATGGTTATTTAAATATTGATATAGTACATTTACTTAAATGTATTTAAGCTATATACATTTGCAACACGAATATAATTAATAAATATAAAAACATTTACTGTGGAATGTTTACTGTGGACACATTAATGTATCTGGCATGAGGTCGTTAGTGATGTAGCTGAACAATTTTATTATTACACTGACTATACAAAGAAACATTCTGAATTTTGAATTACTCTATTTGTGTTTAAACAGTTTCTTTCTGAGTAATCTTTGTATGTTGAATGAGAAATATGTGAAATATAGCATACAAGAGTTCTACAAAGTACAGAGAATAGAAAACAAATATATTAAGCCAGAAGGGTAATAAAAGAAAATACAACCATAATAATGCAGAAAAAGCAGTATTTTTTAATCAATAAATAATAGCAAACTTTTTAAAAATGAATATACTCCACACATTTAGACCAAGATAATTCCCACACTTCTAAGGTTCATACAATTCATTATAGGGACCCCTAAAGAGTTTCATTGTAAAAACAAAGGTCTAATTGTTTGCTTTTAAAAACTGGTTACCCAGTTTACCCAGTTTAATAATCTTGAACAATAAAGGAGGGATTTGAGGGGAGTTGGGGCGGCTGAAAATCCATGGCTCGAGGCATGAGAAAGATGGGTCTGGTTAGTGAAGTATGGTCATTAAGGCAGGAGTAGATTACTAAGTGGATAATTAATGGTGGTAAAGATAGGACATCTCCCCTTCCTTTGGGGACTTATTCTCACATTGAGGTTATAGCCCTGAGGTAGATTTTTGCTTTAAAGACTATTCTTTCTGAAACTTTTGGTCTTTCTGTGGTTTATTGAGCTTGTCTCTAAAGTTCAAGGGGGGTCAAAACAGAAGATATCTACTCCAAGGCATTAAACAGACATTAAAGGAACAAAGCCGGTCTGAAGAGTTTTCACAGGGTCTTCTTCAAAGATTTCATCTACAAAGGGCTCTTTTCCCCCCACAGAACACATTTTTCTTAATGACTCTATGAGTTTTATATCTTTTTTTCTTTTAGTAAAAGTTTTAAAATGACCAAACTTGAGAACATAAATTAATATTAACAGTGTAGATAATCCTAAAGACGAAAATCAAAAGCTTGAGGGGAGGAGATGGTTTGTGAGAGATTCGTGCTTTGACTTTTCTCCCACACTGGAATATTTTAGATGCATTGAGAAATGTATATAAGAAGAATATATATAATACTAGTGCTTTTTAATGAGTGACATACACTACTTATAAAAACAAACTTTTAAAATTTCCTAATTTTATCAATAAAACATGATCATTTTAGTCTTTTTGTTAAATAGGCAGCAAGAACAACAAAACCCCATAGGGACATGCTTCATTAAAGTGTATTATCTTATGTCACTATTAAGTATAGAATTTTAGATTTAAAAAAACATTCTTAGTAAAATTTATAATATCAATATTCACCAATTTAGTCCACAGATAGTATCATAGTAATAAGGTAGTACCTTATTATACAATAATTATGTAATAGTATTGTACAATAGTGACAGCATTTATTTTCTCTATATTCTTATAGTCATGCTTATATGAATAGCAAACCTTTGTATAATTTGAAAAACAATTTCTTCTATTTTAAATCACAATATAGACAAAAGCAGAATAGATCACTTTAAATGCTCAATTTTTACTGCATGTGTGTATATGTTCATGCACAAACATAGATCATGTGTCTTCATTTAAAAGCCGTGGCTTCTATAAAATTTAATTACATCTCCCTGAAGCTTTAAATTGTGAGTGGCTTTAAATCAAGTATGTCTTCAAAACAGGGTCAGCTTCTATTAAATTTAATTATGTTTCCCTGCATATTGCACAGCAGAGGTGTAGCTGCTAAATGAGGGCATTCTCTATTAAAATGGCACAAGGAAGACGTAGGAGCATGTAGGATGGCCCCAGTGCCTCTTTGAAAGGAATAAAAATACTGTTGTCTTGCTCGAGTCAAAATTCTCTGGAACCAGCTTTAGCAATAGAAGACAAAGCCAAGAAGATTGAATTTTTCATGCAGTTTTCACGTATGATATGTACATTTTTGGAAGTATTCCATTTATGCTAATTTTTCAATACATTAAATATGAATTCACATGATTGAAATGTAGAAAGTCTTTTGCATTATATTTGAATTTCAGAACCATATGCATCACTAATTTCTAGCCATACAAAAGGAATTAAAGAAGCAAAGCAGCTTGAAATTATACTCTTTTCTGAAAAAGAAAAAAAACATAAAAGATAGCTAGGGATAGTTTTTTGTAATCTCTAAATATAAAACTTTTTTACTTAAAATATTATGATTTTATTTCTCTTAATAGTTCACTGATTATATAAAGCTTATTTTATGATGGTTCATTTTTGTTCATCTATGTGTTAAGTATTAAAAACTGGTGTTTATTATGTGTTTAGCTTATATAGAGGCCACAGCCATTGTTGCTGAGGGCCCCAAGCCATTTCTTGAGATACTTGAAGCTGGGTAGTTTCAGGACAAACTCTGGGACTCACACATGCTATGCTCCAAATGTGATCTTCATGAGCCATAACCTCAGCCCTAAAAGCCTTTTAAAACACTGGTTAAAAACAGAACTAATGAATGGATCACCTGTAAAATGAAATTGACTCAGGGTACCTGTGTGGCTAAGTACTTATTGATTGCTATTATAAATCACAGTAATATACATTGCTTACACATAAAGTCCTTACAGGTGCAGGCTAAGTAAAATGAGTAATTATTTCTCTATGTGTTTCACAATATTTAATGATATTTTATTATAAAAATTTTATTAGATTAGATTTATATATAATTATAAAATTGCGTCTGAGAGGTAGGAAGCTGATTATCTATATTTCTTCATTCAAGATATGGAATTTAAAGCCTGTTAAGATTTAGGTTCTGGAATACTTAGGAAAGTAGGCCTAATTAAAATAAACATTACACAAGGTCATGCTTGCAATCTCACTTGATGGAAAAGTTTTTTTATTTTTTTCTTGTTTTTATTTCTTTTTTTATAAGCTCAGTTTCCTTCATAGAATGGAAGCAAACATAATCCTTTACTCTTGAGCAAATTAAAGTTCTGGGCAAACATTCTCTTAATGTGTGTAGAAATGGAATAAACTCACTCAATTGACATTCTTTTGCCATGCCGACTTCTGTAGCATCATGCTCTAGTCTTGAAGACTACCATGCATTGGAACAGACTAGTTCACGTGTGAAAGAAAAGCTTCTGATCATAGAGGGAGTAAGTATTCTTATAACTTGCCTGTCTTTTAAGCTGCTCAAAGAGGTATTGCAGACAAACACTACAGATGAATTGATCTTGTGTCATGCATGCAGCCATGAGTTTGCTTTTAAACAGTTACTGCAGACACCTATCTAGATGCCAGAGGTGTGCTTGCACAACTGCATAGAAGTGAAAATTTGAAATGATCACCTTCAAATTTGGGGGGAAACTCAGGAAAGTAAGAGAAACAGTGTTTATCAAGTATTCATTTGGAGCCTATGTATTGGTTGATATTTCCACTCTAGAGATTCTCTTTCCTTCATGAGCTCAGATTGAGAACTGTCTGAGAATTTACATTTAATCAGATGATTTTTGTAGGAAGCATGATTTTAGAGCTCTCACATGCCATTATATTTCCTATTAAATTTATCAACACATCACAACCTAATAGGCATAGTTTGTAAAAATGATTTGTAGATTATTTGTTTAAATTATGGTCATTCAGCAGATTGGCTGACTCTTCCAGAGTAAATGTGCCCAAATAAATTACAAACCGAGATGTTCATTAGTAAATTGGGGGCGTGAGGGCAGAAGAAGTAAAACCAGCTGGGTGCACAGAGCTTAGCTGAGTACTGATGTACTCAGGTACCAACATCTGCTACCTACTGGCCTGACTTTAATAAGTATCTTTTTTCCCTAAATAGCAGTCAAGAAGGTTCCATTTTATGAATGTCCTACAAACATAGTAATATATATATGTATATATATATATATATACACACACACATCACATTGTGAAGCTTTCCCCATTACATCCACTATTTCTAAATACTGTATAAAATAAAATGATTAAAATGTCACAGGATCCACATGCATTCCATTTTTGCAATAAGCATTTCTTTCTACAAAAGAAAAATGCTGTTTAATTTCCATGTGATTGTGAATTTTGTAAAATGAGGATGTAATAGCATTTTACTTAAACTTATAGCATCCTCTGCTCGTATTGTGTTTCAAAATAGTTCCTTCATAATTAAAGTGTCAAAAAACACATTTGTAACAAGAATGATGAAATTCATTCTGAATAATCCGTCAGCAAATAATAACCTGCATTTTCTGCTCTCAAGCAGATTCATTTAATACCTTTCAATCATTTGGTTCTTCCATCTTTTAAATTTTTTTGTTATTCTTAAAAAATAACTTCCTATAACAGCTTTAAAACTATTTTATAGGCTTAATGGAGGTTGTTCTTTAACTAGAATGGTATATAGTTAGCAAATGTTTCCATTAACATGTAAAATATTCTTCCTTTGGCCCCACTGGATGCATCCTATCTAGACCATTTCTAAAATAATAAACACAGCAAACCATGCTTAAAATAATCATAAATTTTCATTTCCCTATTGTCCATATATTTCTTGCTTTTATTGATAAAAACAGAAATATCATTGGATGCAGTGATTCCTTTTACTTAGGGTGCAGCCAGATGCATGTTTAGGTACTATAGAAAATGTTATTTTTCAAGATTTAAAGAAGCAGAGGAGATTATTTAAGGAGCATATTTATCTAAGAGTTTGTTTTAATTGTTGCTTTTAAGATATGTCATTTATGTTATATTTATTTTAAGATTTAAATTAAAAACATAATATGTATGTATGTATATATTCCTATTAGAGATTAAAATAAAATGCAAATATGAAAAGACAAGCAATGCCCACATAAATAATTAAGCTTATATAATGAGGATCAATGTTCTGATCTGCTTCGTTATTTTTTATGTTTGAAAGTAAGCTTTTGTAGAATGACTGGATTAAACCCTCTGTCAGGGTGATAAACATTTATATAGTCCATACAGGCTCAGTCTTCACAGCTTTCTCATTTGCATGAGTTTCGTTTAATATTCATACTCTAAAATGCACAGAACCATAAATTGTTTTATAGTGTATCTTAAGAGTTTACCCCAAGCACAGGTCAAGCATAATTGTAAAAGGGAAAAAGAAAATCTTTAAAAATAATTCACTCCTTAAAAACTGCTTGTATCATCCACTGCAGCTGCAGACCCATAATGCTTTCATTAAGGATCACATCTGGGCTGAATTAAAACAGGAGCCTTTCCCAGCCCTGGAGTGCTTGTCAGGTTGAAAGTTTTTCTCCTAGCTCCTGAAGCTTTTCCAAAAACTGAGAGCTAAGACAGAGAACAGACCTTGTCACGAGCTGGTACTGGGCTTTAAGTACATTCCTGCTATATTATTCAACGTCTGGCTCTAATTTGGAGGTACATCTCCCTTGTGTTCACTTTATTAACTTACATATGACTAGCTCTTTTGTTTAATATGGAAATAAAGAAAACAGAGTTTGTCAAAGCACAGTGCCTATAGACTGAGACTTATTTTGCTCACACATTTGCCTTTTAAAATTCTGAATATTTGTTCCTTAGAACTAGTTCCACATATTCAAATAACTTTTATCATAACAAAAGCAGATAATATGTGAAATTCCGAATAAACCATTTCTCCTCTATTTTTTATGAAAAGAATTGGGGGTTCTGCAAAAAAAATTAGTGCACTGTATTTTCATATATTAAGCATCATTTTATCTTGTAACTAAAAATAATAATGCCAGTGTTGTATTAGAGACAATAAAATTAAAGTAAAATTATCTAACATTCAGAAAAAATATTTTAATGATATATTATAAAGTTCTGTAGAATTCTAGTTAAATGTTACATCTCGACATTAAATAATAAAGCATTTAAATTTTTTTAAAAAATTAATATTTGAGTAAAGTAAACTGAGACCAGCTAAAAAAGAAAAGGAACTTCAAAGATTCTGAGGAATATTTTTCTGATTGCTAGAAATGTTAGTACTTAAACTACTAGTATTCAATAATGTATATAACACACACAAGTACCTTTGTTAAAATCCTCAATTATTGGGGCAAAATAAAGACAAAATTCAAATAGTTAACATGTTAAAAGGAAACAAACAGATAATTATAATAAAGGGCTACGTGTACTGAAATACAAGTAAATGCATAAGTGACAGTTATCTCTTCCTGAGTGGGTCGCCTTTGAGCTCTTCTTTTAAGGGTGAGTGTCTTAGACTATTCACAAATATAAGCAACATTTGGCGTTTACATTTACATTAAACTACCAATGAAATTGGAGTAAAGAATGTACCTCAATGTTGGATTAAATTAATTTCCACCTTTACTAATGATTTCCAAACCGTTATTGCTCTGACAGATCTTTTCCTAAGTGCCTTAATAGTATTATGAATTATAAATGTGTTTTCCCTCCCCATGTGAAAGTAGAGCTTACTTTTAGCTCATATTATGGGATAAAACTTAAAAAGTCAACTCAATACAGATTATATGTATTGGTGATAATTTAATGAATCAACTGAACCTTAACTTTCTCATTACAAAAAATGGGAATGATAGCCATCGTATTAAATGATAAGGATAAGATGAGATTATGTGATTTGTGAACTACTTAAGAGGTCTTAGTAAACTACCATTAGCATGTGGCAATTTTATTACTTTGTTTTTTTTCTTCAAATACATGAACTAACTTCTAATTCTTTTTACCAGTTTATTAATAGTTCATTTTTTTCAGGATATAATGAAGTGTGTATATGACAAATGTCACTGTTAGTGTGTTTGAACAAGTTAGTGCAATTTGTCAATGATTTTAGTATAACATAGATTAATTGAAAAATTTAATAAAAGCAAAATCTCTTCTGATTTTACCATCTATGTGTTTAGAGTGATGAACTAAACAATTTGACATCCCAAGGATACAATCCTCTCACTGAGAAATCTTATCAGGTTTCCTAAGCAAAGGCTCCCTCTTACACTGCCAACATATGCCCTCTTGGTGCTTAATAAAATATCCTACCTAAGTTGAGTTGTTCAATAAGTGTTGATTAATTTACTGCCAGAGCCAGAGAGCTAGTACAGCAGGTAGAAAGTTTGCCTTGCATGCAGCCTACTGTTTCCCTGGCACCCTAGTCCCACCAGAGTGATTCGCTAGTCTCACCAGAGTCATTCCTGAGCGCAGAACCAGGACAAAGCCCTGAGAACAGCTCAGTGTGCCCCCGCCCCAAACAATAGCAACAACAAGATTAACTGAGTCTCTCTTGTACTGGGTATTTAGATTTAGAATTTCCCAGAGAGCATCATCACACTTTCGTCTCAGGAAAGATGGAGATCAGAACTTCTAAGTCAACTGTAGTCACCTGTGTTTAGCTGTTGAAAACGTTAAGCAACAATAAACCAAAGTTTTCCAATTTAAGTCAAAATAAAATGCTATCGTACCAATGAATATGTACATGAAATAATGTGTAGACTCCTAGTTGCATTACAAATAAACACTTTCAAGTATATGGGTTAGAAACCAGGTTCCTTCTTTGCCATTCGCTGCCTTCAGTTGTGCTTCTTCAATATCGGTGAAGGGCTTGTTTTACTTAACAAAGCTAGCTGGATTTTTTTTTATGGAAATTCTTTTTCTGTTTATGACTCACGTGAATGTAAATGTCAAAGTAACAACTGCACCACTGGGATGGAATGGATGAAAGATGACGAATCAGATGAAGTTCTCTTTCCATTAAGATTCACCATTCATGTTTCACATTAAGAATTGTCAACTCAGCTTTTCCTTCATTGAAAGTGGCCAGCTGATAGATGCTTATATATAGTACAACACAAGATAAGAAAACACTTCAATTTCTAAACGCATTTACAACTCTTTGTATGGAAAGTAAATTTAACAGTTATTTCTAGGCAACATTCTTTTACACATGAATAGTGAAATTTGTCATTTATTAGTCATAATTTTGATGCTACAAATGCATAGATATGTATGTAAGTATGCCCTCAAATGTTTAATATTAAATGCTTTAATAACTTATAGTATATAAATACAGAAATTTTAATATTTCTAATCACATAAGATATTGCCATGATTTCTAATTATACTTTTAATGTACTTGTAGTTATACTAATTTAACTCTATTTTATATAAATTGTTTGGTTTGTAAGACTGGACAAATTTTTTAGGTACATAAACCCAGGTTTAGAAAGCAGATTTTTAAGGTTGGATTAAAAATTAAAGAAATAAGTACATAATTTATAATAAACCATCCATATGTATAGCACAAATTTTTCCAGCTTGTGATTGTCTGTTACTTGTGACAAAATATAACTTATTACTATAATTATTTTCTCAAAATTTGCCCTCAGACTAAGAAGTTTCAAGAAAGTTATTTCAGTTTTTATTCAATAATTATATTTTAACAATTTAAAATACATCTCAGATCACATTTGATGCTTAATAGAAATTTTACTCAAAGTTTGTTTTGTGGTATTTAAAATAGTTTTTATGGACAGGTTGGAGATATTCATGAGAGAATATCATCTTTTGAGAATTTTGAGACATCATAATCACATATCTTTTGCTATTATACCTAATCTTTGTATTTTTATAAATGTTAAGTATTTCTATGAAATAAGTAATGTCAAAGAAGCATATGTTTCCTAACTCCCAAATTTGAACAAAATGACATTTCCTGTCTTTGACTCCCCCTAGGATAAATTTGTTACATACTTCAAGAAAGAATTTTTCCTTTTAAAGGGAAGATAATTAAATAAATCAATATATCAAAGAAAGGGAAATGCAGGAAGATCAAGAGGCATATCATGCATCATGGTGAACTTGACATCATAAGGTGGCAATTAGTGGATAAGAAATAATGTTTACAATGAATATATATTTTTAAAATGTTTATAAGTACCTTGAGGTACAGTTACAAACTTATGAACTATCATGTTTGCATTTTGTTTGCATCTCTCCACCAGTGCCCAAGGGATCATTTCCATAGTATGTTACAATAAATATTTTGAAGCAGAGAAATCCACAACACATGTGATAAGGAGCTAAAGTCTATATGAAGACAATTCTTGTATCACTAAACACTTAGGAAATTGATCATTATAGTTTTTCAAATTTTATTTTATTTTACAGTGGGTAGGTTACATGCCTTGCATGCAGCTGACCCAGATCAATCCTTGGCATCCCATATGGTCCCCCAGAGCACTGCCAGGAATGGTTTCTGAGCACAAAGTCAGAAGTAACCCCTGAACATCACTGAATATAGCTCCATGACCAAAAAGCAAAAAACTCAAACCAAAAACATGCTGCAAGGGTTTCTTGCATAAATCATTTCAGCAGTGTATCCTTTACCAGCGCTCCCTTCCTTCCACCACCATCCCACACCTCCCCATCTTAGCCCCTTCCTGCTTTCCTTGGTAAGCTCTCTTCTGAAGAATACTCACTGTCTACCTTTCCTTTCTTCTCACTCATGTTTACCTCATTATCCACACTTAGTTGCCACCAGGGGGATATGAACCTATGTATTTCTCAAATACGTCTGTAACTTTCCACCTTTACAGCCACTACTGTAAATAGCCTTGGACAACTCTTCCCACTTATGCATGGAGTCAATACTAAGTATCATGCTATTGTTAAGCACATCCCAATTTAGAAAATATGGACATGCCAGTAACTTGAATGATTCTCCATGACCATGGGACATAAAAAATGTAATTTCCCTAAGATCAAAACAGAAATAACACTGATTGTGGTCTCTGCCTACACACAACACAGACCAAGTGCTTTAACCCTGCGCTGTGCCTCTGGTCCCTCTGCTGACCTTCTTGCTTCTTTAAGGTCTTGCATTTCTTCAAACACATGAGGTGATTTTCTGGATCTGCCTCTTACATGCTGCTCCCCTTTAACACATCACTAGTCTTCTGAAGCATGTGAGTAGCTTCAGAATTTAGTTCCAAGATTCAAGCTTCACCCAAGCACTGTTCCCTGGGCTGGTTACAACACTCTGCTCTAAGAATTCTGAGTGTTTTAAGCATAAAGAATTCTTTGAAAGGAAGGACAACATCTGTTTGACAATTTAAAACAACATGCAGGTGTCAAGCACTAAACTTGGGGAACAAAGAACATTTAAAATATAAATATTATCTATGGATTAATAAATTAGTGACTAACAATTGGAAGGTTTAAGTCAGAGGTGATGCGTTCACACTTTTTATTTTCTCCATGGGTCCTACAGTTGTGTAGTACCATGAGTAAAGGTAGTTTTATTTGTTTCTTGAGTCACACCCAACTTTGCTTAGGGCTTATGTTCAGCTTTTTGCTCAGAAATTACTCCTGAAAGTGCTCTGGGTACCATATGCAGTGCTAGGGACAAGATTCACCTTGGCCTCTTGTAAGATATGATCTTAACCTGTACTATATTTCTAGCTTCGAATATAAGATGTATTTTGCAGATAAAAGTTGGGTTTACTAGCACTTATCTAAAAAGGGGTTGCTATCCAAGATATACAAAGCACTGTTAGAACTTTATAAGAAAACAAACAAACAAACAAAAACAACAGGCTGGGGGTAGGGCAGAGACCAGCCAGGAGGGAAGCTGGGGACATTGATGATGGGAAATATACTCAGGTCAAAAGAGGGGTGGTGGAACATTGCATGACTGAAGCTCAATTAGGAACAACTGCATAACTGCGTATCTCCTGGTGACTCCATCTTAAAACTGTTTAAGTAAAACGTTAGGCTTACATGGCACTTTCAGTTTGAACATTTGAACTTCACATAGGCAAAAATATGTTGTCAAGCCATGCTCTTAGGAGACCTTTTATTTGTTATTGTTTTCTAAGGAAGCCAGTTCATTGTTTAGTACTCTATATTTTCCTTCCTTGGAAAGTGTACAAGTAATTCCAGATGTCTATTTTCTAAAAATAGTGGTTAACACATTATGCGATCTAGGGCAGGAGAGGTGGTGGTGAAGACCGGGCTGCTGGGTCTGGCGAGTGTGCTGTCCCTGGCACTCCAGGCTTCCCCCGCACCACGCATGGTTGGGTGCAAACCACAAGCAGTGAGCCCAGGACAGCCCTCAGGCATCACTGAGAAGGACCCCCAAGCAAAAGAACAAAATAAAACTGAGTAGTATGGGTTTTTTGAAAAATCAGTTAGCAAAACATCTTTTTAGCCACTCAATTTCAGAAAAAAATTATACTTTTATTTTTAACAGTACAACCATAGTTGCTTTCTTTATATCTCTCATTTTCTAGATAGACAAGGCTTATTCAGGCTATACCCTGCCCAGTGAATGGCATACTGCCTGATGTATGGAATGTGCACAGTAATCATTTATAGAACACAATAAATTGATTCCATATACACATGGATTGTTTTCTGCATTTACTAAGTCAATCTAAGTAATCACTTCAACTAATATTATTAACTTGACTATCAGGACAACATAAGGACAGTAAAATTTTTATTCAGTTAAATCTGAAAAAAATATTGGTTTCTTAGTGGGAATGAAATTTAAAAGCATAAGCTCATTAGAGATCAATCTGATCAATCCCTGTGACTTAAGATTTTAAACAATAAAATGATTTTTTAAGAAAATTAAAATAAAACTACAAATATTACTTCATATACAATCAACTGGCCCTCATACACCTCAGAAGATGAGTTAAATGTGAAGCATTTTAACCTTTCAATTTAAGTAGAGATTCAGTTACAGTAGAAAATAGCTTACACCTCAAGCTTTGAAATCTCAATGCAGTGAATTTGTTTTCATTTCTTGAGTGTTATTTAAGATGAATTTATTTGTGGTTTTTTGCTTGTCTTTGTTTTGTTTTGTTTTTGAGGGGGATATACCCTGTAGTGCTTAGGGGTTGTTCTAGCTCTGCACTCAGGAACTGCTGTTGGTGATGCTCAGGGACATTATGGGATCAAATCCGGGTCAGCCTTGTGCAAAGCAAGTGCCCGATGTACTGTACTATCTTTCCAGCTCCACTTAAGGTGAATTTAAATGCCATAGTATACTTGAATACTCTGCAGCAGTTTTCTTAAATTCCTTTCTTCACTAAGACTCAGACTCATTGCAATCTCTTTGACTGAAGTGGCTGCAAATTACAGTTTGAAAATGACTGACCTCTCCCTCTCTGCTAATACTGTTAGAATGAAACTACAATAGCACCTATCAGGATAACCAAATTAGAGCAGTTCACATAAGGCAGACACACATACAAATGTACTTATGTACCAGATGTATCCCTCCACAGGAAAATGACAGCCATTCAGATAAAATGCTTTTATTATTTACTTTCAACAAGTATCTATAGCTGTGGCATGACTATTGTTGAATCATTTCAATAATCTTGTTATAGGCTTGGTAATGAAAGAAAAAGCACTTCAGCAGAGAGAAATGACCCGCCTCTGACATCTTCAGTGGTACCGGATGACAGTGATATGTAGATTACTTTTCTATTCAAACAAACAAGAGTATTGCCAGACCTTTTTCAGCTGAGAGTTTATTTCCTTAAAGCACTGATAGAGTCTTGACAAGAAAGACAGGAAGTTACCCCTGCAATTTCACCACTGCCAGTAGGTGTAGCAGTTGGCGTAGTTTGACAAGTGAAATAGAAGATGGAAGCAGCCATGAAAAAAAGCCTTAGAGTTACCAAAAGATGCAATGATTTCTACAAAGACTCTATCTTCTACACATAAGCAAGCACTGATGAGTAATCATGCATGGAAACATAAAAGGATTTTTGACCTTATTAAATTAAGCAGAGACATATATCTCACAATTTATGTACGTGCTTTGTTTTTTCAAGGCTCAGTATGTTAGTAATGCATATGTATTTTATTCTAAGGTAACAGCTAGGAGACAGTGATTTCTTTGATGCTAATATTCATTTGGTCACAACAAGGAACTTTCAAAACATTGATAAGTCCTAATATTTACAAGCTTGATGGTATTGCTCTATTCTGCATTGGGTCTGTTGCTTCTTATAGCTTGATACCAAGAAGAGTGGCATAATATGCTTTTGTGTCGCTCCCATTTTAGAGATATCACACTGCTTTATATACACATATATAGTCTATATAAACTTATGCGTCACACATGAAATATTATCACACTGAAAAAAATGGAGACCAGCAATGATAAAATTAATGTATCAGTGTTTTATGCAACAGCAACAACAATAAATAAAAGAAGAGAGAAGGGGAAACAGTGACTTTAAGCATGCCTACCGACTTTTTTTATGTTTAAACATTGATGGTAACTGATCAATGTCAACATCTTGGTCCTAAAATTTCCAGTGGAATTAATCCTTTGGGTCTATTTTGCCATACAGCAGATTCCGTTCTCCTTTTTGTGCACAAGAAATAAGTTAATAGTCGGCAAATTGACTGGGTTCTCCCAAGGCCTTTCTTCACTGACTCTATGTCTGACCAGAAAATTAATTAACTGAATGCAAATGTTCCTTTACAATTCTAAGTTTATCAATAGAGGAGTGTGACTTGGCCCTGAAGGGAAGGTTCTTCATAGTACAGGTGTTGGGAAGTAGAACCAGCCCAACTAATTTGGCAGGTTAACCTCTTCCTCTTTGTCATCTCCCAGGTTTTCTCTCTAATCAGTAGTATGAGGAGGTACCAATTTATTGATGAGGTATAATTTATTTGATGATGAGGTATAATTTTGTTTTTGCCTAGTTAGGTAATTATTTATAAACAATGTATTTGTCCAAATATAAGATTTTTGAGGCATTTGATGAAAATAAGTCCCATTTAGGAGATGAGATTGCAGAACCACTCTACTCTAAATCTGAAGGTTGTGGATTCATTCAGAAGAGTGGTGCTAACTAAACCGTGATCTTCAACCAATCACCAAATGGTCTCTGGTTCAGGAATTATTTCAATAAGATGAAAAAGAGCAGTATATTTTTGGGGAGGAAGGTTAGATGATTTTGTTTTTGTTTTTGTTCCTGTTTTTGCTCTTTGGATCAGACCCAGCATTGCACAGGGGTTATTCCTGGCTCTGCACTTGGGAATTACTTTTGGCGGTGCTCAGGGGACCATATGGGATGCTGGGAATTGAACCTGGTCAGCCACATGGAAGGCAAAAGCCCTCCCCGCTGTGCTATCACTCCAGCCCAGGTTAAATGATTTTATTGAGTAACTTGTATAGATCTGCAGATTATACATTCTGGTTTTTTTCTTAATGAATTTATTGTGAGAATTTTAATTTTAACTACATGGATATGATTTATTTCAAACCTATTCTCACTAGCATTTGTGACTCTAGAAACAAGGAGGCAAGATTAAGATTTATTGTTTATATCTCTGATTTTTATTGCTTATACCTTTATTTTTAAAAAACTGTGTATTAACTTCAGTTTCTCTGTATATTTCATAAGATACCCTGCCCTCCTGAAGTATGATTTTCCTGTAGTATTCAGTTTCTTCCCTAGTCATTGATCTAATAATTCACAGAGTCAAGATTGCAACTCTTCTGAACAATCATCATTGTACCGTTCTAGGTAATAGTCACTCAAATTGTTGCCCTAAAGTACCATTGGCACCTGCCATAGCCACTGCCATGTCAACGAACTCACTAGCCCTGCTCTTCAGATTCATAAACTAAATCTCAGATGAGATGAGATGCAAGCCAAGCAGCTGAAATTCATGGGCACACTGGTCCCCACAGCTGAAAACGCTGGGGTGCCCTGGGAGAGGGGCAGGGGCAATACCTGCCCTGCCAAAGCCCCACCGGCACACCCACGTGACCTGCAACTGCCATGACAACAGCCTATGATCTAACTGCACAGCTTCACTAAGAATCTCTGCAGACTCATGCCAGTTCCACAGATCCTGCAGTTCCTCAGCTGCATGGCCACAGCAGCACCTCAAATTCCACAGTATTGAAATCCAGTTGGAGCACATCAAATTAGATAAGAAATAGAAGCCAACTCAACTCAACAAACAAAAATGATGACAGAAGACTCAACTAGTGTTAGATAACTTAGTCGATCCTCAAAGACTGAACTCTGTGGCAAGATATAACAGTTTTCACAAATTTTCTTTTAATGAAATATTTTGACATTTCTTTTAGCTATTAGGTTGTAACAAGTAATAGAAGACAAATTGTTGTGTGCCCTGCTAAGGGGGCAGACTGTGGGCGTGGTTGGGAAAATGGGGACAATGGTGGAGGAAAGGACACTTCGACACTTCGGAGGTGTCCTTTGATGTGAGATTGATGTTAGAACATCACAAGCAAGTAACAACTGCATGATGAGTAGCTTTGTAAAGTGTGGTGTTTAAATAAAGTAAAAAAAAATTAAATAAAATGGCCTTAAGTTGAACAGGCCAGGAATAGTGGTTATTGTGATAATAGCATTACTACCAAAAGATGCAACAGCTCTATGACAATTCAGTAATGAATAGTTGCAAACTATAGACTGAACATGATGACTACACAATAACTCTACTGCAAACTACAACACCCAAAAAGAGAGAGCGCAAGAGGGAATGCCCTGCTGTAGAGGCAGGGTGGGGTGGTGGGAGATGGGGTGGGGATGATGGGAGGGATACTGGGAACATTGGTGGAAGAGAATCGGCACTGGTGGAGGGATGAGTAAATGATCACTGTGTGACTGAAATGCAAACACGAAAGTTCATAAGTTTGTAACTGTACCTCACAGTAATTCACTAATAAAAAATTTTAAAAATATGTATTTTAAAATATGCTATATATTATAATTTAAATAATTTAAAGATCAATTCTTTTATAATTTTAGGTAGGATCTTTGGCCTGTTATATGAATATATATATTCAATACATCTAGTATGGTATAAAATGTTCATTATATAATATTGGTATTACTATCACCATTAAAATTCAATTTTATAAAAATTAAGGTAAGAGGTATTTAACATTTCTTTTCATTATCTTTCAAGCCTCAAACTGACCCCAGGATAAAGTCAAATAATATATGTGGAGAAAATATACAGTTGTATGATTTTAAGCATAATGAATGAATAAATAGTAGAACTGGAGCTTTGAGCATACTGTGAGATTCGTGGCAATTTTCTCAGAAGATGATGTGATCTTTAAATTGAACATAAGAAAATGTATCAAGTTCCTCTCCTAACCTCATATGTCTCTTTGGGGAGATGACATCTTATAGGCTCTGGAGTAGAGAGAGTGCTCTTATTTTCACGAGGTAAACATAATCGCAGCATTAGACTAACAACTATCTAGGTAGTTTCCTTGAGTAAAGGATCAAAAGGCAAAAGACATGACCCAAGTGGCTACTCCTTGGCGACGTGAGGTGCTGCTCCATGGAAATTCCAATCCTGGGTCTGAATCTTTATCAGTGACACTGTCAATTGGAGGTTGTCCGTTCGCCCATGCCTCTGGCTTGGTAGAGTTTCCTGGCTTTGCTCACTTTGCTTCTAATGATCCTTGGCTCTAACTTGGACTTTTAGCTATAGTTTATTATGCTAGTTACACTTTCCCACCTTGGGTTAGTGATCGGATTATGGAATAAACTCATGCTCCCAGACTCAGCCCTTAGCACCTGGATTCATTGCCTGTGTGTGCTTGCCTGGGGTTCTGCTCTCTGCTGATTCAGACTCTTATTTAGAGAGAGGTGCTTGTCATGATAGGGGAGGAGGCGGTGGGGAGGGGGTGACTGGGGATATTGGTGAAGGAACGGGTGTTGGAACATTGTATGACTGAAATCCAATAATGAACAACTTTGTAACTGTGTATCTCATGGTGATTCAATAAAATAAGATAAAATAGAAAAAATAAAGAAAATTAGGACTCCTGCCTCAATCTGAAGTATGGCTTAATGGGTTTTCATGTAGTATCATAGGTAAAAATTGATATGGGATATGGCAGCTTTGATATTGAAATGACCAATATAGGTTGTCCGTTTTTCTTCACATTTACCTGAATCCTAAAATATTGGCAATTATGCTTTAGAAAGACATAACATTTATCTTGCATGTACTTAATATTGTCTACTCATTGTGCCTGCATGGCAGAGCCTGGCAAATTACCCATGGTGTAGTCGATATGCCAAAACCAGTAACAAGTCTCACAATGTTACTGTTTCTGGTGCCTGCTCAAGCAAACTGATGAACGGGACTGGATGACAGTGCTACAGTGCAGTGCTACTTTACCTACACTGATTTATTAATCCTTATAATAATACTATATATGAGTGAACATATAAAACTCTTTGAAAATTGTGATCTACAGAATTAAATCTCTTTATATTATTGATGAAAAATTAATTGATTTTGACATATGAGAAAGCTAAATCATAAAGCAATTCTATATATCATAGTTTTAACTTTTAGAACCATAAATGAAGTATAAATTGGCTATACTCCTCCCTTTCCCTGTTGCTCTTTGGTTTTATAGCATATCAGCTTTTTGGTCTTGCTAAAGATATCCTCAAGTTTGAAATGACTTTTTTAATCAATAACTAATACCAACTATTTAACTATTAAACACAGTCTCAAGTTGAAGCAACTTAAAAAATGATTTGAATAATTTTTTGAAAGAAAGTACAATGCAAAAAATCCAGATTAGGGAAATTTAATGAACTCAGTGGCACACAAGACTAAGTACTTGCCACATGTATTAGACCAAACTATTCAGCATGTGGGCCATAAATACAGCACTTATTCAGAAATTAAGAAAAGCAGCTATGTAATTGAAACAGAGCTTAGATGAACTAAGTTAGACCATCCCTAATGAACGAAATGAAATAACTTTCGCTATCTCCACGTTTGTAATACTCTGATTAACTCTTTGCTGAGGACTTTGAGCATACATTTAACTGTCAGACTTATTGACTGTACAAGTTGGAAGTGGAGTCTGACCGAGAATTTTGCAGGTTATGCAATTAGCGCGGGGCACTTTGGAATCTTTGCTGAACTGTCAATTAGCATCTACAATTTATTTTCTTCTGCTACAATGATGAATGGATAGACAATAAATTTGGAAAAGCTACTGCCGCATTTGACATTCTCATGTTTTCAGGTTCTGGATGCTGGACTCCCTAAGACATATCCACTCAATTAAGTCTATGATGTACCTTTGAGTGAAACTCATTTGTGGCAGGTCTGGATTTCTTAATGGATTATTTTTGAAATTCTTTGTGTGAATTATGATTTTCATTATTTATATGCCACATATTGAGACTGTGACCATTTATAATAGACATCTATATTCTGACATATAAATTTGAAATTCTACTTTCTTTTTTCAGTTTCCCCAATGGACTCTATAACACTTCTCCTTTTCCAAGAAAGCACTACAAAATTAAGTCATTTATGTTCCAAAAAATCTGATATCCATGATAAATCCAAAATAACTATGAGGTCATAACCATTCTTAATTAATATAGATAAACCAGTGATGTGAGTGTACATATAAAGTCAGAGTAGGAGGACTGGATTGTTATTTCTTCTCATGGAATTCTTTTCTGGGGATTCTGAGCCTTCATATAAGAGTGAGCTCTGACAACTTCTCCCAGAGGAAGGAGTTCACGATAGCTTTATTCGTTGGTTAGAAAATGTGCTAATGAGGTTGGGGTCATCGATTTGATCTCACATAAGTGAATGCAAGGTTGCTTTGTTCAAATTCTATGCTTTTGATGGCCTTGGAAATGTAAAAAGTTCGCCATTTGGAAATGTATTCTGCTGGTTGTAAGAGAAGCTTGAGAGAGAGTTCATAGGATACATTGTCAGTACTCAAACAAAAATCACTCAAAAATTCTTGTCTTACTGCTGGCAGTGATAAATTGATGAAATCATCTTTATTTTTGAAGCCTGAAAACTTCATCAACTTTCAGTGTCTTTTTTTCCTTTATTACAAAGGTAGGTGATAATTTAAAATCTTTCCCCCCCCTCTGTACCTGTATATCTGGTTGTGCTCAGGGCTTATTCCTGGCTCTGAGTTTAGGGATTACTCTTGGCATGACTCAGGGGAATATATGTGCTGCTAGGAATCGAACTGGGATCTGCAGTGTGGAAACAAGCACCTTTAACCCTTGTACTATCCCTCCAGGCCAACAATTAAAGTTTTTGAGAATGTAGTACAGGTAAGCCAAAGGGAAAATTTACAATTTTTTTATTCTTGAAGAATTCATGAAATTTTCTCACTTATTTTACCACATGATCTATTTGTGTTTCATTTTTTACTTGTGTTTCTTTTCTAAAAATGCATAAGCTTTATTTAAAACCTATTTCAAATTAACTATTCATAGTTTTCAGAAAAAGCATAAAGACACAAAATGCTTTCCATTTATTGTCTTTTATTAAATTATCAATAATTCTGTTGAAATGTGTTAATGAGTAAAAAGTTCGACCTAAAAAAAGACTTGCAAATCTTGCATCCCAAAATTTTAACAAGAGCCTATTAGAATTACATCAATAAAGCTTAATATGTATGTGTTGAATGTCAGAATATAAGTTAGCCTTTTAGGAGAGTTATTTCAATCTATAAATCTAGTGTACCTTTATTTGGATGAAATACAAGTGTTCATACAATCTGTTGTAGTAAATTGAGTTGAGAGGAAGCCTGAGACTTTTACAGAATTGGATTTCTAGTCAAATGACGATTTCATTAAACTAAATTGTTATGATCTGAATGTTTGTGTCCACACAAAATTCATATGTTGAATGCATTAGGAGATAGGATCTTTTTCTGATGATTAAATCATGAAGATGGAGCTCTCCTAATTAAGATTAGTTCCCATGTAAAAGATACCCAAGAAAACTCAGTTAGTCCTCATATATTCTCACAGTGAAGAAAACGGCTATGAACCAGGAATCACTCGCCAGATACTAAATCTACTGGTGCATGCAAGGTAAGAAATAAGTGTTTGTTATATTTAAATCACACATTCATGGTTTTTTTTCAGTAACAGTCCAAATGAAGTAAGACATATGCCATCTTTTATTGTTTATAATTTGCATTTAACTCTATGCTTTCTTCAAAAACAGAGCATGGTAATGTATACAGCCAATAACAACTTTGTCAAATTTTCTATACATATTGTCATGTGACATGAACCAATTTTATTGCTTCAAATGTCATAAAGCCATTTTCAAACCAGGCATTTTACTTAGACATATCATCTCCTGGATTCATTATATAAAAAAGATATCAATATTTACGTTATAAAGATGAGAGTGGCACAGAAATTAGCTGGTCAACCACTGATGAAACCTGATGAAACACAGATTTTTCTGAGACCCACACAAATTTTCTTCCAATACATTTCTGTCTTTGGTTGATCAGTGTGGAGATTTGTCCAGAATTTGGCAGAGTTGACATTGTGCAATGCCTATCAACATGCTGAGGGAGAATTGGTTCCTTGTCCCCGCTAGTTTTTGGAGTTGGTCTGCAGTCCTTGGTTTATGTCCGCATCATTCAAGACTCTGCATCTGTGGTTACAAAGCTTTCTCCTTTATATGTTTGTCTCAAACCTCCACTCATAATCAGACATGTGCTCTTAATGCCTAGGCGGTAAATCAGGACAATCTCTTCTTGTCAAGACCTTTAAACACAGTCACGCCTATTGATATATAAGCAGATATTTTCTCTTGACAGAGCTAATACCATAGATTTGGGGCATTGATATATCTTTATAGCTGCTATGTAGATACATGTGTCCTAATTTAACCAGAAAAATAAATCCAAATACATAACTTAATAAATTGTTATGAAATATCCACTAAGCCCTATCACAAACCTCACTACAAATTTTCTCATCTTGGTAGAAAATTCAACTCACAAACACAATTTTTATTCATTTCTCACAATCACATCTTATAATTAAATATGAATGTAGGAAAGAAGGGAGAAGGGAGGGAGAGAGAGAAAGAGAAAGATACAGCTTCAGAGATGCAGACACAAATACACAGAAGCAAAATTTGTGTAGCATCTCTTTAGCATAATATTCTAAGCTGTGGACATATAATATCTTGGTTTCCAGAATTATGGATATTTGATAGTTATTTTGATTTCAAAATGGACACACTTTCAATTCATGTGAACCTTATATAAACATATGGGAAACCTGTGGATTTGTAAGTAGAACAGCTTTAGCACATGAAATATTGTAACCCTGGACACTCATTCAATATGATTTTGACAATTGATTGCAAATCAAAGCAAGGACTATGAATCATAAATGTAGGAGTTCATGTGTTAAAATACTCTCTTAAGTGATAAAAGAAAGGTTTATTCATTCAGCATATAAGAACTATGTGAAAGAAAACAAATATTTTCTTTTCCAAAATAGGGAGAACTAACAAAGAAACAATGATGTAATGGAGACAATTTTTAGACCACCCAGAGGCTTAATTACTGGCAGTGTCTCCAGATTTTTACAGCATGCCTCTTGTGACATCACCCTTTGAAAAGCAATAATCCTGCATTGTAATAAAAACAAACCATATATATATACATATACACATATATGTATATATCATCACAAAGAAAGGAACCCTTACCCTTCTAAGTAAAATAATCCCACAAAAGAGTTCATGTCATGCAACACGGCAAAAAAATAAATAAATAAATTGCTTTGCAATTTCCTGTACAGTAGTGTTTTGAAAAGCCTATTCCGTGTGTTAAATTGAAACACCACTTTTTTGAAATTTAAAGTTATCACAATTTAATTCAGCAATATGAAAGCTTTGAACATTCAGTTTCAACATTTTATTTGGGAGGACAATAGCTGTGATAGTCATATTGTTTCATGCGAAACAAAAAAATAAAATAAAAAAGCAGTGATCTTATGGAGTCCAGCACTTAAGATGTTTAAGCAGAACAACTGTGGAATTATTTAGCAATTCCCCTAAGTGTTTCCAGCAATTTCTTAGAATGGATTTCTTAAAAATATTATTAAAACGTGAGAGGTGGTAAATGGACTATAGTGTGTCCCCGTGGAAGAGTCTCTAAAAATACGAAACAGTAGGTACAGCTAAGGGAAAGATAACATGTGTTAGCATGACTTTTAAGTTGCAGGACATGTTATTTATTGGCAAGAACCCCTCTGTAACAGTGCTTACACACCTATTACAATAAATGAAACAGATTTATTTGATTAAGGACAAATTTTTTGAGGGGAAATTAAAAGTCTCTTATTACGTTTAAGGTTGCTTATATAGAAAATACAGCAGTCACCTAGTTCCTGCAGTCTTGAGGGAAGGGCAAGAGATAACTAGCCCAAGCTGGAATTAGTTCTTGCAGACATTAGTTAGTTCTAGTGTGCCGGTGGGGGGTGCTTGTTGGGGGAGCCAACTCAGCAGTACTCAGGGCTTACTCCTGGCTCTGAGTTCAGGGACCACTCCTAGCGAGGCTTGGAGACCGTGGGGTGCTGGAGATGGAACCCCAGACGGTCACATGCAAGGCAAGTGCCCTACCCCTGTTCTATCATTCCTGCCCTAAGGAGGAATCTTTAAGACAAGTTTGTTTTGATTTTATAATAGTTGGATATTTCTTTGGGCTGGAGTGATAGCACAGTGGGTAGGGCGTTTGCCTTGCATGTGGCCAACCTGGGTTCGATTCCTCCACCCCTCTCCAAAAGCCCGGCAAGCTACAGAGAGTATCCTGCCCACACAGCAGAACCAGGCAAGCTACCTGTGGTTTATTCGATATGCCATAAACAGTAACAACAAGTCTCACAATAGAGACATTACTGTGCCTACTTGAGCAAATCAATGAACAACAGGATGGCAGTGCTACAGTGGATATTTCTTTATCTCTTGTGTGGAGAATAATAGTCATAGAACCATTGACTGGAGTAAATGCTTGTTTACTTTATGTATTCATTCTGACTTTCAGACAACTTTCAGGAGCTTTTTGTAGTAGATCTTGTGAAAGTTCTGGTGACAGGGAAGTACATAGCGATGTTTCTTGTTCCTGCAGAGCTAATAGCTTCACTGGAAACAAAACCAAAGACAACTACAGAAACTTTTAGTGCCACCTAATATGATCAGTGTTGTATCAGCGAAGAAAGTGTGTGAAAAAATTATTTTTTTTCCATGAGAATGAAGAAAACCATTGGAATGGAATCTGGAAAAATCTACGGGTAAGAATGTCTTATTTCATTGAGAATGATGTAACAAAATACCTCAGACAAGGTGCCTTGAAGAACAAGTATTGATCAAAATCTGCAGACTAAGAAGCTTGGGATCAAGATGCGGACAGATCGTGTCTTCTGATCGTCTGCTTCCTTGTTCCTGGTGCCTTTTGCGCTCTGTGACCTTGTAAGACAGAACGGTTAAGAGAAAACTCTCTGGGATCTGTTTTTGTAAGGGCACTAATCCTCTTTTGAAGCCCCCCATCCTTATGACCTAATTACTACACAAAACCCTACCTTGATTATTCTTGGACGCTAGGTTTTGATGTATATTTTCAGGATATATAAGCATTCAATCCATACCAAAGCTGTTCTAGAGCAAAGTGTCTTTTTGTTAGTAACATATTATGTTTAGTCCCCTTTTATATTCCTTTAAAGCATCAGACATTTATATGTTTATCTTGAAGGTAATTTTAAACATCAAATATAGCCCAATACTATACTATTTAATGATAGAGATTCTTAAAAAAAAAAATGCCTAGGTTTGAGTTCCAGCTCTGATCTCCGCTGTGTGTCTCTGAGGGAATAACTTAACTTCTTTGTGTCTCAGTTTTCTTTTATTTATATTTTAATCTGATGGATTTGTCATAAATAATGCATGGGAAACATATCATGAGTTTAGCTCCTGTTATTTTAAATATTATGATAGATTCTAGCATTTTCTAATTGTTAATTCACTGAAAATATAGATGAGAGAAGATTTGACAGTTTATTTCACTGGTACACTGATGGTATGTCAGATCTAGTACATTTAAGAAAACTAAAAGATGATTTACTTTTCTGAGGTACTAAATTTAAGTGACATATATATTAAATAATCTGCTACAATATATTCTGTGTTCTAAGATTAAAGTGTAAAGAAATTCTTAGATAGTGAGTGTTTGAAAAAATTCTGCATAGTAATTTTTTTCCTTAGGGATAAAATTTAAGTTAACACTTAAACCTGTGGAACTCAACAAATTTGCCATCTTTCTCTACTAGTAAAATAAAAGCACATTGCGATTTCTGCAGAAAGCCTGAAATTCACTTAAGTGCTTCTCTAAGTAATCAATGTTTTACTGAGTCCAATGGCCTGGTACTGGCCAGAGGTAAAGTCATAATGGAGATGGATTTTCCTCTGCTGTACATTATCCTCCTGTGATTTTATTTCCTTTGAATCCTCATATTACAACCTACGTTTGAAGTCTTCATTTGTACTCAAGTATTACTGAGACTGACTGAAACAACAGAGTTTTCCAAAGATCACTCAGGTCTCTGAGAATGTTTTATGTTTTAGAGTAGGGATGCACCAACTATGACCCTTGGACCAAAACAAGCACTCAGCCTGTTCTTACAAAATTTGAGATACACACTAACACTTGTTTGTTACTCCTTTAATGCTAGAGAGTCTGATAGTTGAGTCTAAACTATTTAGCCTCTGGACTTGTATTTAAAAGAGTTTCCCACTCCTGTCCTAACTTCTAAAATCGCCTTGAAGGGAACTTGCTATAAATTGACCATTGACTTCCTAGTTTTTGTTTGTTTAGTTTTAGTTTGGTGGCCACACTTGGCAGTGCTCAGGGACCTCTCCTCTTCTGTGTTCAGGAATCACTCCTGGCTGGGTAGAGGGATTATACGAGGTCTAGGGATAGAATCGGGTCAGCCTCACACAAGGCCTTACTTGCTCTGCTATTGCTGCAGCCCCTTGATTTTTTTGTTTTGTTCTTAAGAAAATTCTAGGTATATGTATTCTACTTAATCACAATTAATAAATTTTGTACCCACTAAAGAATTGTTATCCATGCTCTGAGTGTTATTGATAAACATTGTCTTCATTTTTATGTGGCATGACATATTTTGATTCTCTATTTTAGCAATAAAATTGAATTTAATTTTTTGCATTTAAATTAGTTATACATCCCTTATTTTCTGACCCCTGCTGTAAGAACAGCATACAGATAATTAGAAAATATGTAGGTAAGTGAACATGACATTAACATATAACATGTTTAACATTTTCTCTGGCTTTCTAAAAAATATCAAGACAGTAAATGTAGCTGTGAATGTGAACTGAAAGTGGTTCTCATTGCTGCTTATGGAGTATAAATTATGCAGATTTATAAATTTGTGGTATAAAATATAAATAGTTTATATAGCATATAAATATAAATAAACCTTGAGAAAATAAATATACCCATAATCAATTGAGCACGAGTAAATATAAAATAGACATATTACTTGTGTCTGAAATTCTACTCATAAATGCACACTTACAAGGACATATGCCCATATGCATGAAATAATGTGCAGATATGTTTATGACACCAATTTAAGGGGCACCTCTCCGAGTTTAAGGACCGCAGGGTGCATTCCCGGTGACACGTGGTGAGCTGTGTAAGGTTGTGTAAGTCAGTGTGAGTCTCTGTAAGTCTGTCTGTGTAAGTCTTCACTGCCCTGTGTCTTTGTTTTGCTGTTGTTTGTTTGGGGGCCACACAGGGCTGTGCTCAGGGCTTACTCCTGGCTCTGTACTCAGCAAACGCTCCTGCAGTGCTCAGGGGAACATATGGGATGATGGGGATCAAATCCAGGTCATGTGCATGCAAGGCAATTGCCCTTCCCACTGCATTATTGCTCCAGACCCGTGATTGACTGCTCTGGCCCATGCAGTGCTGCTCAGACCCAGAAATCTGGGACTCACGTGACCATGTGGAAATGTTCAGGGACTGCACAAAGGCTGTATTGAGTGGTGCTTGCAGAGCCAAACTCAGGGCCTCGCACATTCCAGACACACCAGTGCTCTGAGTTCCCTCCCTGGCCCTGGAGTATTTTATATCATCCAGAGTATTTTATGAAACCTTGAGAAAATAAATATGCCCATAAACAATATCGTGAAAATATAAATATGTTATAAATCCAAGCATTGAAAGTATGACAGGTTTTTCCATTGCAATGTCTTCACTTATCTACTGGATAAATATTTAATATTTTATCACTATTGTGATATATGTCAGTGGCTCAGAATAATGGACTCAAATCTACGTGGGAACACAGAAATTCTTTTCTGTCTGGATGGATTTGGTTTTCAGATATCTAGCAAGATCCAGCTTCCTCTGAAAATCAGAAGTGCAGAATTCCATATTCACTATTTTTACATCTGTGGTAAATATCAAATCCAGGACAGACTCAAACTGGATCGTATTCATCTCCTTAGATAAGACAACATATCAATGTTGCTATCGTTGAACAAACACAGTCTAATCATCATAGTTAATGCCATTTCTATGTCATTATGATTCTTTTTTTTTCTTTTTTGCTTTTTGGGTCACGCCCTATGACACACAGGGGCTACTCCTGGCTTTGCACTCAGGAATTACCCCTGGTGGTGCTTAGGGGACCATATGGGATGTTGGGAATCAAACCCGGGTCGGCTGCGTGCAAGGCAAATGCCCTACATGCTGTGCTTTTGCTCCAGCCCTCATTATGATTCTTGAACTATTTAAGTTAAATCTCTCTAGGATCATATACACTTTTTGTATTTTGAAGTTTTTATGCTATTAGATTTGGTTTTTGTTTGGGCCCACACCCAGTGGTGTGTGGTCTTACTTCTGGCTCTGCACTTAGTGCTCCCTCCCTTCTGGTAGGCTTAGGGGAGCCATAGAGGGTCCGGGAGTGAGCCCGTGTCAGTCACATGCAGGGAAAGTGCCCCACCCTCTGTACTATCTCTTCAGCCCTCACTATTAGATTAAAAAAAATTTTATTTCTGTGGCCAATTTGTTATACAATGAAATAATTAACATTATACTTCTATGTAAAATACACAAAAAAGTTCAGCATATTGGATATTAGGTATCAAAGCTACTGGGCTCTGAGAAATTGGACACCAGAAGAAATATCCTGGTCTTGTCCAGTTTATGGTCTAAAGAGAATTTCCCACCCATGGCACGTGGCTGCAGGAGCAGAATGACTGAGAGCCATAAGATTAAATGATATTATTAGAAACACCAAATGGGCTATAGTAGCTATGATATAATATAGATGAGGAGAGTTACATGGAGAACAAAGACTGACTTAGGGTTCATTTTTAGTACTCAACTCAGTACTAAACATCATAGCTTGTGAAGAAACTAATCAATGCTGGGGGAAAGAAAACAAATGAAATGGTCATAAGACAAAGTATGGAAACTCAAATATGGTTGGAATAATGCCTGCACTAAACTTGACAAAGAATATTTCTAAGGACATTGTGTAGAGCTTTTAAAGGGTTCGTGCCCCAGCAATGGGAAATAATTAGTTGTACACTAAATTAGCTGTTACTCTGATTCCATTTAACAAATCTTGAATGCAAGGATGAAAATTTTCTAAATAATATAAATGCATAATAGGGAAAAATCCTTTTTAAAATATTTATAGAAATACAAGAGTACCTAGCTCTCTGTCACTGTCATTGTCACTGCCATCCCGTTGCTCATCGATTTGTTCGAGCGGGCACCAGTAACATCTCTCATTTGATACTTATTGTTACTACTTTTGGCACATCCAATACACCATGGATAGCTTGCCAGGCTCTGTTGTGTGGGTGGGATACTCTAGGTAGCTTGCCAGGCTTTCCGAGAGGGGCAGAGGAATCGAACACAGGTCGGCCACGTGAAAGGCGAATGCCCTATTGCTGTGCTATCACTCCAGCCTACCTAACTCTCAAATGGTAAAATTTATGATATCTGCTATTCAATAAAAACAATAAGTATGTAACAAGGTGGAAAAATAAAACTACAATGAGGAGAAAAATTAATTAAGACCCATTAAGCAATGACAATGATGTTAGAATAAGCAAACTTGACTTTTAAATTGTTGATATAAGTATATTCCAAATATTCAGGAAGGTAAGGATATTTTTAATAAGTTAAATCATGAATAAAAAAGCATCATATATGAAGATTTATGTAAAATTTCCAAATCAAGCTACAACACCTGACATTTTAAAAAGTAGCTATAGGGGCTGGAGCCATAGCACAGCGGAGAGGGCGTTTGCCTTGCACGAGGTCGAGCCGGGTTCAATTCCCAGTATCCCATATGGTCCCCTGAGCACCACCAGGAGTAATTCCTGAGTGCAGAGCCAGGAATAACCCCTGTGCATGGCCGGGTGTGACCCAAAAAGAAAAAATAAAAGTCCGTTGACACAATTTAGGGATGCTTCTTTATATCTAACTTTAAAAAAAAAAATCTACTTTTGGGATCCTTTATTTTCACCTATGTAACTCTTGACAAGCTATTGGACATCTTAGTAGATTGCTGATACAATTACTCCTGTAAGATAATTAAATGAGTTGATCTCTATAAAAAGTGTAATATAAGTGCTTGACACAAAGTGCTAAATAATACTACCAGTCATTTCCATCGGAAATTGTTTTTATTTTGTTCTTACTCTTTCTATCCATTAAAAATACTCTTCAAAGAATTTTAATCTAATTCTGAACATTAGCGTTGCATGGCCTAAGAAGGCAGAACAAGAAAATGGGGAAGTATTGTTAGCTGCAGCAGTCACTTTACAATGCAGACAATTGGGAGGAATCCATTATATAGTATTTCTATGTGCTTCTCCTACCTAAGTCCTTCCACTTCCTACATAAAAGAGAGACCTACTTTTCCAGAAATCACATTTGTCTACTATACCAGGCAATAGAGTTCTTAGCCATTCCATGGAAGGAGACAGGAGGATGTGCTCTAAATCTATAGCATCTGCTTTCTGAACCTGCCTTACCCCAACTGAATAGACAGAGAGGAAACAGGAAGTCTCTCTTAGATCTTCAATGTAAGCCATACACTCCAATGTAGCCGTAGACCAAAAATTCTCTTTTGGGAAATTAGGTGCTTGCACAACAATTAAAGTTCTTTGATTCGCATTCTGCACCTGTTTCTACATTACACATAACAGGTTGGGAAACTGACAGAACAAGATCCTAGCATGCCTGTGGCCTTGACCGAAATACTGTCAGAAAATGGGAAACTTGCAATTATATTCCTAACACACAACAATGTCCACTGGGATTTCTGGTTATGCATGGTAAATGACCTGGGGCTTGTTCTTATTTTTAATATAGAAAACATAAAAGTGAAAAAAAAGTCTCCCTACTCCTCGAGCCTTTACAGTGTTGTAAGGCGGGTGGATATGTATAATTCACTAAAGTGACTTCTGTATTAAAGAAGCATGTTGAGAGGAAGGGGAGTCATCAGTTTTCCTTCAGAAAGTCAAACAGACCTTTAGTGAAAAAACCTCTTAGGAGTTCTCTAGATTTAGAAAAGGGGACACATAGTTTCAGAGGGAGCCTTTGTAATACCACAGAAAGGTTAAACAGCAGGAAGGATTTTGGAAAGTATAATTTCATGCAGGCTCCTAGTGACAGTGGAGAAATAGGAAGGGCCACATAAATCATGGAGGACCACATCTGGTTGAACTTTATCCTATAATGGATAGCGGGGCTAGCGGAGTTGAAAGCCGCTCTGTTTAAGTTGGAGTACGGTTCGTTGGAGGGAATGTGGTCTGAGAAAGGAAGTGCACCCTTCCCAGCATGAGATTTGCTTCCAGAATACGAATAAAATGTTGAAAGTGTAGGTTGAAGTTTCCTTAGAGAAAAGATAAAGATATTAATTCATTCGTTTACTTGCTATAACCACAAGTAATAACTTAAAGAGAGAGCGCGCTAAGCACAATTCTAATTTCATTGCCCCCTAAATTGTGAAACAAGCCTACCTTGCAAAACAGAAAATTTCAAGCCATTAAAATTAAAAATGAGCTCATGTTTAAGCTCTATTTTATAGACGGTTTTATGTGTGGGTTTCTGAAAATCTAGATTTTTAATAAAATATCCCAGACACCTGGCATAATTAAAGCAAGTGAAACATTGGTAAAAAATATCTCTGATCGAGCCTACACTTGATGTCTAGCCAGAAAGACTATGAGTCTGTGAGTCAAGAGTCAGGAGAAATATAGGCGGGAGTCGGAAGAGCAGAAAGGCAATAATTACTCCTTACAGGTCAGAGAGTCACTAACCTGTGTGTAAGGTCAAAGGACACAGGAAGGTTCTTAATGGGTTCTTTAAATAATTCAAACCTAGGTACCTGTCGATATTTGACTTATGGAATATCCAGAGGAAAGCTGGTTCCTACATAAGATGAATAAAATCAAATCCAGTATTCTAGATAACAGGAAATCTCATGGAAGACCTCAAAGCCTTTTCAATTTCCTTTCCATTCACTAGGATAAATTCACCCACCATATAAATCATCTTTAACTTGTTGACCATGTCTAAATTAAGTTGTCTGCAGTTTTCCACACTAGTTTTCTGTAAATGATTCTTCAATGCAAATTATTCATTGCCTGTCACTGGAAATGTCACCTTTCACTTACGTGCCATAGGGATATGAAATTCTAGAGAATGGGGCAGAGAGCAGATAAGAATGTTTTCAAGATGTGCTTGAGAACATTCTTAAGTTTATTCTAAAATGATTTTTCTCCCCAAAGTAGGACGGTGATGGGGAAGTACAGGGCAGCAGGTACTCGAGGTGCTTATAACTTAGAACTTTTACTCAGTGATTCTGTCTCAAATGCTCAGTTTCCATAGTAACTACCATATCATCTGATCCTGACTATTTTTAAGATACAGATAATTTCTTAAGGAACCATATCTGGATATCAAAGGGGATCTAGATATTGAACGAAATTTATTCCTTAAATCTATACAGTTCCAAAGTGACACCATCAAGAATCCATTTTGACATGGGGCTGGAGCAATAGCACAGCAGGTAGGGCGTTTGCCTTGGACACGGCCGACCCGGGTTCAATTCCCACCATCCCAGATGGTTCCCTGAGCACCACCAGGGGTGATTCCTGAGTGCAGAGCCAGGAGTAACCCCTGTGCATCGCCAGGTGTGACCCAAAAAGCAAAAAAAAAAAATTCATTTTGACAAAAATTGTTGTAGAGCAAGTATATTTATGTGTAGTTTTGTGTATTACAAGCTATTGAAATTGATGTTCACATTTATTTCAGGTAAGCATTTTCACTTTTTCATAGAAGTTAATAATCTAGTTATCACATAACAAGCAAAATCGCACCTTGGATAAACCTCATTGGCTATGATACCGTCACTATGCAATTATCACACAGGGACTTCACGCCAGACTGTTTTCACTTGGGGTTCCCCAGAGGGGGATGGGTGAGAGCCCTCCCCACCCCAAGGGACCCAGCCCTAGCAGCCGACCTCCACTACCCAACCCCTGATATGCTCCAGGCCACTTTCCGAACCGCACTTCCGCTTCGCGGCTGTGCTACACATTATAAGACACTTCCTACCCATTTTCCATAATTACCACACCATATTTAGTGGAGTTAAGACATACCTCTCAAGAGCCTGGCATGCAGAGAATATCCCGCCTGCATGGGCAGAGCCTTGGCAAGCTACCCATGACATATTTGATATGACAAAATCAGTATACAATAGTTCTCATTCCCCTGACCCTGAAAGAGCCTCCAATTGTTGGGAAAGACAAGTAAAAAGAGGCTTCGGAAATCTCAGGGCTGGGAGGAATAGAGACGTTACTGGTGTCCGCTCAGGAAAATCGATGGACAACGGGATGACAATGATGACAGTGAATTATCACATAATTAACGTGTGATAAAGTATACATTGAAATTTAAAATCGGTAAATTTTTCACATGAGTTTATTGGGGCCATTATATCAAAGCTCTAAATATAGTCACCATCCCCAGAGTTTTCTGCTGTTCTTTGTGATCATTCCTTTCTCTCCAATCCAATCATCCGGCCCAACAACCAATCATTTCTTCTTTCTGCTCCTATAAATTAGTCTATATATTTTAGAAACTTGAATAAATGATCACATAATATGTACCTCTTGTTGTTTCTTTTCTGTATAAGAAACTTTTCAATTTGATCTAGTTCCATTTGTTCCTATTCATTTTTTTTTTATTTCCCTTGCCATTGGAATTCAGTTTTCAAATACGTTGTTGAGGTAAGTATTATGGAGTGTTCCAAGATGTTTTTTTTTGCTGTATCTATTGATTAGATAAGTCTTTAATACATTTTAGTTAATTTTTGTGTATGATATTAAATAGAAAATCATACTTATATTTTATAGTTAGTTGTCCAGTTTTCCAAGGACCATTTGCTGAAACAACTATTTTTTCCCATTCTATAATTGTGTCTGTTTGTCATAGCTGTCTGTATTTGTTTTGGTTTATTTCTGGAGACTGTATCCTGTTGCATTGTCCTCTGCGCCTACTGTGTTCCAATATCACAACGTTTTAATTATTGTTGTTTTGCAGCATAGCTTGAATTCAGGGACCATGATGCTTCTGTTAGCTTCCTTCTTCCCATTGCGGCATTGGCTCTTAAGGTGCTCTTGCTTTATAAAAGTTATATTTCTTCTATTTACTGAAAAATGCCATAGGAATTTTTATATAGTGCTCATTGAATATGTAAGTTGATCTAGATTTGAAGTCCATTTTAATAGTGTTTTTCTTCCAATCAATTTACCCTGTGCATATCTTTCTTTCTCTGTGCAACTTCTAAGCTTTTTAAAAACAATGACTTGTGCTTTTCATATACATGTCTTTCTCCTCCTCTGATAGATTCAATCCCATGTATTTTATCTGTTTTAATGCAATTGTAAATAGGCTTTTCTTAGTTTCCCTTTCCTTAAAGTCATTGTTTATTTATAAAAACAAAAGAGTCACAAATACACACACAGATGATTTATTTTTGGAAGCATAAGAATGCCAGGGATTGAACCTGGATTGGCTGCATGCAAGACAAGCACCCTATCTACCCTCCTGTCACTCCAGCCCTTAATGTTCAAAGTTACTTCATCCCATTACCAGCAAAGGACCAAGACCCACCCCTGCCCCAGTGTCCTTACATTAATTCAGTACACCTCATCTTTACCTTTCCCATCCCCACCTTACTTGGCATTCTTAGTTCTGTCATACAGGCCCCAACTTTATCATTAAGCTGTCTGTTCCTTTCCTTTGTTTCTTCTCTGTGTAATACCATGTATGACTACGATCACCCAGTGTTTGTCTTCTTCCTTCTGCATCATTTCACTTGAGATGATACACCTGTGCTTCTGTCCACATCCTTTGGTGCAGCTTAATGCCTTCATTTTTCATTGATCCTCATATTACTTGGGAATAGATCTTGCAATTCCAAGTTCTAGATGGTCTAAGTATGGATCCAGTGCTCCCATTCAGAATTTCAGTGTTTATCACTTTACCGGTCTTAGGGAGACACATATATCTTCAAAGATTTCTTCTACCACTCTGCAATATTAATCTGGTTCCTGTGACTCTTTTTATTTTTTGTGTGCATATAGTAACACGGGCTGGAGCGATAGCACAGTGATTGGGTGTTCGGCTTTCATGCGGCTGACCTGAGTTCCATTCCTCCGCCCCTCTCGGAGAGCCCAGCAAGCTACCGAGAGTATCGAGCCCACACGGCAGAGCCTGGCAAGCTACCCGTGCGTATTGGATATGCCAGAAACAGTGACAATAAGTCTCTCAATGAGAGACGTTACTGGTGCCCGCTCGAACAAATCAATGAGCAACGGGATGACAGTGACAGTGATATAGTAACACAGTAGGTTTGTGTCACCTGTAACCTCTAGCTACCAAGCTGGCACCAAGGTCTAGCTGGTCTGTACACTGGCCCAGTTCACTGAAGCTGGTATCACCCCAATTGGGAAGTTCACTCATATTACAGCTATGAAATCCATATCTTTGACCTCTCCAGCAACATTAGGTCTGCAAAAAGCAATGGTGACACACCTTCTATCCATGCCTCCATTTCCATCTATTGCTATTGCTACATGATAATGTATGCAAGACTGTGTAAATGGTCAGCTGGTGCAGTTTCCCTATAATTTATAGTTACTTTCTGGTTGTGCTTCAAGGAGAGACCATTTCCCCATGCTTCCAAACCCATTGTAGACAGAGCTTTTATCTATCCATCCATGCTAATTTTCTGATCATTCTAAGAGCACCTATATATTTTGTAGTGTTCAGTACTTATTATAACCTCTGTTACACAAGTCAAAAAATATTTTATAAAAAAATATAAGCAACATTGGAACCATGTATTTTATTATATTCATTTTTAATTGGTAATCTATAGATAATATCAAATTAATTAATACCTTCAATGAAATAAAATATTTAGTACTCTAATTTTCTTAAGGAAAGGGGACTCAGTTCATATGCAAGGTTTTGTATTTTTGAATATTTGGTTATGCAGTGTTATAATCAGCCAGGCATAATCTATGTGTGATTGGATAAACCTCAGTGGTAAAAAGAATCAGCTCATAGGATATGGATAAATTCTTGAGTGTTTTTGATTTGAAAGTCTTATTTATGAGATTCTGTTTTAATTGAGAAAATGTTACAGCTAACTAAATATAACCCATTTTTTTTGTATGGACTGGAGCGATAGCACAGAAGGTAGACTATGATGGTCAAATATATACTTTTACCTATTTTGTGTTACCACAACCTCAAATTAAGCATCATGTCAGCTTCCATGTATTGCTTTCTCCACTGATGTTTCACTGTGACTTTTAAATTTTATATGCTCTAGAAAGCTTTAAAATGTATGAGGATCTTATTGGAAGGTGTTTGATAGAGTTGACACCATACTTTAAAGGCTGCTCCTTGTGTAATCTAGTATGAGACATTCATTATTACATTGAATCTATTATTTATGATATTTTAGATAAAGAACAATTGTCAAGAACTTACAGTAAATTAATTTAATTTTTAACAGAATATTGGTCAGATGCAGTCAGTATTTATATTCAAAGAACAACAGTGTTTAACCAAGAATAAAAAATAAAAAACAAAGAAACACATCTAATACACTGGATCAGTATAGAGACTCTCAGGAGTTGTCATTATAGCAAACAGTACTTGCTATGTGCAAGGAACCTGTTATAAGCACTCCTCTAATTAAATGATTGTGGAATTACCCAGTTTTACAAGATTCTGTGTAGTAACAAATGACTCGAAATCCAGTAACTTAGAATAGCAAAGTTGTACTTTTGCTTCTGTGACATGTTGGCTCAATGTTTTCAGTTAGGGATCTAATTAAAGTAGTAGACTTAGTTTCAAGACAGAGGGGAAGAGAGAGCACTCGCACTGTAGTGACTTAAATCTTCCACTTGACCTTGGTACCTTGAAGAAAGCAAGTCCTCCAGCCAAGCCTACGGTCAGTGTGGGAAATGAGTTCTTACAGGCAGCACTGTAAATAAAATAATATTAATATTTTATTTTAAATAATTTTTATTTTTAATAATATATTTTTATTTTAATAATATATTTTATTTTTAATAATATATTTTAATAATAAAAATATTAATATTATTTTATCATTCTTCTTAGACAAAAACAGAAACTATTTAAAACAATAATACAATAGACTCTAGTTATTATACTTTTTTTCTGCTTTTAGTTTCTCTCCTAAATCTATATCCAATTGTGCCTCTCTTGTTGTTGTTGTTATAGATTATGTATGAGGGTTACCGTAGTGCTGAAGTATTGAGGTATAAACTTGTGCCACATCAGTATCACCAAAGTACCCATCACTTTCACCCCAATCCCTATGTCACCTTATTATGACCTTTCTTCCCCCCACCCATCCTTCCATTATTTGTTGACTGACAGTTATGGTTTTTGATATATTGTTATTTCCCTTAGCCATCACCCATATGCTCCAGACCTATGTTCCCATGTTCATCCAGTCAACCAAATTTTTCCCTCCCCCTCACCAAATCTGACACTCCTAATTCCAAAACCTATAAAACCAGAAATAAAAGTTATCCTCCATTGAAAAACCCAATAACGAAACAAGGATCATAATAAACACCTCCTTCAAGAAAAGTTTCATGGAAGTAGCATTTAGTAATACAGTTGTCTCAAAGATACAGTTTGAGTTTTGTGTATTGAATTATATGTCATCTTCTTGTGCTATTAATCATATCTTTCCCCAGAAATCTCCCTTTGTGCAAAGACAAATCTGTCTTTGTCCCTGTCTCCTTAATCACAGACATTGCATGTTTTTCAGACATCCCTAAAAAAAGAAAAATCCACACTCTTAGAGTCTATTTCTTGAGGTATTTGACTTAAAAGGATTTACAGTGTATAACCTAAATTCAAAAACTCCAATAAAAGTCTAATTGATGGCACAGTTATTTTTTCCTGCTGTGAGTTGTATTAATCAAATTTTATCACCAAGGAAGTTATTTAGTTACCTGTTTTGAGGAGTCATTCTCATTTTGCTCCCTCAAAAATTCTAAAATGTCTGGTATTTATTATCCTCTTTTAACTCTGTTTGCAAATGGTCAATACTTTTTGAACTTATATATAATTCTTGTTATATTTTATCAAAAGTGCCCCCCAAGTTGAGTTAACTTTACTTAATCCAATCAGAGTCCCTCATCCTTAGTCTAGAATTTCCAGGAAAAATCATATCAGTGGTTCAGATGTGGAATAGGTATGATGATTTTCAATCATGCAACCTATAGCTGCCTTAATTCATGTGCACAGTTATATAACTAAGCCCGTGATAAAAACAGAGCAGTAGCCATGATACCAGATGAGAAACCCTGAGTGACTCCTGCTGAAATTCAGTGTATTTCTACTGACCTTAAGAATCTGACTGGAAAGTAAAAGACAACTCAGAGGCCAAACAAAAGATAAATGTAAGTGGGAACCTACTAAGTGGAGCCCCCAGACTGAAGCCAAACCAATCTAACTGCCTGTTTGTTTTTCAGGGTCTGTGGAGGCGGGTGAGCAGGAGAATCAAGTCCCACTTGATTTTTTTGCAGATTGGGAAGGAGAGGTAGCATAGAGTGCAGTGCAAGCATGAACTAGAATAGAAATGCAAGAATGCCAAGACCTGAAGTTTGCAGAAGAAATCTTGAAATTTGGGAGTAGAGAAAAGGAAATATTCCCTAGGAGTTGGTAACGCTTAATCAATCTTCCTTGATGTAGAGAGAATTCACAGGGCTTGTCGGAGCTGGAGAGCCTTCGTCCTCATGTTCGTCCTGGGACTACCTGCTCTCCAGCCGTCTCCCTCTACTGCTGTCTTCTGTGTCATAGATCTTACAGCGTCTCTTCCTGGTTTTCTCTCTCATTCTGCTTGTCATTCTTTTTTTTTCTAAGTAAATGCAAAGAGTACATTTTGGAGTTTTGTATGGCCAAGACTGCTAGCTCTTCACTATAGCTTATTCCTCTTCCTATAGATGTGGTTAGGCTGAGTTCCTGTTCTCGTGAAACTAAATGAGGACCCAGAAGTAATAGGTATTTCCCGACTTGTTTGGGAGAACCTGCCTCTGTCACACTCCAAGTACTTTCCCATACTTTGCAACCTAGAAAGAGAAAAACCTGGTGACGAGGAAATAACCCATAGAAATCCTGACTGACTCCTGCTGAATTCCACTGTACTTATACTGACCTTGAACAATGGGAGGACAGGACAGTGCTCCTCTACTGCACTTAGGAATCTGACTAGAAAGCAAGAGACAACTGAGAGGCCAAATGAAAGACAAATGTAAGTGGGTAAAAGGTAAATGTAAATCATACGCTTGAGTTCCTGAAAGGGGACTGAATCAAACAGAAGTATGTCTCGAAACATTGGTAATATATTTCCAAATTAAAAACATTTTTTGTTCATCTACCAAATATTGGGCGGAGAGATAGCACAGCAGATAGGGCTTTTGCCATGCATTTGGCTGACCCGGGTTGATTCCTTCGTCCGTCTTGGAGAGCCCAGCAAGCTACTGAGAGTATCCCGTCCGCATGGCAGAGCCTGGCAAGCTCCCTGTGGCATATTCGATATGCCAAAGACAGTAACATGTCTTACAGTAGAGATGTTACTGATGCCTACTCGAGCAAATCGATGAGCAATGGGAAGACAGTGCTACAGTGCTACCAAATACTATGCACCTATACATAAAAGATGACTCTCTCAAAGCCATTAAATATATATGGACATTATCATATTAAACATAAGTGAAAATACTAACACATATAATCACAATGAGCATAAATTATATGTATGTAGCATATGCATATATAACATATACTGATATATATATATAACACATACAAATTTATTCATGACACACAAATATTTATTAGTAGCACTGTAGCATTGTAGTCCCATTGTTCATTGATTTGCCGGAACAGGCACTAGTAACGTCTCCATTGTGAGGCTTGTTACTGTTTTAGGTATATCGAATTCGCCCCGGGTAGCTTGCTAGGCTCTGCCGCGAGGGCAGGATACTCTCGGTAGTTTGCCTGGCTCTCCGAGAGGGATGGAGGAATCAAAACCGGGTCGGTCATGTGCCAAGACAAATGCCCTACCCACTGTGCTATCGCTCCAGTCCATATATATATTTATTCATGCATATATTTATTAGTATCTGCATTATTTTGGCAAGTGCTATTATCAGAATAAAATTCCTGATAGAACACACTTGTTACTATCTTTTTTTAAAAAAAACCTTTGTTCTTAAATAGAAATTCAGATCACAAACAGTTTTCCCTGTGTCTGGGGAGGTACCTCAAAGGATGGGAACGCGTGTGTGCATGCTGTGAGATGTCCAGTTCAGCCCCACCATGGCTCCCCTCCCCGCCCCGTAAAGTGCTGAATCATCAGATCCACACTGCCACTGCCACAAGTGGCCCCCTGCATGCAGCACCTCTGTGGAAGCCAAAATTTGTTTTATCTAAATAAAAGTCCAAAAACTAAAATTAAAACTCTTGTCCTCAATAGAACTGAACTGTCTTCTACATCGTTGTTGTTATTGTTGAGAACCTAATGCCATTTTGATTCCTGGTACTTAACAAATACATTTAAATGTAGAAAATTTTACATTTATTTATTTTTCTTTCTTTCTTTTTTTAAGCTACACCTGGTGGTGTTCAGGGGATTCCCATAGCTGTCCCAGAGGGCCCATGTGTTGTGTGGGAACCAGGGTCTTCTGCACACAAGCAAGGCAAACACCTTTAACTCCTATACTGTCTCTCCAGTCTCTTATTCCCGTTAATTTATAGAAAACCTGTTAAATGATTGTTGCTGTGTGTTTGTTTGTTTGTTGTATTTTATACGTGGTTCTCTCCCCACTCATTTTTCTGTTATCTAGTTGGCATCATAAAGTTATTCTAAAATGTACCTGTTGTACTATTTGTTTTTCTAGTCCTGTTTTATGAGATTTCTTGCTTTTGTGCATATATGATTTCATAAAAAATCTTCCAGATTTCGAAGTTTTAAAAATTATTTTTAAATATTATATTTCTATCAATTTTGAAATGAATTCCTTTTTCGTAGCACCTCTGTGTCTTGCTGCCCTTTTAGGTGTATGCCATTAAAAAAGCATGCACTGTTCACTTAGCAGCGTTTTCACAGAAAGAAGAAATAAATGCATAATCAATCTTATGTTTTAGGTAATGGGCTCTTTATGAGAAAGTTTAAGGTAAAATACGACTAAAATTATTTGCAGTTGAAGCCTAGTGACAGGTTATGTTTACATCTAGGTAATTTCAGTATTTATGTTGCTAAGTGCCATTCAAGCAGACAGCTCTGGCTTTACGGGAAGAGTCGGCATAAAGTGGGGGATATTTCCCTTTGTGTTATCTGGAACATCTGGTTTCACCCCTTTTGGGAAACATTTGTTCTCTACAAAATAATGTGTTTCATATTAAGAGGTGAAAGAAACAATATATCCTTTGTTCAAAAATATGATTTTTGAAGACGTTAGAAAGCTGAATTCAAACCTTATTTTGTTCTAACAGTGAGACCTTGATTATCTTTCATTTCTTCTATCTTTTGAATCTTCCTCTGTAAAATAAGGATTAATTCTGATGCTTACTTCATAAGACTGTTGTGAGGATTAATTGAGATACTTCAGTGACTGTATTAGGCACAGCATCAGGTAGAGGAGGTACTGAATGAGTGGCATCTGTTATTATTTTAATGGCACATAATTATGTATTAACAAAAGCTCAAACACCTCACATAAGGGGATTGTCTAAAATGAATCAAGGCACATATACACATAATCTGAAAATAAAAGAAATATAATAGCTATATAAAATATTACTTGCTTGCACTAAGTACTTAATTTGTACTGGAATAATTCATCAGGAAAAAAAAAGCCTCGTAAGATTTTTCTCAAATGCATATGTGTGCCAAAGGTCCTGGAGATAAGGAGAAAAAACCTTCACTGATATATATAATTTATATACTATAAGGCTTAAACCTATTGTAAATAAAGAATAAGCTTTATAAATTATTTTCTTTGATTTCTTCTCATTTTAATTTTATTATGCTTTATTTCATTTTTCATTCACAGAAACAAGGAAATGGTTCCCTTTGATTTAGGTGCTTTAAATAAAAATTACATATGAATTTGATTTTAACCTGGTATAAAATGAAAGGTGACTGATTCATTGTATTGAGCTGTCTTTAAGTATAAAAAATATAATTAGAGGGTACCATACTAGGTGAAATCAGTCAGAAGGAGAGAGACAGATACAGAATGATGTCTCGCATATATAAAGACATGAGATATATAGATACATAAAGATGTACACGAAATATAAGATATAAGGAAACATAGGACACAACAAACAGTCAAATACAACAGAATTGGAGAATTGCTCGACAGCTCAGGACTTACCTGGGGGGAAGGGTTAGCTGGACGCTGACGCAGAGATAAATCCTCTCAGAGACTGGGTGTGGGTGCTGTATTGGATGGTAAATGCATGAAAGCTCTCAGCAGCAGTATCATAAACCATGGTACCTCAATAAAGCAGGAAGATCATTTATGATATATAATTATTTCAACCGTATTTATTATTAATATTTTATCTTCACTTAAATCTCATTTTTCTGTTCATGTTTTTTGAACCACAGCTGGCAGTGCTCAGGGTTTGCTCTAGATTTTGTGCTCACAGATCACAGAGCTTGGGGGACCAGATTGGGTGCCGGGATCTAACCCAGTTAGGGAAGGCTGGGTGGGGTGGACAGTTGCGGAAAGCATGTGAAGAGCATGGAATTTTTGTTACAGAAACCAGCAAGTGACCTACTTACTGTACTATGTCTCTTGGCCCACACTTTAATCTCATTTAAAGAGAGTTGTCTCGTCCCGCGGGACTTGGTCAACGTGGGTAGCCCGGAGAGGGTGCGCGAGTGAAAAGGAGGCAGACACAAGAAGAAAGAGGCAGACACAGGCAGACTCAAGAATGGAAGCAAGCTCCAATTTTATTTCTCCTAAGCTAGTCTTTTATAATTGATTATATGAGGAAGTGGGCAGAATGGGAGAATAGCAAAGAATGCAAAGGTTTAACGAAACTGGATGTGGGCCCTGATGGCAGTTTCCCTGGGCATTGTTCTGCAACCTTTCCCAAGAAGCGGTTGTTCCTTAGTTACAGGTCAGTCTGTACTGACATATTGGTTCCCAGGCATAGGTTTCTGGCCGTTCCCAGGTATTGGTTTCTGGCCGTTCCCGCCAGAGAGTGAAACCTGTGTTTAGATCACTGTTGGATGCGTGTAGGATGATGGAAAGGGAATTCTCTTTTGGTTTTTATTTATTTCCATCATTGCTAATTATACAGAGCAACTTTTTTTTTTTTTTGGGTCACACCCGGCGATGCACAGGGGTTGCTCCTGGCTTTGAACTCAGGAATTACTCCTAGCGGTGTTGGGGGGGGGGGGGACAATATGGGATCCTGGGAATTGAACCCGGGTCCGGTGTGTGCAAGGCAAATGCCCTACTCACTGTACTATGGCTCCAACTCCCAGAGCAACTTTTTGATGTGCTTATTAACCATGAATTTGTTGATTAAATACTTAAATACATAAAGTATTTATGTATTTATCAATTTTGTATTATTCACTTGTAATTTTGGTTAGTGGTTTAATAAATTATCCTTCTGTGTAAATATTAAATAAGTGATTCAAATTGTTTTTGCCCATGTAATGCCTGCCATTTAGTTTTTATTTATTTTGTTTCTTACTGTTGTTATTATTGTAATTTTTTGTTGCAGGAATCAAACCCAGGGCCTCTCACATGAAAGACAAGTGCTCTATTGCTGAGTTGCATCTCTATTCTAGTGCACAATTTTTTTCTTTTGCATTTATTCTATTTTTTTAAGTATTGCATAATAAAAAAATAATGATTATTGAGTTTTTGCTATCACCTTAAATTTGGTGCAGAAAAGAGAACTTTACTTATATTATCCTATTATGACAGTTATTATCTGCTCTTTCTTTGAGATGCATATGGTTTTTTTCCTCCCATGATCACACAGCCATAACATTTTCCACTTTTTTAAAAATGTTGCATACAATGTGAAATTTTTTAGTATTTTTTACATGATAGACTAGTATCTGAGCTTACAAGTTTGCCAGAACTTCAGGCCAACTTTTCTTCTGGTCGAAGTTCTATGTATAGAACAATCTTTAAGGGGAAATAATTCTAGGTGAGCAAATTAAAACTGAAACAGCACTGATTCGTTGTCATAGAAGCCATCAGCCAATTTGTTTATGGGATGTCACTTCTTAGGTTATAAAGAGGCATCAATCCACATCCGTCCATGGTGTCTGAAGGGTTGAGGAAAGTGACAGGAACGCTGAGAACATCACATCCTTCTTCTGTATGTGTAGCTGAGGTTCTCATGGCACAATCTGATTCAACGACTGATTAAAGAAATAATTTCTTTATCCCCAGTTCAGTGCTTTCACTAGGAAGAAGATCATGGATGAGAGAGGAACCCTGGCCAAGTTATTTATTTGATTATTGATTTTTAAAGCCACACCCAGCTGTGCTTGGGGATTACTCCTGATTCTGTGCACAGGGATCCCTTCTGGCAGTGGTCATGGGAGCAGATGCGGTGCGGGGGAACTAATCTGGTGTGCCAAGTGCTATGCTAGTGCCTTAAGCTCTACTATGTCTCGAAAGCCCACAGAGACACCCCATACAGCCTGCAGTTTGCAGCGCTGGTCCAGCGGTTGAAGCTCCAGGTCACGCAAACGGAAGCAGTCTTCCCAAAGAACCCGAGACTTCCTGAAGGCTGGCACCGTTTCTGTTGCTACCACTCTTCTAGTTTCCATACCCAGCACAGTCCCTGCGAAGCTGCAGACTCACAGCGACACGCAGGAAACAGAATCAAGTGAAGAACACTTTCTGCAGTGCTGTTATAAATTTTAAAAAATCAACATTTTGGTCTATTTCATCATTTATCTGCGACGATATTACTCTGGTGAAGAGTTAGGAAAGCCAAGTTGATAATAAAAGATGCTGGGGGAAAATAAGAGAATAGGCTTCCTCAAAAAATCAGCAAGAAATGTTTAATGAAGTGAAGACTTGCTTGTGTACTCAGAGTCAGAACACGATGCCCTTTAGGAAAAAAGCTCGGATGTGACTTGTGTCAGATATTTGCTCCCCTGAAATAGCCTCTGCACCTCTCCTGAAATGATAAGCCTTATTCTCAGTGGCTTTACCTGGATGGAAACCAATCAGGCAGTTTTACAAATACTACAAACACCTGCACATCGGAACAATTTTACAGTGCCAGCACCAAATAGTTCTTTGAGTTTATCTCAAAGAATGTTCCCAGCTAATCCTCTCTTGGGGACACAGATAAACACTCTGAAGCCAATACAGTCTTAACATAAATTAAAAATAATGCAGAAAAGACATTTTAGAGCTTGCAATATTTTGTTACCTTCAAATTGCTAGTCCCATTTTGTAAATCTCATTGTTGAAAAGAAAATATTTTTGCATTATTGTCCTGATGAGGCACGTAACCTCAGCACTATACAATATGGTAAATTTCTCCCCATTTCCTCCCTTGATAACCACTTAGAAAACCCAGATGCTCAGCTATGGAGGCTGTTCCCACAAAGCACCTGGTTTCTTTGCTGATATCTCAGGTGGTTGGATTTCTAGTTTCTGTTCCAGCTGGATTCAGAGCCAAGAGTTACTTTTAATTTAATTTAATTTTTTTAAACTATATTCTTTAAAAAAAAATGACATTCTCTTTTAAAATATGGTATTATAGTGAAATTTCATCCAAGTAAAAGTTATATCATATGTAAAAATATGTAGTGCTATGATATAACCATATAAATCATCATCTAGGATATAAATAATATGATTTTAATTTTAATACATATATCTCTGTGAGTTACATATATCACAAATATGATATTGTGATTCCTGGAATCTATTTTAAAGTAAACTTTTCCTTCTAGAAGAAGCTCATATATCATACCTTCCTTAAGATCTTCCTTTACTTCTTTAAATATTGATCAATACACATCTTACTAGGATATCACTTATTCAGAATATATATTAATGTTAATACATACTTCTTACTTCACTAGAAATGGCATGAGAATTTTACAGTTTTCGAGAACATTTCTTGAGTGCATATCTCTCCAATTTTAAAAGTTATTACTTTTTTATGCTGCTTAGATGTCTCTTTTCATTTTTAAAATTCTGTAACAGTACTATTTGAAAAATATTTAATTATAATCCTACTAATTTCTAAAATGAATGGGTATGTTAGTCATGCTTTTTACAAAATTTTGCCAATTTTTCTTTCTTACATATTATCTGCATCTAATTTCTGATATTTTTTCAAATCAATTCTATATTTCTATTTCCTGATATTTATCAAAATTTAGTAAAGTCACTTCTTACTGCCATACTTAATTTATCAGATGAGTGTTTAGGTCTACATATGAAAAAAACTTAAATATTTAAGTTTCATACATTTTTCTCAAAGTCTAATAGTGTATTTATAGCAATTTCTGTAGTTTTATGTTTCAGAAAACTAATTCAACTGGGCATCTTTGTTACATGCAGTAAAATCATGCTGCATGATTGTAATAAATTACAATCTTATGTAAGATTTTTTTTGTTTGGGGAACACTTCTGTTGGTACTCAGGGGCCCTGAGATGCCCAGGCTCCAAAACAGAGTTCTTGCATAGGAAGAACTTTCAGTTATCGACTCAACCCAGAAAGGAGTAAGTTGATTTGTTATATAACATCACAAATGAGTTTCACTCTTCCTGCTCCTGATTAATATTTGTCATTGATTCTTACCATTAAACATGAACATACTTATTATTAGAACTATCAGGAAAGCAAGTGAACAAAATTATTTATCTTCTGCAAATAAAAATAATAAAATATACTGAAATCTGATACTTCAATAAAATTTTTGACTAAAAAAAGAATAATGCCCATATAGGTCTTGAAAAAGGAATAAAATAACTATTTTTGGTGAATCTATACATTAAGTAACATAAAGCTGATTTATAAAAGAAAATATGCCAGGAAAAAAAATCCCCAACATTAGTCCTCAGAAACAGTGGAGTTAAAGAAATAGGTAGAAGTATTAAAGAAAAGCAACAGTGGAAAACTAAAGCACTGAGCTCACTTTGTGTCTCAGAACTTTTCAGAAGAAAATCCATGAGGCATATATCACATTTATCCTAGCAATTTTCTCATTAATTATTTTTCTTATAGTTGAGAAACATGATTACAATAGTGCTAACATTTGTGTGTTTGGTCTACAGCACTGCTCTATCTCCAAAGTTCCAAATACCCGAAACTGGAGTCTTTATGTCACTCCAATCAATCTCCTTTCTCAACATCACTCCACCTGGTAACCTCAGTTCCACCATGTCCAAATGTTGGTTGTCATTAGAACCTGCCCTTTTTCTTTTTTTCTTTATCTACTATGTATGCTATCATCCTTCCTCTCCTCACTTATTTTGCTTAACATATCACCTTCTAACTCCATTCAGGTTGTAGTAGAAGACAAGATTCTGTAATTTTTCTTATATAGTATTCCATTGTGCTTATATACCACAATTTTATTTTATTTTTTAAAATTTATTTTATTGAATCACCATGTGGAAAGTTACAAAGTTCTCAGACTTATGTCTCAGTTATACAATGCTCAAACACTAGTCCTTTCACCAGTGCCCATATTCCACCACCAAAAAACCCTAGTATACCACCCACCCCCAACCCCCCTGCCCCCACCTGCATAACTGATAAATTTCACTTTATTTTCTCTTTACCTTGATTACATTCCATATTTCAACACAAAACTCACTATTGCTGTTGGAGTTTCAACACACAACTCACTATTGTTGTTGGAGTTTATCCCCCCAAAATATGACCCTACTGAGAAGGAAGCATTTGATAATTAGTTTTCAATTGATGAGAATGAAGAGATATGAAGTCCGCAGCCATGTAGTTTAGGATTTCTGTATTTTAGTAATTAAGTCTAGGGAGATTTATGTTGGAAATTGCATCATTTTCCTTCCTGGGGCGGCATGGGGCAAAGGCTTAGTTCACAGTCTAGAGACATGGCTGCAAGCACTTGCTGGGACCAATAGTAGTGTAGCTGGCCTCTGGATCTTGGTCGTTCAGCAGCAAAGAGGCCATGCAAAAGGATGGCCACCCGGGTCGAATCTCGGTGGAGCGCGAGCCGGTATCGGACCCGGCCCGAGACTGCCATATACACAATTTTAAAGTTCCACAACTCTGTTGTAGGATATTTGGGTTATTTTCAGATCTTGGCTTCTGTAAATGTAGTGGCATAATCTTGCAAGTACTTTTCAGTTAATATTTCTACGTTCTTGGGATATTTGCAATGGGAGGAATCACTGGGATGTACGGGAGTTCTATCATTTATATTTTGATAAATGTATTGTTTTTCATAGGTGTGGAAGCAGGTGAAATTCTGATATCTTCTTTTTCATTGCATCTCCACCAATATATGTTGCTTCTGGTCTTTCTGTATAAGACATTCTTACTGTTATGAGGCAATATCTTATTGTTTTGATTTGCATTTGCTGATAATCAGGGACAATGAACACTTTCTCGTAGGCTTATTGGCTACCTATATTTCTTCTTCCAGGAAGTGTCTGCTCATCTCATCCCCTGCAATATTTAGGGTATCAAGTACTCAAATTGTCTCGGGTTTTTTTAGAGCCATTTGTCTGTTACCAATATTTCATTTAATATTCTTGAAAGATTTCATCTTGACTCCCGTTATTTTTTTTCTAAAAGTGCAGTTTGACACTTAGAACACTGACATGCTACTACAGATATGAGATTTTTAAGTTGGACAACTTAAACTTTGAGATGCAACATGGTTTCCTTGGTTGATTGAACCAGGTTGCCTTTCTGGTCTTCTTTCCTTGAACTCAGTTTAATTTTTTAAGTCCTTTGTAAAACATTCAGATGGTTTGGGGAATCACAAAGATAGGCAAGGGAATGTTAGAAGTATTTTTTACTAAAAATAAATGAAAATATCCTTAGATTTTATGTATGTTAGCTCCCCCTTCTCAAGTCTCCCTTGATGAGGTGAGCCCTGTGAATTTACAGCATGATAAAAATAATCATCTTTGAATGATGGTGAAGAGTGGTATGGAGATGCAGTATATTATTTACATATGACTCACAAATATTTTGAGAATATTGACATGTCTTTCAGGAAAAATATTTTTAAAAATTGTTTAATGCTACACCATAATTCAGCTGGGAAGGGTACTTTGTCTTATCCTAGTCCCTATATATAACGTGCATGGAATCTTGTAACAAGGTAGGATACCATACTTTCCTCTTAGGCTATTTGTGAATTTGATTTGTTCTTTTTTTTGTTTCCCATTTTATCTCATTCCTTAGAATTTATTTCTTTGTTATAGTTTATAATCTTTATAATCTATTTTTTCTTTTTTCCCACTACCTTCTTTAAATTGGTTTCTGTATATTTTTCATTGAACTAATGATAATACAAGTCAGTTCAATTTACTGAAGTCTAAGTCATCCTGTAATTCATCTTAAGTTATTCATATAATTTTAGTGGTGATTCCAAATGATTTATATCCATGTAATGATTAATAGACATTTTCTTCACATGCAATAGTCCTCATTTCTCTTTTCTTTAAGCATCACTGTTGTATTTTCTACTATGTATTTTTACATTATCAAGAATTTTTAATAATGTAAAATTTAGTTATTTAGATTCGTATCAGTGACTTTATTGTATATTTAGAGCTATCAAAACACCACATCTAATTTTATAATATTTCAATGCCTCCCCAGTGAATTATCGTATCTATCACTGGCCATTTTTTCCTGCTCCCTGTCAACATTGCTTCCCAGCCTCAGTCAACTCCTCATCTTCTATCTGCTAATATGAACACTTTTGTGAATGAAATCAGGCAATATGTGATGTTTGGTGACTGACTTTCTTGACTGTTTTCAAGTTTCATTCATGTTGTAGTATGTATAATTTTCAGTGCTTTGTAATAATAATAGTAAGATAACAAATTGCTTTTAGATATACATACAGATTCTCTTTTATATAATATTATTATTATCCAATAGGTATACTATTGGCACAATAAAATAAAAATTACACAATATCTTAATCTTTTAATGATGAAAACAAATAGCACTGTAGCACTGTTGTCCCATTGTTCATCAATTTGCTCAAGAGGTCACCAGTAACGTCTACATTGTGAGACTTGTTATTACTGTTTTTGGCATATTGAATATGCCACGGGTAGCTTGCCAGGCTCTGCCGTGCGGGCGGAATACTCTCAGTAGCTTGCCCGACTTTCCGAGAGGGACAAAGGAATCGAACCCGGGTGGGCTGCATGCAAGGGAAACGCTGTACCCACTGTGCTATTGCTCCAGTCCAACTGGACTGAAAACAAATAATGCTAACATATTTTCCTAATTCTATGATCTTTTTACTTCATTGTCACTTTAAAAGGGAGAATAAATATGTTGTCTTTTACTACTAATAGTTTCCACATTTTAATCTGCTGAGTTTTCTCATCTAATGCAGTTCTCAAATCATTACATTAGTAAAACTTCTCAGATAAAACATATTTTCGGAATATAATATCTCCTATCTTTCCCCTCTATTCTTCCCATCCATAACATCAGTCTGCTGGTGGGGAGAAGTGTGAAAGCATACATAGCCTGTTTCTGTCAGGATGAATTAGAAGACAGAGAAATTAATTTGTTGTAGCACATAAATCAAATATCAATTGATTAAATCCAGCATGCAGTTATTCAATGAGCATTTATCTATCCTGATGTTTTCAGGGAATTAGTTTTGTGTGAAATTAACTTTGTGTTGGATGATAAAATACAAACTTAAAAATAAACTGTAATAAGGAATTGTTATAAAATACCAGATACTCTTTTCAATTTTTAGATCTGAAATGAGCACATATGAGTGAAGGTCAAGAGAAATTTTCCCCAGCTACATCAGATTTGTCCAGCTGCATTCCAGTAGATTCTTCTTTCCTGACTTTCCTCCCACTGCATTCAATATTTTCTTGGTTTTGTTCATAACATATGATGTTATGAAGGAAAATTAGACTTGCCACTATTTCTAGGTTTACTAGATTCTCTCTCCCTCTCTCTCTCTGTCTCTCTTTGTCTGTCTCTCTTTGTCTCTCTGTCTCTGCCTCTCTCTCTGTTTCTCTCTCTCACTCTCTCTCTCTCTCTGGTTTTTGGGTCACACACAGCTGTGCTCAGGTCTTATCCCTGGCTCTGCTTTCAAGCATCTCTCCTGGTGGATTCAAGGACCATATGTGGTGCCAGGAATCAACCTTGGTCAGCTATTTTTGAGGCAACCTGCTGTTCTATCACTCCAGCTTTGTTTACTAGATTCTCAACAGTACTGAGACAAACTATGTTGAGAGTGACACTATTGAACTTGGAATAACATCGTGTAAAGGAAGCCTAAAAATCTTTTAAATGTAATGGAAAATTGATTGCATTACAGCTATTTCCATCTCCCTGGACCACATTCATTTCTGTTTGTTGTAATTCCTCACTCTGGCTCAATGCTTGACTCTATACTCTGCTAATGGGTTATGATCCAAGAAGACTCTAGATAAAGCACCTAGGCACGTCAAGAGTTACCCCTCTCTCTGCCATCACTGTGAAAACATGACTGCATGACCAGAAGGTCTTCTGAAAGATAAGAGATATGGGGGAAAAACAAGCTGCCACAATTCCCCTAACTCAGAATACATGTGACAACTCACCAGTAGACTTATAAACAGGTTTATTCAATACCAGAACTTTATTCAAAACTCGGCCAAGACAAATCAATATTCTGGCTCAAAGATGCATGTTTTTTCCCAAACATCTATTGCCTGTTATTTACTTGCTGTCATTTATAATATAGCACAGTAAGAACAATGGATAAATGATAGGTATGTTTATTCCCAAAAAAAGACCATGTAGGTCTGACTTGTCATTCTAATCAACTGAGAGGCAAGATGATGAATCAAGAGACAAGCTGGCAAGTTGGAAGATGAGTAACCATCTTGTCTGCTTTGCCACAACCCGTTTACATGGAAGGAGAAGGAAACGCGTGTTTTAGGAAAGGCAGGTTTACCTACTGATGGGTGCTACGGTGGTTAGTAACTTACCTTGCAGGTAAAGTTGTCTAAGACACACACCATCCTATTTTCATGATTAAGGAAAAACAGTATCTGCGCTTTCAACAGTTTGGTATGTTAGTTTTGAAGATTTTGTTGATTGACTGGTTGGTTGGGGGGCCACATTCAGCAGTGCTGGGGTCTTCCTCCAGATCGGCTACTAGTAGTACTTGGTACTCCATGCGGTGTGCTGATAGTCAAGTATGGGTTCTCAGCTGCTAAACTTTCTGGACCTGGATTTACATTTGAATTAAGTTGTTACTCTTTTTTGGGACCAGTTTCATTAATACTATTGCCAGATTGTCTTCTACTTTTCTTTTTTTTTTTTAATTTTTATTAAATCACCATGTGGAAAGTTACAAAGATCTCAGGTTTATATGTCAGTTATACAATATTCAAACACCCATCCCTTCACCAGTGCCCATATTCCACCACCAGAAACCCCAGTATACCCCCCGCCCCCACCCCCTACCCCCTACTGTATAACTAATGAATTTCACTTCATTTTTTCTTTACCTTCATTACATTCCATAATTCAACACAAAACTCACTATAGTTGACATAACTCTCTCTCTCTCTCTCTTTTTTTTTTCCTTTTTCCTTTTCCCTTTTTTTTTTTCTTTTTCCCCCTCATCCCCCTTCCTGCGCCTCCTAGTATGGTGTATGCCACGCCGCAGTCGGCCAGCATGGGGCTTTTGCTTAGTTCACAGTCCAGAGGTGGCTGCTACATTAAAAACCTTCAATATTTCAACAAAAACTTACTGTTATTATTTGGAGTTTCCCCCGCAAGTCAGACCTGTTCAAATGGAACTGTTTCACATTGCTGACAGTTATAAATGTTTAGTCGCATGGACGCTGCCGCGTCCACGCTGTTTTGGATTTCTGTATAAAGTCCAGGGAAAATTCTGCCAGAAATTACATATCTCAGCTCACAGTCCCAGTGCATTGCTCTAAGAAGTCTCTGAATTCAAAGTCTTTAGGCGCAGAGGGTCCGATTCGCGCTCAGCGGCTCCGGATTTATCTGGGCCGAGGGCGTGCCGGTTACGCCCCCTTCCCATGAGTTCCTGGGAGCCCCAAAAGTAAAATCCGAATACCTGTGGGTTTGGAGTCACAGAAGATGGCGCCTGCCACATGGGTGCCGCCAGCCCGCCACTTTCCGTACAGGAAGACAGGGTGGGGAGGAAAAAAAATCCACCCCCGGCAGCACAGAGTTGTAGCCCAGTTCGGTGTCCCAGTGCATTGCTATCGGACGTTGCGCTGGATGCCCGAATGTGTTACATCTTTGGAATCAAAGTCTTTAGGCGCAGAGGGTCCTGTCTTCTACTTTCCATAGTAATGTACATAGAAGTTGGAGATAATTCATAGGAAGCAATATCTAATTCGCCTATTTTCTCTCTTTTTTTCTGGTTCATTCTATCAATTTTATTTATTTATTTATTTTTTTAAATGTACTTTAAAAAACTTTTATTTTATAAGGTAGTTCATGGGTGGAGCGATAACACATCGGGTAGGGCGTTTGCCTTGTACGCGGCTGACCCGCGTTCGATTCCTCCATTCCTCTCAGAGAGCCCGGCAAGCTATGGAGAGTATCCCGCCTGCACAACAGAGCCTGGCAAGCTACCCATGGAGTATTTTATATGCCAGAAACAGTAACAACACGTCTCACAATGGAGACTGGTACCTGCTTGAACAAATTGATGAACAACAGGAAGATAGTGCTACAATGTTACAAGGTCGTTCACAATATTTGATTGTATTTAATATTTAAACACCAGTCCCACCACCGTTACGCCTTCCCACCATCATATTTGGGATGTTTCCATGCCAAGCCCCAAGCCCTGTTTCAAAACACAACTGAAATAATATATTTTGTATTGTTTGTTATGAAAAACTGCTGAGAATGCTACAAAAAAGTATTCATAGAGGGAAGTGTGAAGATCGTTCTATTTTGGCAGGGACCATTAAGATCTTCTTTAGCATATCACAAAGATGTTGTTCAAGATTGAGTGATATGAACTTTTCGTATATGTATATATACATATGAAAAAATATAGATGGATATATATTTATTTCCTCTCTATGATTGGTTGCCTACTATTTGAACCCCACCAAATGTGCTGTGGTACCCTTGGAGAATGGGTAGGGGGTGTCTTATGCGCGGTCCAGGAATGAGTTCATTCATGCGTGGGCCTTGCTGGAGCGTGTGGGGAGCCGCCTTGAGCATGGCAGTGGTTGGTTCTGGAGGTTTTAGGCTGCAGGGGTTAGGTCCCTTGGGGCTGGGAGGGCTCTCACCCGCCCCCCTCGGGGGTGCCCTGAGTGAAACAGCCTGACGCAGGGTCTCGTGGGCTGGCTACGGCTGGCGTCATATTGCTCCCTTCCGGAGAGAAAGCCATGTGATCTGCCACCTATTTGTCTCTTGTGGATAATGTAAAACATTGAAGCATCAGATCCTGCAAAAAAAAAAAAAAGTGGAACTTACTACTTAAAATAGAAAAGCAAATTATATTAGCTATTTTGAAATAAAACTTTTGCTATATAACTACAATTACTATGGCTAGAGTTTGCACAACTTTGTATATTTTCTTTATGCTTTCAGCTGTTATAAATAACTAAATATTTTTGTGATGTCTAATCCCAGTCCAAATAGATCTAAATTGTGCAAGTATGTTGCTGATTTTTGGTACTTAGTTTGCCTAATATTTTGTTTTATTGTTGCTATTAGTAATATGTAGTTGAGTATTGGTGTACCTGGAATTTTTGCTTCTCATATAGGGATTGCTTATTTAAGACAGACTCTAAGAAGTGGAGTTATTGAGTCAAAGTTTATAACATTGGCTCCAGAAAAATGCCAATATGTTATTTTTTACAAAGTTCTATATCAATTTATCTTATCACGAAGAGTTTTTTTTGATAGAGTTAGTTGGGCATAAATTAATCTTCACCAGTGAATTATGGCCATTTTCATAAATATTCATAATTGCACGGTGTAGGGAGGAGTTCAAGAGTTCATGCGAGGGGCTGGAGTGATAGCACAGTGGGTAAGGCGTTTGCCTTGCACACAGCCGACCTGGTTCAATTCCCAGCACCCCATGTGGTCCCCTGAGCACCACCAGAAGTAATTCCTGAGTTCAGAGCCAGGAATAATCCCTGTGCATTGCCGGGTGTGACCCAAAAAGTGGAAAAAAAAAGTTCATGAAAACTTCCTTAAGTGATACCAATATGCCTGCAATACTACTGCACTTCAGTCTCCTTTATATTATGTTCTGGCTTTTTCAAGGTTTCAAATCCTAAGAGTAAAATTTCAGTGATGCCCAATTTGTAGAAGATAGTTTTGATGCACTGGGAATTCACATACACTGCTGATTGAAATATGAAGTTGTATGTTTTGAAAATGTTGCTGCAGATAGAACGTCTGTGTCCTCTGAAATTCATCCATGTACTGAAACTTACCCCCTGATGTGGTGTTTGTTTGGTTGGTTTGGGCCTGGGGCCTACATTGAGGGTCCTCAGGGCTTACTCCTGGCTCTGCACTCAGGGATTACTCTCCCCAGCTCTATGATGGCACTCTGAGGCAGGGTCATTAAAAGGTGATCAATTTATGACAATGGGACTTCATGAATAGAATTGATATTTTATAAAATAAAAACACCAAAAAAAGCACTCTGGAGAGCTCCCTTGTCCCTTTGGCTAATGCAAAGTCACAGTGAGATGACAGACATCTAAATCCGGGATCCATTATGAGGTTTTTTACCCAAACCTGCTGGTGCTGTAATCTTGGCCTTTTCATCATCCAGATCTGTGAGTAATAAACATGTGTTGTTTAGCAGTCACCAAGTGTGTGGTAGTTCATTAAAGCAGCTAATACAAACTAAAATAAAGGTCTTCCCAAAATTATGGTTCAAAATTTAAAAAAATGAGCATGCTATTTGAATCAATACTGCCCACTCATAGTTCTTTATGTTAAGTGTTTATATTCATGCATTATACTACAAAAAGATTTATAAATTTAAAGAAAAGAATCATGTTCAAAAATAATTTTTAAATGCTTTGAATAATAATAAAGTATAGAAAAAGTTTAGCCAAATAAATCATGGTACATTTACATGCCTAACAGTTATTTAAAAACATCCTAACGAAAATCTATTAAAAGGAAAGTTAAGGATGCATTTAATTGGAAAGAAATTTATAAAACAGAATGTGTATTCATGAGTATATAAATGAATGCATATAGCACATTAATAATATAATTTATTAAGTTTCATGCAGTTGCCTGAAAGTATCAGGAGATTCAATTGTCTAAAAGATATTTCTGTGTGACAGGATTATAACACCATATTATTCTGTTTTATTTGTAGATTCTTTGTTCTTTTTTTCTAACCTCCTTACTTGTATCATCTATAACAAGATATATTGAATGAGGCTCTGTAATACTCACCTATGAGTAAATTATATGAATTTTATTGCATAGATTTTATACCTTATATCTAGGTTATTTAGATGTATTTTTATCCACCTTCCTGATTTGATAAGTGTATTAAGGTTGACAGATAAATTACCATCAAATAGCTCTACTATTTCTCTTGGCTGACTGTACATTGAGTAAGTTATCTTGATATTTTTCATTGCTCTTCTGCAGTTTAATAATGTCCCAGATTATTAAAGTATTATTATTTTAATAATTAATACTAAATTAAAAAAGTATTATTAGTCATATAATAAATTAGTCATAATAATAAAAAGTATTATTAGTCATACTTTGATAATCTAAATATTTTACAAATGAAATATATTGTGTCTCAATGTTGTCAGGAGCTAAGAAGGTCATGCAAAAGTAAATAAAACAGAGAAGCCACCAGCCAGGACAATGGAAATAATTACTCACCATTAATTGAATATTGGTATAAAACAACCTGAACATTGTGGTACCAGCTCTGATGATTTTTTTGAGAGAAGCAGAAAATACAGTCTTTTGAATTATCTATTTGTATGTCTTGACTCCTAATTCAAACATTTCAAAAGTCTATAGGCCACAGAAACATGCCTGCAAGCCTCATTTGTCCTGAAAACAGACAGTTTGTAATTTATGGCATTCAGACATGTCAGCACATCAAATCTGAAGCATCTACAAATAAAGAATTATAATATAAAGACCAATAATTTTTTACAGTGAATAATCAATTGACTTATTAAGTAGACATCTAGTCAAAATGTGACTGTCAGTTGTCAAGGTGAATAAGGTAAACAAGTCAGTGAATATTTTTTCTGCTTTATACCTAATAATTTTTAAGTAAATAAGTGGAAATTTTTAACATGTTCTTATAAAATTCAGTGTGTACAACCTCTATTTGTGAAATCAGTGGACCTGAGAAAGGAACCATCATAGTAATCAAAGGAAAACAAACTTATTTTAGGTTATTAGATGAGAGGACACTTGTCGTGTGAGCTCATATTCCAGAACAGGGATATATTTCCCCAGTGATGTCTCAGGTTGAAATCATATACACAAATGTCTTAGGTAATAGAAGGTCCAACTTGTGGAGTGCTGGTTAGTTATAGGAGTTTTCTGATGAGCAATATCTAGAAAACATAAAGCATAGAAAGACTTTGTAGTAGAGAAATAAAAAGTCACTGAATTTGGTGGAAAGCTGAATTTGGGAGCTAACTTGACAGTGGATTAAAAAATAACACCCTATCCTATTTATATTTTACAGAAGAGGGAGATTTTATTTCATTATTCAAGTAGCTCAACTTGAAGTCCCAAGATGACATGGGGCAATTATTTCACAACAGTTATATACCTCTCATTGCATTTTGAGCAGGGCTGCTTGGAAGTTAAGGAAAATGAAAGTCAAGGCATTTTGAAAGTGGTTAGCATGTATGTTAAGCAAAATAGCAAGCACTCAAAAATTATGTTACTGGATTGATTCCACAGATTTTATTTTAAGAAACTTTAGTGTGTTATATATGTGTGTATTTGTGTGTGTTAATATGTACCAAGATTTGTATGTATAAATATATAGTCAGTAGATTTGTAGATTCAATAGATTCAGTATATTTAAATATCTCTATCTACATCAACGTAATTATCCGCAAATTATCATATTTTTCAAAAAGACCATAATAACGTGACATGATGTTCTATAATCTTGACATTGTCCTAGGAAGCTATAAAATATAATTCTTCTTTTCTTTATTATTATTGGGATTGTAAATTGCTCAAAACCTGTCAAGTGGAAAGCCAGAGAGATAGTACAATAGGCGGGGCACTTGCCTTGCACACAGCTGACCCAGCTTTAATCCCTGGCATCCTATATGCACCCCAGAGCCTGCCAGGAGTGATCCCTGAGTTCAGAGCCAGGAGTAGCCCTGGACACCATCTGGTGTAGCTCCCAAACAAAAGAAAACAAAAAAATCTCTGTTAAATGTGGTAGAAGAGAAGCTGCATGATTTCTAATACTTGGTAATGAAGGTTGATCTAGGTTGATATGGTTTGGCATTGAGATCAGACACTATCTGACGAACCTTAGCAAAAAATGTCTAGCTAAGCAAGTTCTCCCCCAATCTTCTGGACCACAGAATCTGTGAGAAGACAACGGCATTGTTATTTGTATAAGCTACTAACTTTTAGCGTGATTTGTTATACAGTGATATAACAGAAACTGCTCTTTCAACTCCTTCAAAGAGAAGCTTTAAAAAGAGGGAGATTCTAATTTAAGGGAGATAGTGTGGTCGCAGAACCATCTGCTCACCCACTTTTTTGGCATACAAGGCATTTCAATGGATCCTCAAGACTATATAAAGCAATTTGTAGTCAAGCATTTTTGGAGAGAATTAAATGAAAATTATCAATCTCTACCATCCATAAACAAGTTCCAAAGATAGAAGAAGCAAGAATAAGAATGGGAACTACACTGAGCATCATTCAGATGGCAGGAGAGCAATCGATTCTCCTTCTAAAATAATAAAAAAGATTCTTCAGTTACCAAAAATACTGACACGTAAATTATATGATGGCATAAAATTAATGGAGCCAACTGATTCATAGCAATTCAGATGAGAATTAAGGCTAAGCTCTGATGTTTAGATAGCCAAGGGTTTTGAGCCCTTGAGAATCATTTCAGTTCATTGGTAACCTAAACATAAATTTAAAGCATGTTTGGGATAAAAACCAGTCATCATTTGTAAATCTACTAGAAAGCATCATAGAAATTTGTACAGCCAGGTCTAGTTCTTAAAAAATTGAAATATTCATATATGTATATATAATATATATGTTATCTCTAGAAAGTAGATAAAAAAGTGAAAGCACCATGATATTAGATATAATGTCATGCATATATTTTGGTGTGTATGGGGGGGGCACACCCAGTGATGTTATGGGATTGCTTTTGACCTTGCACCCAGGGATCAGTCTTGAGGGGCTCGAAGGATCATATGTGGTGCCAGAGATCAAAACACTGGTTAGTCACATGCATGACAAGTGCCCAGCCCTCTGTATGAACCTGAAGGAAATTTCTCCAGAACCTTCAATTCCTTCCTTTATTCTGATTAACCCTCATCTAACACCAGATCAGATAAGGCAGTACTCACCCTCCAAGAGAAGATTCAGCAGGAACAAAAGTCAAAAAAAGAGTTTCAAAAGGATTGTAGACTACTCCCAACTCTACTGATTTAGCAGATTTAGCAACAACCCTAGCAACAGACTCTTATCTAGCTAGAAAGCCCCATGTTGGGGTGGCTATGTTTTATGTTTTATGAAGCCAACTGATTCATCATGTTTATGTTTTAATGTTTTAAGTAGTGGGTATATGTTTAATTCTGTTTTATAGCGGGGATGGTTGCCATTGCATGCTTACTTCAACGAAGAGTCTAAAAGAGATGGGAAATTGGGTACTGAATAGTTAAGGAAGGTAAGACTGGAGAAAAAAGGGCAGAATCTATGATCTTAGTCTTTCCCAGTCTTGTACTTAAAGCAATTTGTAAGCAAGAGGGAAGGAGTGATAAGAAAGAACAAATATTCCAAATTTGATTATGCTCTTAGTCCTGCCATTTTAAGAAATTGCCCTAGGTGATTTCTAGCTTCCTCTCTTAATCTCAGTCAAGAGTATTTTCCTTTGAGATTAAACTCTGAACACATTCCAACTTGTAAGGCTGACCTGAATACAAATGAGGACAGTGGTCACTGAGAACCAAAACCTGCTGACTTAGGCTTACAGAGCTCATCAGTTGACCTGGTAGCTCTGGTGTGAGATGAGGTAGAACTTAAATGTGCAAAGTGATCATTTTCCATACATCTGCCATTTGAAGCCAGCCTTCCTTGATGAGCATCTTGCCTATTCTCATTTTCTTGACAAAAGTATTTGGGCTCACTATGGCAATAAGTAATGATAATGCTTATGAAAAGTCAATTTATATTTGTGCCACATGCCATAGTGAACAATACAGTGCCATGTATGTGATTATATTTGCTCTTTGAAGCAATTCAATGAACTATAAAACTTACGATAACTTGAGTTTAGGCATATTCTAAAAACACCATGGTCACTAGGCTTTATTGGAATAAGTTATCCTACATCTGTACGTATAAAGACCTTTCTGCTTGCAATGTATATGCTATGTTATTTAAATTTCATTTCTTCACAAGCCATTTGCCTTTTTTCTTTATAGTGGCCTCTCCCAAAGCTGGCAGAGCTCAGGGGCCTGGCCACTCCTGGCAAACGCTTGGCCATTTGCCTTTTCTTACAGCCCCCTGTTCTCTAATTCTTTGCACCTTGTCCTAGCATCTCTAGCATTAGTGTAACTAATTATTGAGAATAAATGCATATTTGAGACAGGATCTTGGCTGCCTTTCTGCTGGAAATTCTCCCAATAAAGCTGTCTCTAGGAAAAAGTGTGTGTGTGTGTGTGTTCTTGTGCATGCACACACACATACATGCAAAATTATACCCACATATGAACTGGAATATGCTCAGGATGAAGGGACAAGAAAGAATGAATTGAGTTAAATTGAGAAAAACATATTGAGTTCTAAAAGAATTATTTGGAGGTTAGTAGCAGGGTCAACAAGGGTGTGAAATCATAGGGAATGTGATTTTATGGAGAATCTTTCTTTTGGCAAGACAAAGCAATCATGTTTGGCTATGCTCCTTAAACTATTTCCCTGTGCAAATTAATAGCTAAAGTTAGTGTCAGGTAATTTATTTTTCAGTAATTTTATGTTTAGAAACTGTATTCTCTTTGTAGTTTCACTTGTTAACATTTATCAGGTGAATTAACATCCTCAAATGTGTGTGTGATAAACATTGCACTGCAATTATCATGATCCTTTCCCTAAATGATTCTGCCTTGTATTTCAAGATATTTATTTTGCCAGATGGTATTGAGATCACTAATACAGCAATCAGGAGTTCCCATACATGCAAAAATGTAACCAGCAGAGATGGGTGTTAACAGAGTGAGAATCATATTTTTTATACTTGTGAATTTTAAGATTCTTAGTGAGAAATATGTTTTATATATCATAGATTATGAATGTTTTTTAAACAAGGAAAGGTTAAACACATACCTGGTCCAAATCATTAACATCAAAATTATAAGAATAATTTAATAGTAAAAATTTCAAAATAATACTGAACATATGGTAGAAACATAAACCTATTTGTCTCACACTTTTTTTCATTTGGTTTAGGCTGACTTCGCCAAATATTTTGATAGGGGAGAGGACATTTAGTGTTTTGACTAAAAGCATAGACTCAAGTTAGATAGGGCTGGATTTGACTCTGCCTTCCCAGGCTTACTAAGCTTCCTGGTCCCACTTTCTCATCTGTACAATGGGAACCAAATTAGCAACTCACAGGGTCAATAAGATTCTAAAATAAGATAAAGGGTGCAAAAAGCCTAGAATTGTTCAATAATTAGTGTTCACTAAATAGTGCCATGAATATAGTATTACTTGCTATCAACAATATTAATTCAGATACGTACAGCAATATGTTATCTCTTAATAAAAACAAGTAATTCATTCTGGAATATATCAGCTTAAGAGTAATTTTTTTTTTTGCCTCTGCATTTAGGGCCAGGGAGTCCATGCCTTGCGTGAGGATGTCAAGTTTGATCCCCAGCACCACTTGTTCTCCTGAAAACTAACAGGAGGACTTATTCGTGGGCAGAAAACCAGGTGTAGCCCTTATAGACCTTGGGATTGGCCCAAAATATACAAACAATTCTCTGTTGATAAGATTCTGAGTTAAGTGCTTATTGCATAACTATTCTGTGCTCCATCTCTGGTTAGAAGAGAGTATGTAATGGTGAGTACTAGCAAAATTCTTCCTTTTATGGAAGTGGCGTTCTGTGTGGAAGTAGATGGTACCCGGTGAACAAATAAATGTACATGCATTTGTCTCCCAGTCGGCAGGGGCTCAGGGGTTCCGGTGAGGATCCATTCGAAGGTAGGTTCTGAATAGTCGTCCCAGAATCTGGGACACTGTAGGGAATCGTCAGTAGGCGTGAATCTAGAAACTTCCATTTCACTTGGAAGCTCTGAGTTCCGAAGCAGTTTGAAGGGATGCATGTAAATCACGCCTTGCCTTCCTCATCACTCTGCAAAGCAGAGTAGAACTGTTGTGTACATGTGTGCACGCGCGTTTCCACCGAATCATGTCTTCACAGCTCAGGAAAGAACATAAAAGCAGCCTATTGGGGCCTTTCTTTTTTAAACGGTGTGTTTTAAGAATGCTCAGCAGCTATTGGGTGTGCTGGCTGCAGACAGCGATTATTTGTTTGCTCTCGTTTACTTCTTAGAAAAGCCAGATACACATCAACTCTCCATCTCCATTTCAACCCTACTCCTCCAAGTTTTCATAGAAAATAAGAAAGAATTCTCAAACGATAACTGGAGTGTTCTCTTCTTGTTAACCCAGGCGTGGCTAAGAAATACCCCCAGGGGATCTCTGGGTGCTATTCTCAGAGACTTTTTCCAGAGTTCTTAGCTGGTGAGCTTAAATCAAGCCTTTTCTGAGGTCGTGGGTGCTCATTTCAAAAGACCCTAATATAGTCACTCAGAAGGAAGGAAAAAGTTTTCCTCCTGGCTCTCAGTGGTGAATTACAAACTGGCATTCTCTCCTCCCATTCTTAAAACTCAAAGGGTGGTAACAGGCTGCGATGCTGACAGTGTGCATTCACAGATGCCACCATATGGGTCTCGAAAAACTAGTTGCACTGATGATTCCCTGCACATGTAGGAGACAGTTTGCATTGTTGGCATCGTCCCTGCACAGAAACAAGCACAGCTTAGCAAGGCTGAGCAGATGGCACTAGATCTGGTGCCAGGGAAGCAGTGAATTAAAGGTTATACCCACCAGGTTTGATGCAGTGCCAGTTTGAATTGGTACAGAAGCTTCAGCCCACCTGCTTACTGGCCTCATGACATCTGGCATCTTTTTATTTTATTTTTTTTTAATTTGGACTGAATTGAAGGCAGCAAGGAAAAATGTCATTTTAAAAGCCAGTTACAAGTCAATGGATTTAAACTCTTAACACAAAAAGGCCTACAGGCCCTCCACATTAATGTTTCATATTAATGATTTTTTATAAAACCTTGGGGAAATAGTACACTGATGGATGGAATTGTGTTGCAATTTATAGCATCATAGAACAGAGAGGGTGGGCTGCTAAAAATGGGCTCAAAGTTGTTAAATAGTGACACTGAAAAAGACTATTATCTGTAGCCTGTATGTTGTAATTAGGAATCAGGGAAGAAAATAAACTTGTTTCTATTTATTCTAATGATTTTCACATTGTTATAATGAGAAAACATTGTGGCACTTCGCAGAGAAGCACAGATAAGCACACTCGGAAGATGTTTTCACCTTGAGTTTGCTCCTACTAAGGTTTTTTCCAGCGTTGTGTATTGAGTTATTTTGCATGTCAGCTGCAATCCCCACGTGTTCTGCAAGCATTCACATTCTGTGTACACACGTGCGCAGCCTCACTGCAGCATGCGTACTGAAACCTGTTTGTGTATCTCCTCCATTTGAGAGTTTCTTCCTTGCTCCTGGGTGCAAAATCAAAATATGGAGCAGTGACATTCCAAGGTGATTTACTTTATCTGGAAAACTTTTGACTCAAAGTGCAAACTGAACCTTCCTTTGAGCATGCACAATTTGTTGATTTTTAAGCACAACTTAAGTGATTGTGTATCAAATATTGCATCAGCATTTAGAGGTAAAAGAAATCACCGAATGTCTAAAAGAGGGTCACCTGCATCCCATGAGCCTGGTGTGTACCCTATGATACTCCTTTTTGGTAATCAGGTAGACTTCTTTCTTTTCCGTGATACAAAAACTGTGAAGCTTTGTGGTAGCATGTTCTTTTGTTGTCAAAAATTAATATTGAAAGGAGATATTGATTAGGAAGCAAGAAATAGGGATTGCTAAATTGTGCAACATTTTTGGGGAGGGAGGAACCAGAAGTGCACCTCTCATTTGAACAGAGAGGTATCAGAAAACCAATAATTTGCTCTTTATTCTGAAATCTGCAGACAATTAACAGGGATTATGAAGAATCAATAAAACCTATATATTCTCAGAATATGTAAGCAAAATGCTAGGCAAATGATTGTAAAGACTGCATCTGTTCTATTGGTTCTAGATATAATCTGATAATCTTCCATCTGTTTTGAAACCTCTAATTGAATATTTTAATGACTTCTTAATATTAAAAGTATTATTAATTAATAATGTTAAGGCATTAGACACGTTAAATAACTTTAAAATAATAAGTGGTATTAATTATTAATTTTAAAATATTAATTGCTCTCTAATTCTGAATTGCATGAGCCAGAACAATATATTTTTCCAATGGTGAATCGAGATTTAAGAATAATCTATTTCCCAAGGAGACAAAGTGACTAAAGAGAAAACAGTGTCAAATGTCTTCTAAGCAATAATACTGAAAATGATATTGGAGTTTCAGAGATCTATTTGTTGTTACCAAACTCCTTAGGTTCTTTAGTTTAGTGTGTGTTGGGGAGGGGGTGTCTCAATTTGATTTGATCTGATTTGAAGAGTCAGTCAGCTTTGCACAATACACTGAATAAAACCACCCACACTGCAAAGCTACCCTGACAACATGGTAGCCACTTAGCCTGGAATTTCTTTCTCAAGCTCCGAAGGTGTTCTATAATAATGCTCCTTCATTATTGCAATCCAAAGGCATCTTACTGTTGTCACAGTCAAAACTTATGCATTATTCAGTGTTGTTATAAATAATTCTTGTCATAAAAATCAGGTCCTAAATATCTGCCTCCTATTCATTGTAGTGAAAGAATCTGTGTCAAAGTTCTCCAGGTAAGTAGGTTGCTCCAAATATTCCAAGAACAATAAAGGAAGTATCTTCTTCCATTTCTTCAGCAGAATATTGATAATGAGGCAGTGGGTGAAAAGAAAAAAAAGTAAATAAAGGCCCCTTTCTTCCCTTCTACCATACCTGGACCAGAGAAAGACTTTTTTTTTTCCTTTTTCTTCTAGTCTCTATTTTCTTTTCAATTGTTGTTGAATTGATTCAATTGTTGTTGTTGTTGTTCTGACTTCTCTTTCTGAATGACAATTTGGTAACCCAAGAAACCATTGTCTTGGCCTCATGACTATTAAACTAGCATGAAATGTCACTCCCTTACATAGGCAGGTTTATGACCTTGACCTTTAAACAGGAAGCTGCTATAGAAGATAGACAACCTTCAACCACGTACCCCTTAAAAAATTTTAAAGTGTAAAATCTTGGGGGTGGAGAGGACACTGCAGGCAGATAGATGGAGAACTGAGCCACTGGCAATGAGTTTTTGTGGGTAAGATGCAAATCCTGAGCTCTTCTGAGAACCTGAGTTACCACCCAGATGTAGAAACTGGACCCCTGTCGAAGAAGGAGAGGCTACGGATTGTGATAATACAAATATTTGTGCTGGATATTAACCCTAGGTGTTTTAGGGTTCCTCAGTGAATTGCTTTTTTTTCCTACCCCTGGAGAAGCTTACAGTGCTTTTGTGAACACCCATAATCCCTTGAGTTTATCTTTAACCTTTCCTTTGTGTTTTAATTTTTTTTTTCAGAACATTACAAAGTCATTCATGATTGGATTTTAGTCATACAGTATTCCAACATTCATCCCTCCACTAGTGTACATTTCCCAGCACCAGAGTCCCCAGGTTCCCTCCCATCACCCTCCACCCACACTCCTTGCCAAACTCTCTCTCTCTCTCTTTCTCTCTCTCTCACTCTCTCTTTCTCTTTCTCTCCTTTTGGACATTGTGGTTTTCAATATTGACACAGAAAGTTTAACAAGAATGCCCCTTACCTACTTTTAACCTCAGATCTTGTCCAGCATGATCATTCCCAGCTATTATTGCCATACTGATCTCTTCTCGATCTTACCTGCCCTCAGCCCCTCACACACTTGTGGTTAGTTCCAACCACTGACCAGTCCTCCTAATCCCCGTTTACCCTGTCCTTTCCTTTGTGTTTTACCTCTCATTATCACAATTCCCCAAGTCAGTCTTGTTTACTTATCAGCCCAAATTTAGTTGCTTCTGGACTTGATATTTGAAGTGAATTTCTTGCTTTTCTCTTTCCCTATAGCCTTTTCACTTTGTACTATAGAGCAATGTTCTGTGCTTAAACACAGAAAGACCATTAATGCTATGCTCCTAATATTTGGGAGTTGATTGACTCTGAAAATTATCTACTTCTAGGCATCTGTCATAATTACTTAACTCAGGCTTAGATTGCTGTAGCTTCTAAGACCCCCCAAAAAGAGGTCCTGGGCGAGTGGTGAAGCTACCTCAGCATTGCAATGGGATGGTCTAGAAAGCATAAATACATGGTCTTTTATGCAAACTGTTATGACTTAAGAGATAGGACCCCCCACGGGGAAAGACAAGCTGAACTGCCTAAGGACCTAGTCTGGGATTTATGATAAAAGATTTGCTTGCCCTCAGAGTACAGAGAACTAAGTTTTGGAATCTATATCTCTTACTTTTTATCCAAATAACAGTAAATATTAATAAGAAGTAAATTAATTGTTTAATATGAACAGCTAAAGGGTAAGAGAAAAGCAATATAGATGTTCCTGGAAGACAGAACATCTCCTTGAGTTAATCCCCCCAAGAGAATTGTTTCTGCTGAAACACTTTATGTTTATAAATGATCAATCAGTGCTAGACATCAAGCCCCTTCAGATATTCTACAAGTATGTTAACAGCTCTGAATTAAATGGGCCATTTTCCCCATTAGTCTGTGGTCCTCAGTCTCTTTGTCTCTCTGCTGGAGAGGCCTGAAAAAAGTCATTCTCTGCTTTCTCCCTCTCTATAGGCCTCTTTCTCTCTGTGTGTGTGTGTGTCTCTCTCTCTGCCCCCTTCTCTCCTTCCCTCCCTCCCATTTTGCTAAGGAAATATTTTTAATGAATTATTTTACTTTTAAAAAGTGCTGAATGGTAGATGGATCCAGTCCACCTGGACTGGAGTGATAACACAGTGGGTAGGGCCTTTGTCTTGCATGCAGTCAACCTGGGGCTCGATTCCTCCATCCCTCTCGGAGAGCCCTGCAAGCTACCGAGAGTATCCCACCCACATGGCAGAGCCTGGCAAGCTACCCATGGCGTATTCGATATGTCAAAAACAGTAACAAGAGGTCTCACAATGGAGACATTACTGGTGCCTGCTCGAGCAAATTGATGAACAATGGGACAACAGTGCTACGGTGCTCCAGTGCTTAAAACGTGCTGAATGGTAGATGGCTCCAGAAGTTGTAAAGTTGTGATCCCAAAATGATAACTAAGAATTTTTTTTATTTACAAAGCAGCAGAAAGCATTGTCTTCTGCATTATCCGCGGTATATTTCTCAGTAGCCTCCTTTTAACATATTTGCCATCTAGTTCTGATTGCTAACTGATGTAGAGGCTGTGGAAGGCAGGTCTCTGAGTTAGCTGACAGGCACAATTTTAATAACTCAAGCCTGATTGCGGATTTCATACTTAACTTTTTTTTCTTTCAAAGAGAAAGGTTGCTGGCCATAGTACAGCATACAGCAGGTAGGGCTCTCGCCTTGCATGTGGCAGACCCGGATTCAATTCCTGGCACCCCATAGAGTCCCCCGAGCACCACAAGGAAAAATTCCCGAGTGCAGAGCCAGGATTAACTCCTGAGCACTGCTGTGTGTGGCCCCCAAACCAAAAATAAACAAACAAATAAATGAAGAGGAGGGTTGTCCCAAGTGGTCTTCACTGTTTGCTCACCTTCCCAACCCCTACCCCTGCCACCCAGAGATTCTCTTTCAAGCAAGTCAGCGTTGGGTTAGTGTGAAGGCCCAAGATGCATGGCTGCTCAGACTCTGGTTTCAGGGATTACCTGGTCCATCCCAGCCATGAGGTGTTTGGGGTGGGGAGGGGGGAGCGATTCACTTCCTCGAGGGCTATGGTGCCAGCGACAGAAGTAAATCAAAATATGTGCCAAAGTATGTGTACTATCTCCCAGGCACGTATATTTATCACTTAAAAGCTATCTTTATCATCTATGTACAAAATGACTCATGTATCAAGGTTTTCTGAACAAAGTTGTATTTCCCTACTCAAGACGACAGGCGCTTCTAAACCCCTCTCAGTATATTCTGGTATCACAATATAATTCTCTTCTGTTTCCTCCTTTCCCCTTAAAACCCAGAATCTTTGGGGTTGTGATCTCATCATCAGTCACATATCTTTCTATTTTTTAAATTTGTCATGTAAAAAGACTACTTTGGAACTAGGTATTCCTAGAAAAAGGCATTGTTATATATTTGGTCTCAAAAATACATTACACTTATCTGTTTGGAATTCCTTTATGGATAAAAGATAGTCTGTTTTGGTATTAATTCTTTGACTTTGGATATTTATGGACAAGGTTTCACTATTGCTGCTTCAAATAAATGTAAAAAAATGAATACTTTGTTCTCAAGTTTATGAAATTAAATTCGTGAAGATTCTGGATGTTGATTTGAGAATAATTGATGATTGAATGAAATTAGCTTAAGCAAACTCTGCCCTCCGGCTACTATACTTGTTACTGTGCATGCTCACTTGGCCCAAGATCCAATTATACTTCAGAAGAAAGTAACATGACTTTCTGACATAAAACATAAACTCAAAATATTTGTTTTATGGACTGTAGCTAATTATTTACTCATTCATTTAGTTACCTTGATGGAGCATATATTATGGGCTTGGCTAGAAGAAGGCTCTGAATTCAGATCGTCTAAACTCAATTCAGCTTTATTTCGGGCCAAGAACACGAGTCAGAGCAAGTTACTTAACCTTTAGAATCTCAGTTTTCTGCTCTGGGAAATGCTGGAGCTACTGCTACTAGTAGGACCTGTCTTATGAAGCTTTGTGAACAATAGGTTGTATGCATTTTAGAGAAATTATAAACATATTATGTTTTATATGGTTTAATAAGTAAATATGTGTTATATATATATATATATGTAATGGTTATTGAATGATAAAATGCCAGCAGGGAGGAGAAAAGGAGAGATATTTGTTTTCAATATGCCCAAATAATTCAGATATTATTTTTGCCTAAAATGCCTAACATGCACATAATCAACTTTTTGCTGTTCTTTATTTGTTTGTTTGCTTGTTTCATTTTATTTTTGTTTGGGGACCATACCTGGCAATACTCAGGCCTTACTCCTGGCTCTCAGGAATTACTCCTGGCGGCGGTGCTTAGGGGACTATATGGGATACCGGATATTGAACCCAGGTCAGCTTCCTGCAAGGCAAATGCTGTACCCACTATACTATTGCTCTGATACCACAAATAATCAACTTTCTAAGTGAAAGCTATGATTATTCTAAGTTATGAGCTCAGAAAGATGGAGCTTACCAAAACAGCAAGATGACAATCAATATTACTTCAAATCACCATCACTTATTATAGCAACATTAATGATGTTCAGTATGGAAATTTTTCTTACCAATTTTCTTATACCTCACCTGCTGCAGTGCCTTCTTTCAAAATCTTTAGAGATTGTTTCCACATGACTCTTAGCAATCTTGCCCATCCCTCTTTTCTCCTTCCTTTGAAAGTTGCACAGCATCCTTTCCTTAGAAGGCTGAGGTCAAAGAATCTCAATTTTCGTTAGTACAAGGAACCTGTTTCTAGTGGTGATGGAGATGGGAAATTTGGAAATATTCATGAAAACTCTGTTTCCCATTTTAATAACATTAATGTTTGAAAGTGGTTTTTGTTTCACTCTGAAAACAAATCTCAAATTACATTACAATATTAGGTGTATTTTGAATATGCATAATTTTTACTTCTTGAACTTGCAATCACTAGAGAAATCTCATTTGCTTTGGGATTATAGAGAATGAACAAGATACAACATTTTATGTCTATTATAATTTTCTCTTTCTCTGGACACAACTTGATTAAAGTTTTCTCCTTTTGCTCATGTGGTCGCACAAGGCCAGTCTTGACCCATCCATTTTTGCATAGTATGGTAGGCATTAAAGGTATTATTCAGTTTTTTTGGGATGTCATATTGGAGAAGAAGGTAGAGGGAGAAGAGAGAAAGGGAGGAGGAGGGGATGGAAGGGGTTAGAAAGGAGGGAAGGGGAGAGGAGTGGAGGGTACACGAGGGGTGAGGAAAGGAGAGGAAAGGGGAGGAGGAGGGAGGAGAAGAGAGGAGAGGAGAGGAGAAGAGAGAAGAGAGGAGAGAGGCAAAAGTTCAGAAATGCCACCTGTGGTTAGAACTGAGAAGTTGTCAGAACATGGCTGATAAAACATAAATCAGAGCATAAACACAAACAATAAAACATAAACAAAACTTCTGGGAAGGCCTGAGAGGACAAAAATTGTGAACATGTTATTTGATGTGTAAATGCAATCAGAATTGCATATTTTCACAGCTGACTACTATGTACTCTGGTTGTGAGTTTGCTTCTTGGTAAATAGTGCACTGCACTCTTATTTGTGTGGGTTTCATTTTCCACAATATTATGCACTACTGCCATGGTCCTAATTGTGCTAATTTACTCATCAGGCAATGAAGTCACTAGCTCAAAAATTAAAACTAAGTGAAGCATTAATAATTTGACTCTTAAGAATTCTAAAAAATGAGAAGCAAACTCTTAAACTAAATTCTAGAGTGATAGGACTGTTATAAGTAAATTGAATAAATCAATCTTTTGCTGTTTAAAAATTTTTTTGAAAGCACACAACTGTAGGTGAATTATGCAAAATAGAATTTCCTAAATTGTTTTTGTTGCCTAAGCTAACATAGTTTTATTTATGAGTGTAGTTTATTTCAATGATAAAGTTATTTTGCTTACTCTAATGAAAGTCAAGACATCTATTATTACGCTACAGCCACCCTTTAGTTATTTTGACAACTTTAATGGAATATCGCAAGTTACAGAGTGCGACTCTTTTATAGACTTACTTGCAATTGGAATACAAGACAAATAAAAGTAGACATAAAAAGGGTCATTTCATTTTGAAAGTTTTACTACGGTGGTTACGGATCAACATACATACGGATAAAAATGCTGGGTCTTGCATTACTCCTGCTATATATTTTGTTTTGTTCCTTAAGTGAATAGGATGTGACATGGGGAATATATAAATTTTCAATATGTCTTTTGCTTCAGAGAAAAAATGCACCTATTTCTGCTGCTTAGGAGAAAAACAAATTGTAATGGGACCGTGCAATGTGTCCAGGCTGATGTTCTGTCTACAGTGTTTGGCTTCAGCCTGGACAGTGTTGTCTGATGATCATTTATATTTTATCCTAATCTCCAGACATTTGAGATTTTCTTTTCTTAATTTCAGACTACAAATTATAGCCAAGCCATTGAGCGACCGATTTTTCTCCAAGGAACATTGTATATATGATTTTAAATATTATTTTTCTAGTCCTGCAATCCTATTAATTAGCTATTTTTACTAGGTCTTCAGCTAAACAGTAAATTTATCAAAACTCTAAATGCTACTGCTTATTTCATTCTAGATTATTTTGTCCTTGTATTTTAAAATGATCTCACATTGAATGTTAACACTATACTTTACATATCTATTATTGAAAGACCCGCTGTGCCCCGTGCCCTGGTCTTCTGTGATTACGCAAGCGAACCCCCTGCTGTGTTTCCTATGTGTAATTGAAGGCACACAGCACAATCGTGGGGCAGTATCATAACTGTTTCAAAACATGAGTATTTCTCAGGGTGGAGGGAATGACATTAAAGAGAATTGGCAACTTTAATTTGAACACCCTATTCAATTAAGATAGCTTAGAAACCATGCTTTGTCAAGTGTATAAAGGATAAGGGTTAAAGCACATAAGCAATAAAATGATTTATTTTGTAAAATAAAATAAAATTTCTAAAGGAAAAATTAGGCACCCAACAGAAAATCTAAAGTTATATCTCATGAAACTTTACCCATCGTTGCCTGTTAATTTTAATGTAAACTTTATTTCTTGTCTCTGATTTTCAGTGTTCTCTGGTTTTAATTTTATTTATTTGCTTTATTACATCATCTTTGTGAATTGCTAAGCATCAGTTTCACACCAGTTCAACAAAAAATGCAAGTGTTTTTGTTGTTGTTAGGAGGCAAGTAATGCTGGTAATCATTTTGTAAAATCTCCAAATGCTCGCCCTATCCTTCTTGTTTGTGCTCTCTTTCTTTTCCTCCGACCATGTTTGCTTTGGCTGTCATACTTGTTCCTGCTAAATGAGTTAGTTGAAATAGGAACATTAATTTTTATGCATGGAAGCATGTCAGCTACACTGGGCGGGAGAGGATGGGGTGGACATCCAGGCTGGACTATCACTGGGAAAGGGTCTGACAATCATAATATAATGAAAGCTTTCTACCAGATGCAGTGGACAAAGGGTTGTAATCATTTTCACTAAAATCCTATTTCTTGCATTGAAATCTTCTTGACAATCAGTCACTTAGCTCGTTCACCTAGCTTATGAGCCACTTGATCCTGAGAAGTCCCACTATACCCAAGAATCTTAGTTTCCATGACATAAAATGACTTTATTTAAAACTCATTAAAACACCTGAACTCACTCTTCTGAAGTAAGGTTCTTATGAAATAAATTCTCAGATGCATGAAGTTGTAGTTCTCAGTACTTTGGCTATCTAAAGAGTATGTATGAAACCTAGGTGTAAAATTGGGATTTTAGTTCAGCTGAAACTACCTCCCTTAAGTCTCCCTTTAAATAGTGCAGTTAAGGTGGCCATAGGAATTGGTACAAGATTTGGAGGTACTGTACTCAGAAGGAGTTTCTCAAGCTCAGACACATTCTATGGCTTACTTCACTATATCAAGCAGTATCAAGCAGGCCCTAAGGCCTTTAACTCCGACCAAATTCTTAAATTTTTTCCAGGCACGTGTTCGATAGCCGAGATGCCCATATCCATCTCTATACCCTTTTCTTCATCAAATTTGCACTCATGAAGAGATTAACACAAGTAGAAGTTTTATTAAAATCCCCATGTGCTGGAAGAACACATTTAATTTTAAAGAGAAAGCAAAAAATAAAAAAGAAAGAAGATAGGAACCAAATCTGCAAAAGTATTAATTACCCTGTAGAACCTTTAGGGCAGTGTTTTTGTTTTGTTTTTGATAGTTTTTAGTAGACAAAACAACCTGTCAACATCAGCTTTTCTAACATTTTTCCATGGGGATTCCAGAAATCTCTACCCTACTTTCTGCTTACCTCAGCCTGATGAAATCTCCAGAGAATGTTACAGGTAAATAATATTGATTGCTAGAAAGAGTATATTTTATAGCTATAAACTTGTGGTATAAGATTGGGGCTAAAATTACTATGTATTAGTTGACTTTATTTTACTATCTAACTTTATATTATAAATATTTTAACTTCCTCAGTTCTGCTTTGATCTAAAAAAATGTGGATGATAATAGTAGCCATCATAAAATTAGCCATCTATTCTCACTTTTTTACACAACTTGAAGGCTATCAGTAGTAAAGAAAAATAGGATAGAGAGGGAGGAGATGAGAAAAAAGAGGAAGAGGAGGTCACAAATCAACCGGCAAGAGATACCACAGATATTCTTAAATTATTTTTCTCTTTTTGATAAGCACAATTGTAGGCAATTGTTTACTGTGACTGTGAGGTAACATGGCCATAATGAGAAGGATGTTTTTGAATATTAGAATGTAGCATAAGAAGGATTCAAATCATATGGATGTGGATTGTGTGGGAAGTGAAATTCTTGGCAATATGATGGAACAGAGCAGACTTTTCAGTGGGCAATCTGGGGAGCCATTCTTACCCCTATACTGATTGCTATTTGTTGTTCCATATTCTGATTCTCTAATATACCTGTATCAGCATAGATCTGGCTACATGACGAACAGACATGGATTTTTGTGGCTTGGTTAGTTTTAGAGAAACTACAAGACTAAAGTGAAGCTATGTATTGCCTCCAGTGAATCCCATGAGCAAACTGGCAATTAATTGACATGGCTGAAGTTCTGGTGAATGTGTAATTGTTTCTTCTGCACTGTTTTTATTTTGATGCATGTGATTTGCATGTTTGTGTGTTTATGCATGCACGTGCATGTTGGGGAAGGCAACTGATTATGGAAACCTCAATGTTAAAATCAAATTTCATATTATGAAGCATCATAAGTTTCATTCTTAAATAGTGTTCAACATGATTGTATTCTCAGGAAAACCAAAGATAAAGCACATTTTCCGAACATTCTCCCAAAGAACGGATTTGGGATAATGGCAGTTAAATAATTCCTCCTAAGCACATCTCAACATATGGTGGTTCTTGCTGTGTTATTTTGTCTATAATGTTGTGGTTATCTTGGCTTGTGACACCGGAGTAATTACAGGGTTGCACCCTCCCATTTTTGCTCACTACTCTTTAGTGAGAAAACTTAACAGCCATTTGTCTCGGCTATTCTGAATGGGAAGCAATTTTTCTCCTCTGCCTGGCTGAATGATAATGAGGTGATGAGTGTGTTCCTCTTGGAGAGACATGCTGGTCTGTCTGTGCATGGTGGAAGTTTGATGTGTTTCAGACACAATCACGACAACGTGGGGACGCAAAGGGCAAGACAGTATCTATGGCACGGTTAAAAATACACAGATGCCAACGAGCTCCAGTGGTTCTGTCTGTATAGTTCTCATGAATGACTGTCATGTGAGGAAGACATGTGACAGAAGTGCCATTGCATGTTAGGTGAGGTATGTCGCAACTGATAGGTAAGGGCATCATTATCTGATGGCACTGGTTTAAGTAGGAGAGTCTTCTGGAATTTTCCAAATGGCACAGAAAAAGGCTGTTTCCAAAATGGCACAGGGTGACTTTGTTTAGGATCAGTTTCATTGTTTTGGGGCCCATAGGCATGGGAAAATAAAATTTCTATTTAAAATGCATCTCTGATGGGAATGAGACCCACAAAAGATATAAATGTGAAGTCCTCGCCTTACTGGCCCAATATATTTGTCATAAATTCTGAGTCTTGGTATGTGGCTTCACTTTGCTAAGTCATGTTTTCCTACAGGAAACCATGTGAACAAGTTATTTATTTATTTATTTATTTATTTATTTATTTGTGTATTTATCTATCTATCTTCAGCCAAGACAGAATGGATGATTTACTGTGTGTACGTGACATTCAGCCAGTCAAGAACAGGATGTTAGAATCCAGGATGTTAGGTCCGGGGCAAAGGGCTGAAAGGGGACTAAATTGAAGGGTCTGCCTCTCACAGGACATAGGGGCAATCAGATGTTCCAGATCCAGTGAGATGAACTGGAGAGAACATGTGTGTTAGTTTCTACCAGTTTGGCTCCCACACAATCATAGAGACTTTTATGATAGGGCCAGAAAGATAGTACAGTGGGTAGGGTACTTGCCTTGCACTCCAATGATCTGGGTTTGATACCTGGCATCCTATATGGTTCCCTAAACTCTGCCAGGATTCCTGAGTGTAGAGCCAGAAGTAAGCCCTGAGCACCACTAGATGTGGACAACAAACAAACAAACAAACACAAAACGCTATTACAACAAAGATTGGGTAAGCATACCCATAAGCACTGAACTTCATATCAAATGTGAATTTATATAATGAAAAATCACCACGCTTACTTTCTCATATTTCATATGTTGTCAAGCCTGATTTATTGAATACCCCAAAGCTCTAAATGTCTTAAAATATATTTGTAATTGTCTTGCGTTTATGTACTTAATGTCTATCTTGATACCTGATAAGACGAATACAATAAACAGACCATGTTTTACTTTCAAAGGGTGCACTTGAAACACGGAAGTCAGTAGTACTGGTAGAAGAATCCCCTCTTAGTGCAAAATGTATGACCTACAAGATGTAGAATGGCGCTTTGCTTTATTACATCCAGTCCACTGCCACCAAACACACTTAGACTTTGTTCTTTGAGAATTCAGAGAAGAGCAACCATGTAAGCCCACTCCAAAACTCAATACAATCATTCAGTCAGAAGCCCTGTTTCTCTGTCTCCTCACATTCAGAGTATCCTATTGGAATAATCCACATTGCACATACACAATATTGGTCACAATGTATGCCAATATATCTGGTTCACCAACTCACAAACATTGTTCATAGAAGAATATGTTTTTATTCTACTTGGAGTATACAGAAATGTTTAGGGTTAGCCCGAAGGACATATAGTCCTCTGATGCCATTGGTGTGTGCTAGAAAAAAATCTTTAGATGGTTGAAGCCCAACCTTTTGAGGCAGAATCCTTAAACTTGCAGATTCAGAGCTACAAAGAGACTAATGTGCAATTAATTATAATGGTCTATAGGTAAAAAATCGGGTTTCTTTGTAGTTTAATGACATAAATCACACAATTGTCACAGGTGTTTGTTGTTACTGGTAATTGGCCAGCAAATCTATTACCAAGTCAGTGAACTATATCTGATCTAGACAGGATAGCAGATATATTGGTAATATTAGAAACTCCTGAAATTGTATTGTTTGCATATAAAGGGCAAGGAAAAATACAAGCTTGGAATCAGTTCATTTCAAACCAAGAAAGGCATTTAATTTCATCGTCTTCAGCTTCCATCGAAAATTATCAAAGCCATGAATTGCGCAGGCTATGGGGTGTCAGCTAAGTGCTATCAGCATGGAAAAAGGAATTAAGCCCAATAATTCAGAGCAATTGATATAGTTGTAAGCATCCTTTTAACAATAACAAGAAAGTTGACCAGAGCCTTTTCAGATACATATCTTAAATGACTTCAAAATCTGTGAACTTTAAATACAAAGCCCTGAAATAAATCTTAAATGAATCTGAAAGACAAAAAAATATCCTCTGATAGACTTATTCATTGAATTGCTCTGCATCGTGTGTGCCTACAATGATGGGAATATACTTATCAATACACCTCTTAGTCACACAAAACGGACACTATCTAATCCACAGGAGAGAAGTAGGGGTGCACAAAGGCACTGTTGAATGTCTTCTGACGACGGTTTGGTGAGTGAAATGTAAAGCCAGGATTTACAAATATTACACAAGTGAACACTGTTACTGCACTCAGGCTGAAAAATCCTGTTCAAATCCAATAAGTGGTTTAAGATGTGCAAATAGAGGCTTCTGCAGGGAGTCAGGCATTAGGAGCCACCTGGAGCATGTGTGAGAGATTGTATCCATCAATACAGCAGCTGGGCTGAAATTATAAAGAGAGCTGCTTTTCATCACGCTTGTTTTAATGCATACATTTCTCCTGTCACTGGCACCCCAGGAAAACTACTAAGCACAAAAATGAATAGTGCCCATTACCTGATATTCATACTTGTGACAACAGAGGAAAGAATCACAACACAACAGTAAGCAAAAAAATTGATATCCAAATTATTTTTAAGTTGCTGCAGTAGGAGAAAATCTTGAAAACCAATTGGCAATATTTTAATATGAGAAGTGGAGGGAGAGTAGAGTCCTTTCATATCTGACCGTAATTCCCTTCGCCTGATAGGAAATGGGCAGTCTGCGATTATTTTCAAAGTTGGCTCATAGTTAATAATATATTTTATACAAAAGTGGGGGGAGGAAATATCCCTCCTAATGTAAAATGTAATGTAAAAATGCTGATTTAGGGAAAATATCAGGAGCTAATGGTTGGATTCAACCATTGCAATGTCAGAGACAGAGACTAACTTTGGAAGTTAGTTTTATGTGATTTTTTTTCCAGGTGTTTAATGTGATTCATAACTGAATAGCAAATGGCAGCTATTACCTAATTGTGCTTTCATGATCATGCTAGAATTCATATAACATATCATTAAACTGATCCCTTAGGGATACTGGAAGCAGCCTCGATAGCAGCTCATTATTAAAATGGAAAAATAAAACAACAAATATTTGATCACACATAGGAGATCAGTGGCTATCTCAGGTCTGGGGTGAGGATTGGAAAATGGCATGGGGAAAGGTTGGAATGGAAGGAAATATGCTCATTCTTCGTGGTGGCAGTGGCTTCATGGGCTTGTAAATTTCGTAAACTGCAATTTAAACAGCTACCTCTAAATGTATATAAACTGTACCTCAATAAAGCTGATTTTAAAATCAGTATCATAAATTTTTTAATGCATCATAATTTGACAATAAAAATACTTATCTATCTCCCATTTCTTTTTTTATTCTATTGAATATTTTCAAATTCACATTTCACTTACATTAGAGAAATTATCAATATTTTTGAGGGTCAGGATCACACCTAGCAGTGCTCAGGGGTTACTCCTGGCTCTGCACTCAGGAATTAACTCCTGGTGGTGCTTGAGGGACCATAGGGGATGCAAGGGATCGAACCCAGTTTGGCCATGTGCAAGCCTGCCTACTGTACAATATCTCCGACCCCAAGAAATTATCAAGTTTTAGGAGGTTATTGGTTTAAAAAACAATGACAACAACAACAACAACTTTCTATACCTTAGGTGTGTGTAGGTGAGCTAACCAAGAAAATAAGCTGTGATTTGACACTGTTTAGGTTGACAGAAGGGTTTAGAGTTTGCTTTCTCAACTATAAACAAACATACCTTTTTTTTTTGCTTTTTTTTTGGGGGGGGGTCATACCCAGCGATGCTCAGGGGTTACTCCTGGCTTTGCACTCAGGAACCACTCCTGGCGGTGCTTGGGGGACCATATAGGATGCCAGAGATCGAACCCGGGTCAGCCGCATGCAAGGCAAACGCCCTACCCACTGTGCTATCACTCCGGCCCCCAAACATACCTTTTTGAAGTTTTAGATTTCCTCAGAGAAACATGAAAATTACTATTTTCTAGCTTCTATTTCACCTTTAATATTTTAGAATTCTATTTGGGAAAAAAAGTGTCTTGAAAGAGTACGTTTGGTTGTTCAATTTTTTAAAGTTCTAAAAAAAATTAAGAGCATGAATTTGTCCTAGGAGAAATATATCAGAAAATATAAACAAGTAAAATAACATCTTTCTACCTGATAACATTGTTTTAATCAGTATTTTTAATACTTTGTGTTTTAGTTACAGTCTTAGGTAAGTAAAGAATTCTTGCCCCAGAATCAAAGTAGCACTTTTATATAGACTGGCTTCCTACCTGGGACTTAAAAAAAAAAAAAATTCACTGTGCCCACAATACAAAATTAATTTCAAGTTCCTTCAAAGCATGGGCTTTCTTGTTTCTTGACTGCCTCTTCAAAGTAGTCATGCAATAATCTTGCAGCACACTTATTGAATCATGTAAATTTCAACTACCATACTCCATAAAGTGGACCTTAGAAATGGGAATTAAGATCCTAGTTACACATCCTCTTGATGTGTCTAGTACAGATTTAGTAAAGTGAGCATTTGATCCCTTTTAAGTCATTTCCCATTGTTATATAAAGAGTAATTTCAATGATTTCCTTGAGAAAGGCACTATAAGGAGCCAAGAATACTTATTTGCTAAAAATAAAATCACACAATTTAAAAGAAATACAATACTCTGCTCCTCACCATTAGTACCAATTCACTTCAGAATTCCTGCACCCCCAGGGAAAGGGCGAGTGAAGAGAATTGAAGTCTTCCATGTTATGGTCTTGCCTTGACTAGCTCCTATAATGTTCTTATTCTTATTGTTTGTTATTTTTATCAAGCAGTTAATAAAGTTGATTCCTCAGCTAAGCAAATTTAAATTTAATTTATAAAGCACGGGCTTTAAAATAAGCAAGCCCTTCTAAATATCTCCTTAGGAAGGTAAAGTGTTTCTCCATAGGACAGCCTCTGGATGCTTTGGTTCAAAATGTAATTTATTTTTAGATAAACATGGTGAATTTCTGCAGTGTAAATTTGTCATTTGGCTTCTTAAATCAGTTACAGTTTAAGCTATTGATTCATGAATCATTCAAAGAAGTAAGCCCAAGTTACCAGCGTATGAGAGAAAAAGCTGAATTCTCAGAGGAAATAGAGCTGTGACTTGTTTATCTTGGAGAAAAATACTTGTCATAATTTTTACTGTGCACATATATTTTGTAAGAAACTTTGTCTGTTTTTCCTATTCTCTGGTAGAATAACCAGATTCCTCTACCCCCTGCCCCCCAAAAGCACTGCTCTCTGGACCTGGTAAAGTTATTAAAGGATTAAAGTCCCCTCCATCTGGAAGTACAGACACTTTGCTTTGGTCCAGGGACTGAGGGAATATATGATGTGTTCCATGATCGCAAAGGGAAGAAAGGCACCAATCCATGATGTATATCACCTCCCACTTCATGTTCCCCAAATCATCAAGCTTTTTTTTTTCCAGTTAATTATGAAGCTGTCTGGTCTCACCTTCTTGAACAAAATGCTAAGGAGCAAAACCACACCACAACATACAACTAGACATAGCCCTGATGTTTGCTAACAAGTTCTTTTCTCTACATCCAGGTCCAAGATAGATGCTACCTCCTAAGAGGAGACTCAGGATGCACAGAGCGAATGGTCCCAAGCTCAAAGGGTTACGAGATATCCACAATCTCTAAAACCAATACAAGATAGCTCTGCCTGGATGAGATAATAGATACACAAATCTAGTTCCAACAGAACGATGGTTGATTGAAGAGTTTGGGAAGGAAGGAAGAAGACTGCAAAATTATTTAAATTACTTTGTTATCAAGTAGCTCTGGCTTCTCCAAATAAAGGAGGAATGGCTATTTTCTCATTTGAAAAATATGAAGATAAAGCAGTTTATCATGGAAAAATTTTTAAATGATGCATAAGAAAATATAAGGTGGAAAAACATGCTGATTTAAGTATCTGAGAAGCAGCATTCAAATCCTATTTTGGCGTTAGAGAGGTTAATCAATCTATCTAAGTATTTTCACTGGCATCACTTTTAATGCACAAGAACATTAGAATTCTATTAGAAATAATGTGGGTGAATAATGTTTAATGAAGATTTATAAGAAATGTCATGATAAAGTATAATCCTAGATTATAACACATCAGACAACTTGTCCTAAAGACTCACCCATTCAGTTTTAGAGAAATTAGTCAAATTATATGTAAATTCTTCAAGTTCTCCTTTATCCCTCTCAGAAATATTTTGTTAATGTCAAATCAAACATTACCATACATATATCATTTAAACTTTTGGGAAGACCTTCTCATAAACTTTAAAATTCAACAGGCGCTTACAAAGAGCAAGATTCTAGTCCAGATGATGGAATTTTTGTTTTCTATTTGGGGGCCACACCCAGCTATTCCCAGGGCTGACTCTGGGCTCTGCACTCAGGGATCACAGGGAAGGACTTAGGACCGCATGGGGTGCCTGGGATCAAACCTGGGCCATGCATGTTCAAGGCAAGTGCCCTACCTGCTATACTCTCGCTCTGATCCCTAGAAGTTTTGTTTGCTTACTTAAAATGTATCACCTCCTGTTAAACATTTTGTTTTTATACTTCTAAAGTAACTGTTACTGTTTTTGGCATATCGAATATGCCACGGGCAGCTTGCTAGGCTCTGCCATGCATTTGGAATACTCTTGGTTGCTGGCTCTCGGAGAGGGATGGAGAAATTGAACCTGGGTCGGCCTCGTGCAAGGCAAATGCCCTACTGGAGAAGTTACTGGTGCCCGCTCGAACAAATCGATGAGCAACGAGATGATAGTGACAGGGACTTCTAAAGTAAAACTGAATTGTTAAAGGTCTCTACAGTTTATTTTATTCACTTTTGGGAATTAACCATTGATATACAATCTAAAAACCACTGAAGATGAAATTCTGTCACCATCTTATTATCTTGATTAGAATTTTTGGGAAAAAAATAAACTTATTGCTGTCAGATGATTTTGCACATTTAGGATATAACTTATAAATGCATTATTGTTTCTCTACTTTCTGATATTGATCTCATTGATGTGGAATTCACTTTTAATAGCCCTAACAAGACAAATCTTATAAGGATCATTCTTCATCTCTAGATTTATTTTTAAAACATTGACCACATGAAGCACCAAAGCTCCAAAATCCATACATGAAGTTTTATTTCTAATATTTAAAGAAAGTTCCTAATTTTTATTTCTATTTTGCTTGTAGATTTTTTTAAATTCAGTTGAAATAAGAAGGAGCTTTCAACACAACCTATGATCAAACAAAATCACCTACTGTCTTCTGAACAGTGTTGATCATCTAGGGAAAAATCTGTTTCGATTGCCATATTTGATTCTTCAACAGACTCTCCTAAGAAAGCTTTGTGGCATCATTGTATGTCTATGCCCTTTCATTTCTAGGAAATAAAGGATTTTTTGTCTATCTGGAAAAGAGGGTAACACAATAATGTGGGAGTTTCTAGAGACAGTATAGCAGTGAGTAGATATATGTGGGTCTCCTAAGATACATGGGTGTGAACATTGACACCACCATTCACTAGCCAAGGCAATGAATCTCCATATGTCCTTGTCTGCAAATGCAAATAGCTGCTCTATTGAGAATTACTTGAGACAATGCATACAGAAACATAGAAGGACACATGACAAGCACTTAGTAAACATTAGTTTTTATTCTCATTAGTTCAGGTTATATCAGTATCGCAATTTATTAATAACCCTCTTTCTGCATTGCATTATGGTCTTAATGGTGTTAAAGCCTAGTTTATCCATCTACCGTGTATGTAATACATTGTTCTTTTTAACTTCCTAAATGTTTAGAAAATCCTGCATTGCATTCTGACCCACAGCCACATGTATGCATAGTACAGAGACAGGAGGTGGCTTATAGAATTTCCTGTGGGTGATTTTTCCAAAGGCTTAGGCTATTTCCCTTAGTAGGGAATATGCAGCTAAGTCATTTGACTGGCTCAAACTATGCTCAGAGACCCAGACACTTACAAAATCTTATTTTACGTTGGGTGGCCACACCTGGATCTGCACTTAGGAATCACTTCTGATGGTGCTCAGGGGACCATATGGAATGCTATGGATTGGACATGGATCGGCCTCATGCAAGGCAAGTACCCTACCCTCTGTCCTCCACTCCAGCCCCATAAATCAGAAAAGAGCCTATTCTCATAGATAGTCTTCTAGATGATTCTGCTTCTTGGACCTAGTGCTGAGGAGGTTTGCCCAAGTGAGATCAATCTTCTAGGCCACGTATTTCTCAACCCGGGCACTACTCACATTTCACTATAGATCTTTTCTCGTGTGGGGTACACTATACAGGACTGTGGGACTTTCTCCATGATCCCTGGGTCCTACTCACAAAATGCAAGTAAGCACCTATGTGTGCCCTTAGCTTGCAACAACCAAAAATGTCACTGCATTGTCAATGGTTCCCTGAAAGACAGAGTCGCATTTAGGCACAAATCAGTGTTGCAGAAGACCCGCCTTAGGACCTGAGCAGATTCTCCCTTAGTTCTGCTTATAATTCACACTCTGTTTCAGAACCAAGACTCTTTTTGAGTTCACTTAAGTCAATATGCCATTTTCCTTTCTGAAGCACTCTCCTATAGAACCCTCCATTAATTCAATTGTACACTTATATTTTGCTTAAAAAAATATCCCAGGATGGAGAGGTCACATAGGTTTTAAGGGGCTTGCCTTGCATGAGGCCAGCCCCGGTCTAGTCTCCAGCCCTGCACTGGCTATTCCCCACCTCCGTCACAATGCACAGCCAGAGGTCACTCCTGAGCACAGAGCCAAGAAGAGGCCCTGAGCATTATTGGGTGTGTTCCACCACTGCCCTGCCTGAATTCCGTGTGCTACACTAGACACAGTGGCCCATACTGCAGCTTCTTAGTTCAGCACCTTCTGTATCTTGTCTACACTGCCTGCAGCATCTTCTCCTGGATCATTCTGCTTTTACCCTATCCTTAGTTAGTTATCCTAAAATGACACTGAGATACAAGTGAATGAAGTAATCTCTAAAACCCAAACGGATCTACCCTTTCTCAACACGCCTCCTTATCTGCCTCATGCCTTACCAAGGAAGGCC